>NC_056727.1:1183056049-1183178549 GCF_019279795.1 Protopterus annectens
ATATATATATATATATATATATATATATATATATGTATGTATATATATATATATATCTATATATATATATATCTATATATATATATATATATATATATATATATATATATATATATATATATGTCTGCACACACACATTTATATTTATATATATATATATATATATATATATATATATATATATATATATATATATACATATACATACATACATACATACACAGATTGCTGTGTATATATATATATATATATATATATATATATATATATATATATATATATATATATATATATATAAAACCATGTGGATGTATGGGATGTATGGCCTTAACCTCACTTATCTGTTGCTATGATGGCTTAGTGGTTAACTACTGTGACTATAGTGTACACGGTCCTTGGTTTGAGCCTTGCAGAGGCAGTTTATTTTGTTGCTGGGCAGAACATGGGCCGTTGGATCCAGAGTGATTAAGGCAATTTAAAGTGGTTGTAAGTGGGTTTGCACGGGTTTGCACGACGGTAAGCACTGCTAACCTCTGGTTACAGTTTCTTACACTCAGCTTCTACTTTGCTTACTCTGTGTGGGCAGTGCTTACCCCTATGCAAACACACTTGGACACGCTTACCGCTGCTTATTTGTGCTTAGACCTGCTTACTTGTGCCTTGTTCATTATGACACTAACACTTCACATGTGCATTTCATGCAGTACTCCAGTTCACATTTAATTGTTATTATGTAGGTTATATGGCAAAAAAATGTAAAATTATGTTCACATACAGATATCCTGTGGAAAATGATTTGTGCTGCAGTAGGACTCAAACAGGGAATGCCTGTTCATTAGGCGGATGCCCTAACCACTCCACTATTGCTGTGCTGCTTTATTTGCATTTATATTCCTTGTTATCCTCTTCAGCCTTTTCAGCTGCTTTAACCATAGCTAGGTGATGGGAAAACCCGCGCACCTACGGTTAGCTATACTCGGAGTTTTAAAAAAATTAATACAAGGATTTCTTCATTTTATTTCAATGTACTGTTGCTGTTTAACACATGGGGACTGTTGGTGGAGATATGTGGATACCTATGAGCGGTTTCACTCATTTATTTACACTTTCCTCTGTTCTACTTTGCAGGGGTGTGTTTATTCTGAGAGCTCTACTCTCAGACACGCCCCCTGCACTCGTCCATGCTCAGTGTAGGATTTGGAGCTCCGACGGTGCACCTTCATTATTATGCATGGCGCGCTGATGTCCTCCTCTTAAACTGCCGCTTACGTGCAGGACTAGTTTAGTCCTGCACGGCAGATTAGTGAATCCTGGGGAAAATCTTTTCAATTTGAATATTTCTACAGTTAAAAGATTAAATATCTCACTGTAGGATATGGATATATCACATTTTAGATGATATTTTGTAACTATAGTGTGCTTTTGTTTTTTTCTTTACACTATTTATTTTTTTGCTCTTCAAAAACCGATAGCTAGGCTTTTGTAGATTGAAGATTGCTGAATTTTAATGATCATAAAGACCTTCATTTGAACTCAAATGCAAATGACCATATCTCTATAGTATTTGCAATTCTCATACATCGTTTTCAAGGTAACACATATTTATAATCATCTATAAATCTCACACTGCTTGGTTTAATAACATGCCAGGCAAGAAAATGACAGCATTTCAAATGTGTGAATACCACTCTGTACTTATCAAAACTATTATTTCTGGTATTATATAATAATGAAAGAAAATGTCAGCTTTGATAAATGTTACTCTAATTCTGATAATGCACTAATACAGTAGAAATATGATTCTGATATTTTGTGACATTGTCAGCCAAGACACATCATCTAGACAGACAGATAGATAGTTAGATAGATTGACAGACAAATAGATCACACATATACTCTACACAAGTACATACAGGGAAAATCATGACATTCATTTATAGACTAGGTAATTTCTGATTTTTTTTGTAAAAGACAATCTTTATAGTTTTATATGCTTTCATACTTTTGATGCCATGTTGGTTTTCTGGTATAGTTTATTTGATAGACATGTTACTTTTAAGGACACATATATAATTAAAGTTCATTTATAATGCAACTAAATACAATTAAGGGCTAGATTATGAAACACTTTACTCTTGCAACCCTAAAAAAAAATTAGCCTACTCTCAGCAGAAAAAAAAAAAAAAAGACTGCTAGAGAGAAACATAGGAAAATGAAGATTCTTAGAGCATTGCTCCAAATTCTAAATCATGAAACATACTAGCAGTGTGATGAGACCTAACATTTTTCTATTGGCAAAGCCTGACTGTGCTAAAGTTCCATCTAATGGTTTAGTTCATTGTATTCTATTGGTGATTGTATCCACGGTGGTGCAGCAGTAGCGTTGCTGCCTCACAGCAAGAGGTTATCCCGTTAGATTCTCGGCTGAAGTGCGGGAAGTGCCTTCTATGTGGAGTCTGCATGTCCTCCCCACAGTTGGATGGGCATTTGAAAGACATGCATAAATGGGCATGCCTTCGTTGAAGGTTGGATGTCAAGCTGGCACCTCGTCTTTCATGAAAACCCACTGCCAATCATTAGTGAACCAGAGTTCCGCTGTGGCGACCCCTAACCAGGAAAAGCCGAAAGACAAACAACAACATTCTATTGGTGATTGTAGGAATTAGTTGGTGTGCAGTCTACATGTCTGCAGTTGCAGGGTCCCACATACATGTGGAGATGTACTGTAAGCTAAGGCAAACTCATGGAAGAAATGGACTGTGTACATAGTGTTATTGTTTTTTGGAACTGTACAGATAATGGAAATGGCTGAAATCTAATTTCTTTCACTAATGTTTTGGCTACATAAATGCAACACCACAGGAGGTACTTATATCATGTCAGACATGATTATACCTACGTGACAAACCTTTATGCTATCATGCATGAATTTTTATGTCTGACATACAGACAGTACTGTGCAAACAACAGGCATTGGAGAACTTCATTGTATGTAAGGCTGGTTTGGTGGTGTTCAGGATATGCCAGAAATAGGTAAGAAGATTCATTAGTAAAGTAAGTTTCAAGATTTTATTGAATCTCTTTTGAGTAATGGTGCTAGCATAGCATTAGGCTTAACATGGTATACTATTCCCTACAGTATGACATGCTATTCATTTATTTATTTTATTTGCATTTGTTTACTGGGAAAGTCCACTAGGCCAAAATGAGTTCAGTGGAGGCCCTGGGAGAAAACCTCCACAATAAAATGAACAGTAAAACAATGTAAACATATCCACAATAAAATTAACAATAACATAATGAAGGCATAGAACAGTAATACACAATACCTAACATGACATACTATACAGTGCAATAAATCAATATTAACTGTGCAATAAGATAGGACGGATGCAGTTGATAATTGAGACCTAGGGTATAGTATTACTGTAATATTAAGGATGTGGTGGATTAAACACAAAAATATCATGAAGATTTAACCATGAGTAGGAGGGAATATAATAATAGTTTAGTAGGAGTTAAAAGATATAAAGGGGTTATCTAAGAGGAATAATGATAGGGTAGTAAAGAGGGGAGAGTCAGGTTTTGGGGTATGATGTTTTGGCACATGTGCACAGCCAGAGAGAGGAAAGGTATTGTCTTAGGGACTTTTTAAATAGAGCTGGATTGCTAGCACACCTAATTGATTGTGGGACGGTATTCCATAGTTTTGTGATAGTAAAAGAGTACAGCAGCTTACCAGCTGAGGTGCGGTTTTTCAACATTCAAGAGTAATTGGTTTTCAGATCACAGTGGTAAAAAGTGGATAAAATGTTATTTCAGTCTCAAGGTAGTTCTGCAGAACAGTAGAGGCTCTCTACTATACTGTCCTGATGATTTCAGAATCTGGAAGCATGATGTCAACATTTACTGCATTCCACATGCTGAGGCAATCTCATGAAATTGTTCATTACATTCCCAAAGCAAGGAAAATATACATTGCAATTCAATTACACAAGGATGGCTAATCACAGACCATGGTAACTAGATGCATCTGACTAATTATCCTCATATGTAATGCTATGGAATGCGTTATCTTGGACATTGAAACTCTTATTCTGGGAACCTCACCATTTCAGCCTGGTCAAAGGAAGGTCTTGCCTCTTCCTCCTCAATTATTTTTTTGAAAAAGTGAATAAAGCAGTAAATAGCAGTCAGTAAAACAGTTAATAGCAGTCACACAGTACATAGTGCATATCTGGGCCTGGCTATGCCTTTTGAAACTATTCTCCATGCAGACATTCTTGACAAGTGCATGCATTACTGACAAACTTGTTAATCTGAATACAAATCCTTATGTTCTGCAGTAGATAGCTACTTGGTTGTCTGACAGACCCCATCAGGTTAGAGTCAAATGAAAGAAAAAAGTTACCAGTGCTGTCCCACTGGTGTCAGTTTTGGACTGTTTTCTATTTGACATCTATTTCTCACACTTTCATGACAACATTCCTGTCCTAGTGTTACGTTTGCATATGACTGTAAATTCAGAGTTATTTGATCTTCCACTGACTCCCAATTGCTTCAACACATGTTAGAGCATGTGAACTGCTGTTCAGATTAAATGTGATAAAGTGTAGTTTAATTCATCCAGGAAAACAAGACATTTTCCATATCATTTAGGTGACACATCCCTACAATCACATTCTTATTGATTGTCCCTGTTTTGAAGGATTGCACCTATTTTCAGGCCGGATTTTTCCATTGCACATGATGTACCTATTTGTGTAGGTGTGTCCCTATTTTCAGGCTTAACTTACTCCTTCGCTCAATTTTCTGAATCTCTCTCATCACACATGATTTTAAGGCTGTTTAATGCAAACCTCACTATATGACCAATATACATACTAGTGGCACCAACAATTTGAAGAGCGATGACACAGGTCTTACAACTCCCATTTTCAAAAGCAAAAACAAATGACCTAGTGTGGTAACATTTTTGTAATTCATTTCAGTAAGTCTACAAATTTTACACTATCATTTTGATAATATGCATGCCTTCTCCATTATTTTTCTTACTTTCTACTTTTAAACATATTTTTGAGTAGTATCCCACATTTCTACTTCAAGCAATAAGAGTTAGGTGCTATTTGATATTCAAATGTTATGCTAATTGGAATATCCAGATGTTTAGTTGATTGTACCTACTTTTCAGGGGCTTTTGTATATATTTTCAATGTCTGCCGATTAAGAGTTATGCTCTGATAAGATGCTCTTAGAAGGGATATAGGCACACTTTGTTGACTATTCCTTATCCTTTGACTGTAATATCTCTGCAGCAGTTCAGCAAGATGTATATCTGGCTCACTCAATTTCCAGACATCTTCTCTAGATCCAATACAAGTCTTAGATTCCCCTTTAGTCATATCTCCTCAGACCCATTATTGAATATAATACCCCTTGAGACAGCTGCTCTACCTCAGGACAGTAATCAGGAGCCACAGTCCTCACCACTGACACTGGTGAACGGCAGTCACTAAAAACAGGAATAAATTTACACAGTATTTTCAGATGCAGCTCTCTCAGTCTGAATTTCCTCCAAGAACACACAGGGAACACGCTCCAGACCTGGACTGGACTGTCTGTCTCTCCAGATCCTAAACAAGGCTCAATTTGAAGCACTGTGTCCCATTTCCAAGTAGCTGCCACATCCACACCTGGATATTTAATTTTCACACACACACACACATACATTCCTGGGAAAGGCTGGCACTAATTTACTAACTGTACTCCTTCTGTCAGGCTATAAGGTAATTATGCTGTCACCAGTCAACCATTCTCAGGATCTTAGAAGGGTATTCAATTATACTGAGTAAAATCAATACTAACATAAATGGTAGAGTGTAACCAAAGCAGCCAGGATTTTCAGAGTGGCAAAGGCATCACTAAAATAAGCACAAGTACTCTCAAGACATTAAGAATATTCTCTAAAAGACCACCCACAACAAAAGGTATAAAAATATTTAATAATAAATAATAAAATAGAAAACATGAGCATACTAAATAACTAAGTACAATAAACACCAGAGTTTCAGGCACAGGAGAAATAAAATAACACAGTTAGACAGATACAAACAGATGCATAAAAAGACTACTTAACTAATCTCACTGTATTTCCTGACTGTCTAAAGAATAACTGTTCCCTAGCTAACTTAATTAATATAGCAAAGCATGATAGGATACTGAGATGCTTACTTCTGCAAGGCAAGGTGAACCTGAATGGAACAGCAAACTCTGATAACTGTCATAGATCTTTTATATCAGGTTTCAAAGAAAACTAAATAAAACAAACCGCTGTCTGAGTTTTATCCTCTTAGGGCTGGTTATAGAATGACATCACATTTGATCACCTTACTCTGGTACAATAACACTCAGATATTTGCTAAGATCTTTTGCACTATTTGAAACCTATAGAACAATTTCAAAAACTTCTACTCTTCCTCTCAGGAATTCCTCATCCAAACACATACACCTAATCAGCCACAATAACACTGTTGATCCATTGCCAACTCAAGCATCTTCACAAGTCAATGTGACAGCCAAATGACACAAAATCATCTACAAAACTCCAGCCAGCTATGCTGGCATATGTCACACATGCACTGCTCTACTCTCCCAATCACAGATGGCAATACTTCACATCATCACATCGCTCTTCCCCCCATTTGAAGACTCAAAATTTCCCAAATGACCAAGGAAAAATGTTGCTTGAGAGAAATGGGCATGTCTGGGAACACATTAAACTATATCCTTTTCTCGAGAGCCCATCTGCATTGTCATTGCTGACCCCACTACGGTGCTGTACTGTCATGTCATATGCCTGCAATCCTAGGCTCTACCTTAATAACTTGGCATTTTGTTGGCTGATTCTATGTAGCCACATTAAGGGATTGTGGTTTGTAACCACAGTGAATTTCCTTCCATAAAGACAAGGTTGAAGTTTCTGCAGTGCCCATACTATGGCTAGATTTTCTTTTTCTACAGTTGCATAACATTTGTATTATTTGTACAATTTGCGCCCCTGTCTCCTGCCTATCAGATATACCATATAATTAACATCACTGATCTTTCTTACCACTTCAAAGGGTCCCTCCCAAGCTGCCTGCAGCTTATTGTGTCTAACAGGAATGATCACCATAGCCTGCTGTCCCATAGCATACTGTTCAGGCTTGAGCTTTCCTATCATACCAGACCTTTTCCTGCTGTTGAGCTCCTGCCAGGTTCTCCTGGGTGAAGCCCATGAGTTCCCTGAGCCATGTCTTGAGGTTTAGGACATATGCTACAACAGACTCCTTGTGGGACGCACACTCACCCTCCCACCCATCATAAATCAAATCTAAAGACCCCCTCACCCTATTCCCATACAGCAACTCAAGGGGTAAAAACCTCTGAATTCCTGGAGTACCTCTCTGCATGCAAACAGCAGATGAGGCAAATATTTGTCCCACTCTCTCAAACTGGTCTGTAAATTTCTGTAGCATGTTCTTTAGTGCAGAGTTCAACTTCTCCAGAAGAACGTTAGTCTTGGGGGTGGTAGGGGGTGATCTTTAGGTGCTTCACCCCATGGTTTCACAGACAAGTCAGCAGATCTGACATCTGTCAGTCAGTATTTCTCTTGGGGAGCTTTGACCTTGTCCCTGCCTTGCCTACCTTTTGCACTGCTCACAGCTCCTGCAGTACCCTGTTACATTCTTTGCAATCCAAGTGCTGCATAATACATATCTTGGTATGCTTTATTCCCATATGATGTGCAAAAGAAATATCATGGTCTATGGCTAGAAGTGCCAGATGGTAAGGTCTGGGCACTACCAGCTGCTGTATTACCTCACCCTCTAGCCTTCCCTCAGGGGCCCAATCTCCATACAGTAACCCTTTATTCAGGTATTCAGACTCCACTTTTCCTTGAGCATCAGATGTCTCCTTAGCTACCTCTTCAAGCCTCATAAGGAAGGGTCCGTACGCTGAGCCTGTCTCAACTCTATCTTTGTAATCTTTACCAGCTGCCCTTCCACAAGAAGCCTAGTATCTTCTGATAGCAGGGCTTCACTATCAGCCTGGGTACTACCACCAACCTTTGTCTTTGCAGTCACCCTGCCCACATAAACGTCAGTACCTACCAGCAGCTGTGGCTCACTTTCAGGCTCACTGCTACAGTGTAGCTCCCTACCTGAATTAGCCACATCACCAGCTCCAGCTTCAGGTAGGTGTCTGTCTGAGTCTCCCCCAGGCTACTGAACCTACATGCCTGTCTCCAAGGCTGACTGCATGTAACTGCAGGCACTCAAGGTACTGCATTATTAAAACCATTCCCTGCTTGTTTCCTTTTCCACCCTCCCAGTCAAGGTGAACCCTGGCCAAAGTTGTTTGGAGAGGAATCCCTCCTAAAGCAATGATTGGAGTGGAATGCCCAAGCAAGTACTGCTCCTCTTTAACCACTACAGGCTTCACAATATTTATGTCAGAGACTGTATCTCTCTTAGCAGTGACCTGTCTTCCATCCACTAAGATAGGATACAAACTCAGGTGATAGCTTGGTACCCCTATTGTCTGCAGACAGGTTTATACTGAGTTAGTCCCACTTGCTGGCTCCCTCACCTTTTGTTCCCCACCTTGCTTCAGTGGACATTTGTATGCTACATGGCCTCTCTATTTACATTTATAACATCTAACCCCTGATCTTGGCCATGCACCTGAACTAATGGCTTCCCCTGTTACTGGTAGACTCTGTTGGGGGTGATTTAGGCTGTCAAATGTAGGTTCCCTTATATCCTTGTGCAGCACTGGGTATCCCTGTCTTGTGCAGTTATGCCCTGCTTGCTAAGTAGAGATCTCCTTTTCTCTCAAACTCATCTGCAAAGTTACACTTACAGTCTACCAATCAGATTCTCATTTCTCAGATAAAGTATTAAGAGCTTGTTCCCATACCAAAAGGTCTGTCAGTCTTTCAAAAGTGGTGACCTGACACTCACTCATCCACCTATGAAAATAAGTGTTTAACTCAGCAATATAATCACATACACTTTTATCTGCCTTGCATCTATGCTCACAAAACTTTTTTTTCTGTAAGCTTCAGGTGCTACTTTATAGCAGTTCAATAAACATTGTTTCACTCTAACATAGTTTAAACTATCCATATCAGACAGTTTAGAAACAGCAGTTACAGCTTTACCATGGAGTAAGGGGGTCAAGAACCATACCCAGAGCTCTTGGTCAACATTTTACTATTTATATACTCTTTCAAATATATGAATAAAACTATCAAAGTCATCCCCCTGCAAATTGTAGAAGACATTTATTGAACTTTATTGCTTCTGGGGTCCAGTTATTCCCTTCTCATTACCTCCATGACCCTGATGAAGAGTCAACATCCCCCTATCAATTTGTCACTGCTTCTCTTTTTCTTCAGTCTCCAATTGCCGCAGTCTCTCATTTTCTTCACTCTCCAAATCCTGCAGTATCTCTCTTTCTTCAATTTCCAAATATCACAGTCTCTTTTTCATCTCCAAATGTCACAGTTTCTCTTTGGTCTCCAAATGTTTTGTCTCCATTTCATGCTGACTCTGTTTCTCATTTTCTTCAGCTGCCAAACATCACAGTCTCTCTTCAGTCTCCAGTTCAAGTCTCTTTAACTCCAGATGGATTTTTAAGTCCTCAGGGAAAAAGGTGAACTGTCCTGTTTCTGAAGACTGTGCATCCCCAACACCAGACCTGTTGTTTTCCTCATTAATGGTCCATATTGCAGCTGAGATTAAAGCTGAAATAATTTCCTCTTTAGTCAAGTCAGCATGCACAAGTCCTTTGGCTTTGCATACCTTGGCCAACTCTTCATTTCCAACTTACCATAATTCTCTGCTGACATCTTTGCCTGCTTTCCCTGACAAAACTAAACTAACAAAACTAAATAAAAGTGTTGTGAAACTGAAAGTCTGAATGTTTACCTTGTGGCTGTTGAGAGTATGCACACCTTCAGTTATAACTGCTCACAAGTTACTGAAGTTCAATTAATATCCCACCACTGCCGCCAGTATGTGATGGACTCTCTACCCTGGGCCAGTAATCAAGGGGTCTCAATTCTCACCACTGACACTGGTGAGAGATGGTTACTAAAAACAGGAATGAATTTACATAGTATTTTCAGATGCAGCTCTTAGCATCAAGCACAGTTCCCCCTAGATCACACAGAGAACATGGTCTATACCTGTGACTGGACTGTCTGTCTCTCCAGATACTAAACAAGGCTCACTTTGAAGCACTGTGTCCCAGCTCCAAGTAGCTGACTTACCCACACTTGGGTATTTGATTTTTACACACACAAACTCATGGGAAAGGCTAGTACAGATTTACTAACTGTACCCCTTCTGCCCAGATTATAAGGTAACTATGCTGCCATCAGTTAACCACTCTCAGGCCCTTACAGGGGCATCCAATTATACTGAGTAAAATCAATACTAACATAAATAGTAGAGTGTAACCACAGCAGCCAGGCTTTTCAGAGTGGCGAGGGTGTCAGTAAAATAAGTACAAGTACTTTCAAGACATTAAAATTATTCTCTAAAAATCAGCCATGATGAAAAGTATAAAAATATTTAATAATAAATAATAAAATAGAAAACATGAGGATACTAAATATCTAAGTACAATAAGCACCACAGTTTCAATCACAAGAGAAATAAAAATAACACAGTTGGACAGATTCAAACAGATGCAGAAAAACATTACTTAATTAATCTCACTGTATTTCCTGACTGTCTAAAGAATAATTGTTCACCAGCTAAATTAATTAATAAAGCAAGGCAAAAACAACAGGCTGTCATAGATCTTTTATATCAGGTTTCAAAAAAAACAAAACAAAACAAAACAAACTGCTGTGTGAGTTCTATCCTCTCAGTGCTGGTTATAGAATGACATCAGATTTGATCACCTGACTCTGTTACAATACACACTCAGAGCTTTGCTAAGATCTTTTGCAGTATTTGAAAATTATAGAACCATTTCAAAAACTTCTATTCTTCTCCTCCAGAATTCCCTGTCCAAACATATACACTTAATCAATCAGAATAACATTGTTGATCCATTTCCAACACAATTTATTTATTTATTTTACATTTGTTGACCGAGATAGTCCGTCTGGATGAATGTCCATTTTCAGCGGAGGCCCAGGGAGAAAAGCTCCACATTAAGACAATTTACAAGACAGAAATCTTGTCCATATACAATACAGATAATGTCAGGCAGGTAAAACATTTCAAATACAGGAACGTTTATTTAGTACTGTTACAGTAACATACCGACATACCTGACTAAATAAGTTAACAATTTTGAGTAAAAGGATTAATAAAACATTTATTTTATGTTAGCATTGTTTATAAAGTTTACCAAACCTTAGGAGGTGAGCTACTACAGTAGGAATTAAGAGAGAATATCAGAGCACTTAAAATAGCATGTTAAAGATAGATAGTAAAGAATGGTCCTGCTAGGGGAGAAAGTGTCATGTGCATGGGCAAAGCCACTGGGCTTTAAGGAAGATTCTTAATTGTTTCTTGAAAAGTAGGGTAGAAGAAAGGGCTGTTAGTTCAGTTGGAAGAGTGCTCCAAGAGTTACCAATAGAGTTTGAGAACAAGCTATCTCCAGATTTGTTGTTGGACTTTAGGGTAGCTACTAGTACCTTATTAGCTGATCGAAGGGTTGTTAGATTTTTATATGGGCAGATAAGGGTAGAGAGTATGGGTGTATCTGTGAGATGGTGTAACATCTTGTGTATAGTAGTAAGTTTCTGGAAAAGAATCTGGCTTTGCAATTCCAGCCATCCTAGCAATTTAAGATGTTGGCAGTGGTGGGTTCGAAAAAGGGCACCAGTGGCAAATCTAGCTATGTTATTATAGGCTGTTTCCAACTTATGAAGATTATTTTTGAGTAAGTTGGTATAGACTGGGGATTCATAGAGAAGGGTGCAGAGTAAGTGAATTTGGGCAATAACAGTCCTAGATAGAGGTGTGAGATAGGGTTTAAGTCTGTAGAGGAAACCAGGTTTTTTGTTAACCGATTTAATGATTAGGTTGATATGTGTGTTGAAGTTCAGATTATGATCAATTGTTACACCTAAATGTTTGGTGGTTGTGTCCGAAGTTATTACAGTACCATTATTAGATGTAATTGTGAAGTTGATAGCAGGAGACTTCTGTGTGGGAGAGAATAGCACTAATTTAGTTATTTTGGGGTTAAGGAGGAGACAACGTTGATGGAACCAGTTTTCACCTAAGGTAAATATTGCTTGATTAAGTCCAGCAGGTGAGGAGGCTGAACATATTAATGTTGGGTCGTTGGCATATTGTATGCAGGTGGTTTGTGGAAGGGAGATTTTTAGATCATTTATGAAAATAGTAAAGAGGAGGGGTCCCAGAATAGAGCACTGTGGAACTCCAAGAGTTATAGTGAGAAGAGTATATAGTTTATTTTCCCACAGGATTGCTTGTTGTCTATTTTCTAGATAGGACTTGAACCACTTAACTGTCTGGGCATCTAGTGAAAGTGATTTGAGTGAGTTTAACAGTAATTGATGATTAACCATATCAAATGCTTTTGAGAGGTCAATAAAGAGGGCTGAGGACAGTAATGTGTTGTTACGATATTTATTAATGCAGTCAAAAAAGGATAGTAGAGCAGTTGTAGTACTATGGAAAGGCCTACAACCATGCTGGCAGTCAACTAGCAGGTTGTTTTGGAGGAGATGATCAAGTAGCTGACAGTGAATAAATTTCTCCATAATTTTTGCTAAGGGGGAAAGTAGGGCTATGGGACGGAAGTTTGAGAGTTCATTTGAGTTCCCACCCTTATGCAGTGGGATAATATATGAGACTTTCCAGAGGGATGGGATAGAACTTTCTGTAATGGTTCTGTTAATTAAGATGGAAACAGGGTAGGCAAGCACTCAGCTGCCATTTGAAGGTATTCAGCTGGGAGGAGGTCAGCTGATGAAGTGCATGGTTTAAGCTTAAGAAGTAGGGAGTGCATGAGAGATGTTGGGACAGGCTGCAGTTGTAATACTTGGGGTAGGGTGGTTGGCAAGGATGAGTCAGTGGTTGGCATGGATGAGTCAGTGGTGGTAACAGGTAGTAAGGTATTTGCTAAAGATTGAACAGTTTCCGAAAAAAAAGTTGTTAAAAATATCAGCAATTTAGTTGGGAGAGTTATGAGTCAGGTTAGATGGGGTAGATGTTTTGGCTTGTCCAGGATGGAGTAATTTATTTAATCCTGACCAGAATTTTTGTGGTTGTAGATATTGGGTTTGTTGGAATTTAAGGTAATAGTTTTTTTATCGAGGAATATTGATTTTTTTAGTGGCATTCCTGAGCTGTCTAAAGTTTAAATGATCAATAGGGTCTTTGGTACTTCTCCATATATTCCAGATTTTATTTCTCAGTCTCATTTTTTTTGCCTTGCCTCATTTGAGAGCCAGGGAGCAGGTTTGTTCCTAATTTTAATAGTATGAGAGGGGGCATGGTGCTCAAGAATTTTTAGGAATGTATTGTTAAATAAAGAGACTGCTTCATTGAGAGGTAGATATTTTAGGGGTGACCAATTGCAGGCTTTTAGCTCTGCTTGAAAGTTACCTAGGTTCAGGTTCTTTTTGTTCAGGGTGGTTCTAAAGTTTAGTTGAGTGGGAATGGTGATCTTTTGTCTAGTTATAAAGGTAAGAGAGTGGTTGCTAATTTCATCAGGAAGTATGCCTATTTTGTAAGATTGGGGGTTATTGTTGACTAGTATCCAGTCTAAGGTAGTTTGTTTGTTGCTGGGTTTATGGGTTCTGATAGGGTCGGTGATAGTTTGATAGAAGCCACAGAGATTAATGTGAGATGTAGGTTTGTCAGAGATACAACAGTTCCAGTCAATATTAAAGTCTCCAAGGAGAATGGTTTCTTGTGGGAATGATGTGGGAAGCCAGTTAAAGATATTTTCAAGAGTACTTATGTTGTTGCCTGGGGGGATGTAAGAGCAAATGATGTATATAGATTTATTAGCATTAATTTGGAGATTAGATATTAAGATTTCAGCATTGCTAGGTGATGGAGGTTGAGTGTTTAGTGAGGTTACCTGTAATTCACATTTAAACAATATTGCTACCCCCCACCCTTTTTGTTAGGACCGTCAATTCTAAGGATGTTATAACCTGGATCGATGATATCATTCTCTTTAGTAACTGGTTTGAGCCAGGTTTCTGTGAGACATAGGATGTCAAAGAAATGTAAGTCTAGTAAGGCATGAAGTTGGGTAATTTTATTTAAACTATGAATATTGAAGTGGGCAATGAGAAGACAGTTTGAGGAAGAAGAGGTGGTATGGGAATTAGAGGTGAAGGAAGAATGGGAGTCAGGGAAGTTATTACCAGGCCCTGAGTTTCGGTGAATGTCGCCATGTAGTAGTAGGTACTGAAGATTGTGTAGAAGTTTTGCTAGTTTACATAAAATAGGGTCTATTTTTCTGGTTTGGAAATACTTAATATGGTTTAATCTATGAAACTGTGGGAGAAGGTAGGCTGATGAGGATGTAATGTTGCTGCGGGGCTGATAGAAAGGGGAAGTTTTTTAAAGGAGTGTTGAAATTGAAAGGAGCTTAGGAATTCATAGCCTGTGAGGCTATGAGATAAAAGTAGAGTGGAAAGAATTATGGGCAAGAGGAGGAAATTATAGAGTTTTAGTAAGCCAGGGGTTGGCATAATGAGAATGTGGGAATGTAAGTAATGAGAAAATAAGGGGATATAGAAGGGTAAATATGAGGTGGGTTTGTTTAATGAGGAAAGTATAGATAGTGGAAGGTGTAAGTAAATTAGTAACAGATAGTTGAGTATGTAACGAGATATGTCGAGCTATTGGTTGATGTGGGTGGGGGTGGGGCTTCTAGTAGTATAAGGATAGGTGCTCTGGGGGTGGGTGAGAATTGGGGGTATGGTAGGGGAGCGGAGTGAGCCCACAGGGCGAACGGAGAGGGCAAGGGCAGTAAGGTAAGTTCAGCCAAAAGACAATCAGCTGTCTTTCATGTTTGGTGTAATACAGAAGTAACTAAAGTGAAAACTGGGGAGCAGAGTATATAAGCTTATCAGATATGTGTAGATGATTTAATAAAGCGAGAGTGAGGTTCTCATGTGCAGAGAGGGGGAGTAGAATTGTACTGAAATGCCAAAGAATGGGTGTAGGACCTGAGGGAAAGTTAGTTTTAATGCTAGAATATAGTGTAGGTAAAGACTGCCACCCAGTGGTCAGAGGCATAATAGCAGCTGGGGGAGGTAGGCAAGAAGCTATTCCAAAGGGTAAGATATAGGATGAGGGGACAAAAGGGTGGAGGGAGGAAGTGGCTTTGGGTCTGTGGTAGGCTACTAAATCTAACACCGGAGGGTTAACAAGAAGTTATAGGCACTACAGAAAGGTAGTAAAAAGGTATTTTGCAACATACAAGTACAAAAACTTTAGGAGTACAATCTTTATGAAGCCAGGCAAGGAGTCAGCTTCAGGGGCATCTTCAGGTTAGCAGGAGGTTATTCTTTAACTTTGCAGCAGGAGGGAAACACAAGGATGCACTTAAATGTACAAAAACTTAAGGAGTATGATGGTGCCTTTCTACATCAGGCTTTTTAATACCTCTGTAATTAAGCGAAAGTGGGTGGGGAGGTGTGCAGGTTCAAGGTGGAGGAAGGGATAGACACAAAGTAATACAAGGATGAGAGCCAGAAAAACTGAACTAAGCCAGCTGCTAAAAAAAAAAAAAAAAACAGGAAAACCAAGCCAAGTCAGTGTGGTGCAGTATTTACCTACTAACTACAAATGTTATACTACTAATCTAGCACAGAGTGGTGAAAAGGACCACCACTTCTGCAGGGAAAAACAAAAGATGTATGGGCTGCAGGTACATAGGTAAACTTTTTCCAAGAGAAAGTAATTTTAAGTCATTGACCTAAGAGTATCATAGGAAGAGAGAAATGGGGGGGGGTCAGTAGTGTGCACTGGCACAGTGAAAGGGGAAACAGTTTTCAGTTTGGAGAACAGATTAAATACAACTCTAACATACACTAGTGTAGCTGAAAGCACTTTAGTGTTCCACCGATGTAGGGTCTCACAGTGCAGGACAACAAGACAGCCTTGGATTGATTGGAGGTTGGCCAAGACACAGGATGTAACTTTTGCTGAGGGGAACTAGTGTAGTTGAAAGCACCTTAGGGTTCCACCGATGCAGGGTCTCACAGTGCAGGACAAGGAGACAGCCTTGGGTTGATTGGAGGTTGGCCAAGACGCAGGATGTAACTTTTGCTGAGGGGAACTAGTGTAGCTGAAAGCACTTTAGGGTTCCACCGATGCAAGGTCTCACAGTGCATGGCAACGAGACAGCCTTGGGTTGATTGGAGGTTGGCCAAGACACAGGATGCAACTTTTGCTGAGGGGAACTAATGTAGCTGAAAGCACTTTAGTGTTCCACTAATGCAGGGTCTCACAGTGCAGGGCAATGAGACAGCCTTGAGTTGATTGGAGGATGGCCAAATCACAGGATGCAACATTTGTTGAGGGGAACTAGAGCAGCTGAAAGCACTTTAGTGTTTCATCGGTGCAGGGTCTCACAGTGCAGGGTAACAAGACAGCCTTGGGTTGATTGGAGGTTGGCCATGACACACAATGTAACTTTTGCTGAGGGGAACTAGTGTAGCTGAAAGCACTTTAGGGTTCCACCGACACAGGGTCTCACAGTGCAGGGCAAATAGACAGCCTTGGGTTGATTGGAGGTTGGCCAAGACACAGGATGTAACTTTTGCTGAGGGGAACTAGTGTAGCTGAAAGCACTTTAGTGTTCCACCGACGCAGGGTCACACAGTGCAGGGCAATGAGACAGCCTTGGGTTGACTGGAAGTTGACCATGACACAGGATGTAACTTTTGCTGAGGGGAACTAGTGTAGCTGAAAGCACTTTAGGGTTCCACCGATGCAGGGTCTCACAGTGCAGGGCAACAAGACAGCCTTGGGTTGATTGGAGGCTGGCCAAGACACAGGATGTAACTTTTGCTGAGGGGAACTAGTGTAGCTGAAAGCACTTTAGTGTTCCACCGATGCAGGGTCTCACAGTGCAGGGCAAAGAGACAGCCTTGGGTTGATTGGAGGTTGGCCATGACACACAAAGTAACTTTTGCTGAGGGGAACTAGTATAGCTGAAAGCACTTTAGTGTTTCACCGATGCAGGGTCTCACAGTGCAGGGCAACGAGACAACCTTGGGTTGATTGAAGGTTGGCCAAGACACAGGATGTAACTTTTGCTGAGGGGAACTAGTGTAGCTGAAAGCACTTTAGTGTTCCACTGACGCAGGGTCACACAGTGCAGGGCAATGAGACAGCCTTGGGTTGACTGGAAGTTGACCATGACACAGGATGTAACTTTTGCTGAGGGGAACTAGTGTAGCTGAAAGCACTTTAGGGTTCCACCGACGCAGGGTCTCACAGTGCAGGGCAACAAGACAGCCTTGGGTTGATTGGAGGCTGGCCAAGACACAGGATGTAACTTTTGCTGAGGGGAACTAGTGTAGCTGAAAGCACTTTAGTGTTCCACCGATGCAGAGTCTCACAGTGCAGGGCAAAGAGACAGCCTTGGGTTGATTGGAGGTTGGCCATGACACACAAAGTAACTTTTGCTGAGGGGAACTAGTATAGCTGAAAGCACTTTAGTGTTTCACCGATGCAGGGTCTCACAGTGCAGGGCAACGAGACAACCTTGGGTTGATTGAAGGTTGGCCAAGACACAGGATGTAACTTTTGCGGAGGGGAACTAGTGTAGCTGAAAGAACTTTAGTGTTCCACCGAAGCAGGGTCTCACATTGCAGGGCAACGAGACAGCCTTGCGTTGATTGGAGGATGGCCAAGACACAGGATGTAACTTTTGCTGAGGGGGAACTAGTGTAGCTGAAAGTACTTTAGTGTTCCACCAACGCAGGGTCTCACAGTGCAGGGCAACGAGACAGTCTTGGGTTGATTGGCAATTGGCCAAGACACAGGATGCAACTTTTGCTGAGGGGAACTAGTGTAGCTGAAAGCACTTTAGTGTCCCACTGACAAAGGGTTTCACAGTGCAGAGCAATGAGACAACCTTGGGTAGATTGGAGGTTAGCCAAGACGCAGCGTGTAGCTTTTGCTGAGGGGAGCTAGTGTAGCTGAAAGCACTTTAGTGTTCCACCGATGCAGGGTCTCAAAGTACAGGGTAAAGAGACAGCCTTGGGTTGATTTGGGATTGGCCAAGACACAGGATGTAACTTTTGCTGAGGGAAACTAGTGCAGCTGAAAGCACTTTAGTGTTCCACCAATGCAGGGTCTCACAGTGCAGGGCAACAAGACAGCCTTGGGTTGATTGGAGGTTGGCCAAGACACAGGATGTAACTTTTGCTGAGGGGAACTAGTGTAGCTGAAAGCACTTTAGTTTTTCACCGATGCAGGGTCTTGCAGTGCAGGGCAATAAGACAGCCTTGGGTTGATTGGAGGTTGGCCAAGACACAGGATGTAACTTTTGCTGAGGGGAACTAGTGTAGCTGAAAGCACTTTAGTATCCCACTGATGCAGGGTCTCACAGTGTAGAGCAATGAGACAGCCTTGGGTTGATTGGAGGTTAGCCAAGACACAGGGTGCAGCTTTTGCTGAGGGGAACTAGTGTAGCTGAAAGCACTTTAGTGTTCCACCGATGCAGGGTCTCACAGTGCAGGGCAATGAGACAGTCTTGGGTTGATTGGCAATTGGCCAAGACACAGGATGTAACTTTTGCTGAGGGGAACTAGTGTAGCTGAAAGCACTTTAGTATCCCACTGATGCAGGGTCTCACAGTGCAGAGCAATGAGACAGCCTTGGGTTGATTGGAGGTTAGCCAAGACACAGGGTGCAGCTTTTGCTGAGGGGAACTAGTGTAGCTGAAAGCACTTTAGTGTTCCACCGATGTAGGGTCTCACAGTGCAGGGCAATGAGACAGTCTTGGGTTGATTGGCAATTGGCCAAGACACAGGATGTAACTTTTGCTGAGGGGAACTAGTGTAGCTGAAAGCACTTTAGTATCCCACTGATGCAGGGTCTCACAGTGCAGAGCAATGAGACAGCCTTGGGTTGATTGGAGGTTAGCCAAGACACAGGGTGCAGCTTTTGCTGAGGGGAACTAGTGTAGCTGAAAGCACTTTAGTGTTCCACCAATGCAGGGTCTCACAGTACAGGGCAACAAGACAACCTTGGGTTGATTGGAGGTTGGCCAAGACACAGGATGTAACTTTTGCTGAAGGGAACTAGTGTAGCTGAAAGCACTTTAGTGTTCCACCAACGCAGGGTCTCACAGTGCAGGGCAACGAGACAGCCTTGGGTTGATTGGAGGTTGGCCAAGACACAGGATGTAACTTTTGCTGAGTGGAACTAGTGTAGCTGAAAATAGTTTAGTGTTCCACCAATGCAGGGTCTCACAGTGCAGTGCAAAGAGACAGCCTTGGGTTGTTTGGAGGTTGGCCAAGACACAGGATGTAACTTTTGCTGAGGGGAATGCGAGCACACTACTGGGGATTCCTATGAAGCAAGGCAGAAAAGCTAAGTCAAAAGTTGGTGCCTTTCTACATCAGACTTTTTGATACCACGAGAATCTGCACAAGTCAGTGTGACAGCCAAATGACACAAAATCATCTACAAAACTCCAACCAAATATGCTGGCATATGCCACACATGCACTGCCCTACTCTCCCTGACACATAAGGCAATATCTCACATCATCTCACCCCTTTTGGCATGCATTTGTCTAAATTTATCGTTCAGCTTGAGAGATTTAAGAAATTCCCATCTACAATCATAGTTATTGGTACAGACTGGTGACAACCTCTCTCCAATCAGTTTCTTATACATTCCTCTGGAGGGATCTTTGTCTAGTATTTCACAGAATGAAAGATTTTACCTTCTTTACAGAACAAACAGGTCCTCTATTAGCCACTTAAAATAAATTAAAAAAAAACTTCATCAACAGATAAATAAGTTATGTTGATGTGATAGATTCATGTCCCAATGTGTTGCCTACCTCTGGAACAATCTTCCTGTAAATGCCAAGCAGAGTAGCATGTTTGCTGCTTTCAAGATAAACCTAGAAAGTTGGATGGGTGGCCTCAAATTCTCTCCTGATCTATCTTGCCTTGCCCTCCTTGAGTCTTAAAGGAACTTTTGAATACATCTGTGGTATTACATCGTGTTGAAATGGCTAGGCTTAAAATGATCTGTGGGTGGATATTAGACTAGTAATCTCCTATAATTGCTCTCTTTTTTTAATTTCTCCAAATCTGTTGGGTTTCTAATACCATGACAGGAATGGACCCATTCCTAAGTCAAAGTATAATTAAAGTTCATGAAATTAGTATTGTTTCAATCTTTGATGTCAGCCAAAAGTGATCTTTGCAGCACCCGCAATGTGCCCAGTAATGACTCCTACAATTCGTATGGGGTTATATGTACTGGTAACATATCTAAATACAATTGTAGATTTTTTTTAAAAGACCCATTGCTTCTACTACTATTGGAACTGTCTGGCTTTCTTCCACATTGTTCTCATTTCTGACTGCAGATCCTGATATTTTATGGCTTTGTGTCTCTCTGTATGCAAGACACTGTAGTCACTGGGTGTGGTGATTTCGATTATCAATGGTCTTCTTTGCTTGAATCACAATACACAGTTTTCTAGCATCTATCTTTTGAACCGTTGGTAATGGGTGATCTCATGTGATGTAAACTTCATCATTTTCTATGATGCTTTGTGGCTCATGTGTGCAGTATTTTTCAGTCACTTCAATACCATAATGTTTGCACAATCCCCACTGCAACAGTCTTGCCACATTATTATGCCTTTCAATAAACAGTCCTTCTGCCATTAGTATGTCACAACCAGCAAAAAGGTGTGTGTCTGTTTCCAATTAATTTTTACAAAACCCACATTTGTCTGTTTTTCCCACATGTTCAATGGACTTTGCAACCAGCATGTATGTAGCCCACTATCTTGGGTCACCAATATTAACCTTTCATCTCTTGGTTTGAATTTGCCTCTCCTTAACCATTCCTGCATTCATTCCCAATCAACATAAGATTCTTACAGAAGTTTTCTATACTTGCAGCTATATTTATGCATTTTCCACATTTCTTGCCTTCTCATCTGGTCCTTTGCCTTATATTTTTTCTTTTGTTTTTTTGGCACATTTAGTTGCTGGCTGATTTTTATCTCCTTCTGGTTTGATTTCCATTCCTGCTTGATGCCGATATGCTTCTTCTAGATTAAGCAGAGAAGTCAACTTAGATTTATTATCCTCATGTTTCAAAACTTTCACTACATTTGGGTATTGTGAGGTCAGCAGATATGTGTGGAGTCCCACTATTGCAGATGTATACATGTAATAAATTTCAAGGAGGCCCATCCCTCCTTTGCAACAGGGAATATATAATCTTGGTATGCACTGATTTTTATAAATCATTTGGTCAGCATGAAGCGCCCTTCTTGTTTTCCTGTCTAATCTATTCAACATGTTTTGGAGCCAGTCAGTCACTGTAAAACTGTAAATTAGGACAGGAAGAGCAAATAGGTTTATAGCTTGGATTTTGTTCCTAGATGTCAAGATTGTTTTCAGGATTAATTTAAGTCTTCAAAAGTATTCCTTACTAAGTTTTATTCATATTTGTTCATGTTTTATTGTTGATCCTTCATCAATTCCTAAATATTTATGTGCTTACTCCCTCTTGCTCAAGTTATTTTATATCACATTCTTGTCCCAAACTTATGTTTTTCCTGGTGCTCCAGTGTTCCTGCTTTAAAGGTTGCTTTTGCACATTTATCAAGACCAAATGCCATTCTTATATCGTCTGATACAGTTTTGACAACTTGTAGTTGTACTTTTAGTTCCTCATCTGGTGAGCTATGTAGTTTTAAATTATTGACAAAAAGAAGATGAAAAGTCTTTATACTTTGTTGTTTTCTAGGTGCCAAATTATAGCCATGGCCTAAGCTGTTAAGTAGACAGCTTAATGTGTTAAGGTCAAGGCAGAGTAGCAGTGGTGACAGAGAGTGACCCTGGAATATCCCCCTTTGAATTTTTATCCATGGAATAATAATTTGCCCTTTTTCATGGGTTAATTACAAAGTGGTCTGCCACTGTTCATGGTCACTGTAATGTAGTCGATCAGTGTAGGGTGTATGTTATACATATATTAAGCATTTTTTTATCCATGAATTTTTGTAGTCAATCCATGCCATACTTAGATTTTTCTCCTTCTTACAGTTCTCCACTATAACTTTGTTTAACAACCAATGATCCTTTGTTCCATGTGACTTTCATTTATTGCCCTTTTGTTTTACTGCCATAATTGAGTTTTCTTCTAAATGACTATAAACTCTATCAGCATCAGTTCCTATGTATAGTTTATACGTCGTCAGAAGACGGTTTGCTAGATTCTGCATTTAATATGTTATGTCTATTATAATAGGTAGAAGTACAGTTTAGTCATGAAATTGAATATTTTTCTCTTGGTATTTCATGAAGTGCACATAGACAAACAAACAGACAGAAAGACTGGCAGACAGACACACACACACACAATATCATGTGCCCACAAAAATAATCACCACTTTTTGTTATGAAATGTTATAGTTTTTTTTTTTCTCTTCAAGAAAGGTATAATTTGTACCATATTTGCAATAATCTTTTTTCTATGACATAGAAAAAAAGAATCAGGTAAATATATGCATTATTTTTCCACAAAGAAAACAAAGCAGGTTTTAAATGATACATGGGTTCTGTGTTTGCAAGTATTTAATCATAGTTTTTTTTTTTATCACAATGAATAAATAAATCTGGCCAGTACTGGCACAAATTATAATCTCAGTGTTTGATTACCTCATTTTAGTTAAAATGCTTAGGGAAATGTAAGGCACAATTTCCTGCTTGGATGGTATGCAAAGTTTTGCCCTTGCATAAGAAATTGTTGTAATCGTTGACCCATTCAGTCAATTTTTCACAGACAAATGTGTTTCGATGAGACAGCTGGCACTTAAATGAAAAGTGCACATACTCTGCCATTGTTCCAAGGAGACCACCATAAACACTCAAAACATAAGAATCCAGTATCTCAGTGATACTAATTCTTTATTGTAGTAGCAATATCGCAACAAAACAAAAGCAGAAGGGTTTTGCCTTATATGCTTTACCAGTGTTGTAACACACACACACACACACACACACACACACACACACACACACACACACACACACACACACACACATATATATATATATATATATATACACACACACACACACACACACACACACACACACACACACACACACACACACACACACACACACACACACATATTTATTTACTTATTTTTGACATTCGATTACCAGGAAAGCCTGTCTGACTGGGTAGAAGCCCATTTTCAGAGGATGCCCAGGGAGAAAAGCTCCAAATTATTACAAAACATTTTAAAAACAATAATTTTACAATCTTCAAAATAAAACAAAAGCATCTGCAGTTTAAATAATTATAACAAATTAGTGATAATATAAAAACACTGGTTATGAATCAGTGCACGTTACATGACAATCATGTAATATTTATAGAAATGTTAGACAGTTTGTAGAGAAATTAAAGGTAACTTAGTCTAATACAAGCAGGAATTGCAATATGAAGTGAGGGAAAACAGGCTTGTCCCAAACTGATGTTTTCCTGGTGCTGCAAGTTAAGTTAAGAGAGAAAGTTAAGGAAGTTAATTTGATAGACGTAAGAAAGCAATTTAAGAAGGGGGAGAGAGGAGGTATAAGGAATAAAAAGGTAGTTGTTCACATTTAGGGATATAGTTTATCTTGGTTTAGAGCAAGGACAGAACCATATTTTAGATAGGAAGTTTTTCAGAGTGGTTTTGAAAGATGGGAGGCAGTGTATTGACTTGATGGATACAGGTAAGGAGTTCCATGTCTTAGCAACCTTGTACCAGTACAGACAAAGCCCAGCAGACCTGATAGGTTTGTAGACAAACAAGAGTTTTTAGTCATTGGATTGCAATGACCAACTGGGAATATAGTTGTATAGAATGCTTTTAAGTGATGAACAGGAAGATAGATACTGGATGATATTGTAGGTAAGAAGCTGTGTATATATTAGTTGATGAGGCAGTTCTCACCAACATAGGCTTTTTAGTGCTATACACTGGCGGGTTCTGAAAAGGGTATTTGTTGTAAATTTAGCAACTGTTTTATAGCTTGTGACAATGTGAGGTATTGCCAGCTATGCCAAGAGATGTAAGGCAGTGGATGTGTAACATATGCCAGCATAACTACATGGAGTTGTGTAAGGAATTATATGTCATTTGCATATCAAACTGATTTGTACAGATGCTTGTGTTGAAAATGTATTTGTAAGGTTGCTTGTGTTAAAAAATGTACTAAGAGTGGGTCCAGCTGGACAGAAAAAGATGTATACCTGGAGTTAAGACTGTATGGTAACTATTGAAATAAATACATTGTAACAGAGGATACTGGAAGAGAAGAGATTGATCTCAGTCCAGCTAACTTTGAAAAAATAGTTTGAAATTAAAATACTCGGTATAAGCCATAAGATTGTATATCACAGGTCTCAATGCAACTAGAGACAAAAAGTCTGTACTAGGAAGCCTTCAGTATTGTCTTTAGCAGTTAACTAATTGCTACTCTGGAATGGTGGAAGTTTGAAATGGTTTTATGAATTCCAGAAGCTGCAACAGATCTTACCAAAGCTCTATGTGTGTGCATTATTGACACATATGTGCTATATTCTGGTTCAGTTGAACATAAAGGGGATGGTATGGGAACCAGACATCAGATGACCAGATGTGTGTGTGATGCATTCTGTAATCCAGGACTAAAATGATGTTTTAATACTAGATGACAGAGAAGTCTGCAAGTAGTCTGTTTTTGCAACCTGACATAGAAAGATCACTCAGAACTTCATCTTGCCTTGCTTTAGTAAGTAACTAGGGAATAGTAATTCTTTACAGCAGTCAGGAAAGCATAGTGAGATTAGTTAAGTATTGTTTTTTTTTTTTGTAACTGTGAATCTATCCATCTGGGTTATTTTTAATATTTCTGCGTCTAAAACTCTGGTGTTTATTGTAAATAGATATTCAGTATCTTTATGTTCTTTTATTATTTATTATTAAATATATTTAAACTTTTGATTGTGGACAGTGATTTAGAGAATATTTTAACCTTTTAAACTTATATTTATTTGGTGACATTGTGGCCACTCCTGAAAGCCATACTGCATTGGTCAAAACACTACCATTTGTATTAATATCAAGTTCACTCAGTATAATTAGGTACCCTTGTAAGAGCTTTACAGTAGCTGGCTTTGTAGTGTCTGGTGGCAGTAACTACCTTATAGCAGAGGGGCATAGCTAGTAAATCTGTGCCAGCCTTTCCCAGGTGTGTGTACATGTGTGTGTGTGTGTGTGTGTGTGTGTGTGTGTGTGTGTGTGTGTGTGTGTGTGTGTGTGTGTGTGTGTTGGAGTACTTGGACACTTGGCTGAGGAATTGATTCTACAGCTGTCCATGTGGGAGTCTTAATGGGGGCCTGGAAAGAGAGCAAGAGAGATAGAGAGAGAGATGGGGAAACCTAGACCCCAGATTGAGTGTGTTTATAAGTGAATTGTGCTTGATGGAGACAGCTGCATCTGTAAATACTGTGTATATATTTTTGTACCAAGTGAACATGACTCTACGGTGTCAGTGGTGAAGATTCAGGTGCCTTGAATACTGACCCAAAGGGGAGACATCACATAGCATTGTTCAAGTTTTAATTTTTGTGAAGACTGGAAATTAGTAAGGATAGAAGCACAATAAAAAAGTGTGGGGAGGAGATATGTAGTGGCAAGTATAGTTTTACTTACATCACTGAGAAAGTTTTTGGCTCTATAAAGCACCCCTAGTTTTTGATGAGTTTTTCCTATGCAATTTTGTATATGCATGTTGAATGTAAGCTTATCATCCACTATCACCCATACTAATTTGCTAAGAGAAGTGACTTCAATGCTTGTATAATCAAGAGAGAGGATTTTAAATTTTGTTTTTTATGGGAGAAGGATTAAGGGGAAAATGGTAGCAATCTGGTCTTTCTTGGGATGACCATGAGTTGTGAGTTATAAAGCCACGTTTTAGTGGTTGATAAAGCTTCCTGACTAATTTCTGGAGGTGTAAAATGTTGTTAGATATGCAAATGAGAGTGGAATCATCTGTGCATTGTATTAGGGTGGTCTGTTGTATGGATGTATAGAAGGTGTTGGTGAAAGTGTTAAAGAGGGAGGGGAACAAGGATAGAGCCTTGGGGTATACCAGTGGTGACTGGGAGGTGTGAGGACATTTGAAGTAAATGTTTGCTGTGGTAAACTGTATCGAGGACTTTAGACAAGTCTAGAAATAAGAAAGAGACTATTTGCCATTATCTCTAGCTTTATTGATACATACATGCTATATGCGTGTGTCCGTGTGTGTGTGTGTGTGTGTGTGTGTGTGTGTGTGTGTGTGTATCTATATAATATATATATATATATATATATATATATATATATATATATATCAGCTGTCTAATGCAGTCACGTTCATCTAATTAAAATAAACCATCAAGAAGAAATAACAGAGTGACTTGAAAAATTAAAAGTAATGTCATCATTTAAGGCATTCTTTACTTTTGATTCAGGCCAAGCTCCTTCAAGTATTTAACAGATAATGCAAATAACATTTTCAACTTATGCTCCCCTCAATGTGGGAGATAAGTACTATTAAGTGCTAGAAAAGTGAGGCATGAACATGTAAATGTCTAATTAAAGATATATATAACTAGGCACCTCAGAGCCCTTGTGATCACTTGCCTAGTATTTTTCCTGTGTTACTCTGTTCAGCTCACATTCACACCTCTCAAATTTCATTCTACAATTTTAAGAACAAAAACATGAAAGTTGTGTTGTTAACTAAAGACACTGATCTTATCTTTCTCGAAAAGAAAACATACATGCTCTTATATATGATTGCTCAGAGACCTTTGTATTTCCATTTCATCATTTCAACATATATATATATATATATATTTATATATATATATATATATATATATATATAAATTACATAGACATATATATAGATAGCTATAATAAGTATAGATACTGTAGATATAAAACTGTGTTGCATATGATCAAATGATTTTCTGATCAATTTACAAATTATTGATACAAAAATAGCAAATCAGAAAACTGTGATCACAACAGAGGAAGGAAAATGATCCTGCTGTCCTGCAGGATCCATGTTAAAGCACATTTTGGAGATTATGCTTATTTGGGCTTCATCGTTTCTTGATTGATATTTATGACTCAATCAAAAATGTCTGTGATATGCTGATACAGCTTTGACTGAAGTACAAGTAAAAATGACTTAAAGTATGTTTGAGTGAAAAGCCATTTTACTGAAAATTGCAGAATTCTATAAATGGTATTTCTGGTGTTAGTTTTGCTCATGGGAATTGGGGGAACATCATTTAACATTTCACCATGTATTACTTGCTTAGTCTTTGCTTTCTTGTATAAGCATTTAAGCATTCTTGTTGATATTTACATAGTTTTTAGTTTTTGTATGCTTAGCCATCCATTCCAGTTGTTTGTTTGTATATAAATGGTATTTCTGGTGTCATTTTTGCTCAGGAAAGTTATTGGGGGACATCATTTTAAAGATTATGTGTGGTGTGGCAATACCCAATGTCATATTATACCCTCAAATTTTTAGACATTGTGTTTGTGTGTCAGTAATGATTCATTGTGTCTGGTGTGCAACAGTGGAATTAGAATATATTTTTAAGGGAGAAGTAGCTTCAGAAAAGCTTGCCCACTTGTAAAAAAAATGTTTTTATGCTATATATGTCGAGGGGAAGAATTACAGTGAAATACCTTTTCAGTGAAATGTACCTTCAATCAAATGTAATTTCAGTATGTTTTTGACCATTTGTACTTCAGTCAAAGTTACCTACAATGAAATGATAATAAATCATTCTCAGAAATCCTGTACAAGCATGTTAATAGCTGCATAGCGGCAGCTGTACCCACCTGGAAGAAGTACAGAACTAACAAAAAACAACAAGCCACCCTGGTGGAATCACATAATCAATAGGCTATATAAGAGGAGGAAGAAAATCATGACAAAATGTAGGCGGTGCAGCACCCAGCAGGGTGAAAGCACTCTCGTCAAACTAAATAAACAACTCACTGGACAAATAAAGTCTACCAAAGCCAAATTTGAGGTACGTTTCAATTCCCAGGCCAAGGACAACCAGAAAGCATTCCTTAGCTATGTCTGCAACCTCAAAGGCAATACACAATTGTGTGCAGAGCTCATTGTAAATGGAGCCATCTATACTGTGCAGGAAGATATAGCAAACCATGTGGCTGATAAATTCAGCTCTAACTTTACCCCTCTCTACCCGCTCAACCTTCCCTCAGGAAATATCATAAAATATAACTCCCCCTACTATGACTAGAGAGCAGGTCCTTAATACTCTCTCTAAAACCAAGAACATTGCATCAATCAGCCCAGACAGTATCCCAGGATGCCTTCTAAATAGCGTGAAACATGGCCTATCAGTGCCTCTGGAATTACTATTTAACTGTGGCCTCTAAACAGGCTTCATGCCTCATGAATGGAAAAAGGTAACTGTCATCCCTCTGAAAAAAGGTGGGCCATCTATAGACCCTAGAAATTACATACCCATAAGTGTCACTAGTTTTATATGTAAAGCCATAGAAAGAATTATCATGAAGATGATCAATAGAGATAGAGTAAACCTCCAGACACTGGACCCAACCCAGTTTTGCTTCATCAAGGGCAGATCATGCCTACTCATCCTGGTGGATTTCTTTGAGAAGGTCACCAAAGCAATGGATGAGGGCAAAATTGTTTGCACTGCCTACCTTGACCTGGCCAAAGCATTTGACACAATACCCCACTAGGGCATTGTTGACAAACTCAAAAGGTTAGGTACAAACCTGTTTGTCACCTGGTGGATAGCCAACTGTTTCACAGACAGGACCCAGGAAGTTGAACTGGGGAGTCCACCTCTACAAGGCCAATCAAAAGTGGAGTCCCTCAGGGATCAGACCTTGAACTGCTCCTTTTTGGCATTTACTTCTCAGAAGTCAAGGCCAATGTCAGTAGCCTCTGGCTGACTTCATTTGCAGATGATTGCAAATTAGAACATATGTGTCATTGAATCTCACACTGACACATATTTTCTCCAGTAGGGGCTGACACAGACAAACAGATGGTGTCAGAGCCATGGACTAAAACTAAATGCCAAGAAATGCATAAAAGTATCCTTTGGGAAGTCATCCATCTCTGGTAACTATCAATACACCTCTTAGAGTTGACCCAGTAGTCAGGAACTTAGGGACACACATAGATAACAATCTTGTCTTTGACCATCACATGTCTACAGTGGTGAGGAAATCATTCTATATTGTGCAACTTATAAACAAAGGTATGGCATTTAAGTCCAAGGAAGTCATTGCTCCACAGTATTTGTCATTCATCAGACCTATCGAGTACAATGCTCCCTTTGGTATGTACCTAACCAGGCATATAAAGCAATTGGAATGTCCACAGAGGTTCCTCACTAAAAGAATACAGGGCATAGGTAAAATGTCCTATGCAGACTGCCTCAAAGTCCTATCCCTGCATTCTGTCTCCTACAGGCCTTTAAGGGGAGATCTATGCCTGTCATACAGGGCATTGTCAGACCCCACTCTGATAGACCTCCTGCATATCCACAAAACAAACAGTAACAGAATTACCCATTCTATAGACTTAACCTTGCCTGTGATATAAATAGGACCTGCTGGAGAGATAAGTTATGTATGGAACAGGCTCACCATCCATGTAAAGCAGAGTTCATCCTTAACCCAATTCAAGTGGATCTTGGACAATTGGATGGGAAACCAGAAATTCATCTCTGGTTGGGCACCTATGTCTCTAATGGACACAGACAACCTGTAAATGGTTCATCTCCCGGGCCCCTGCTTACACTTATCAAGGGTATCAGAACTAGTCAGAGATTTGGGATGCATGGCTAGACTTATTAAACTTTCAAAAGTTCGAGTGTCATATGGTTAACACCATATGATCGAATTTTAGAAAGTTCAAACATTTTAATGGAGATTTCCGTACTGCACAGAATGGGAAATTTCCCTTTCCTGCACAGTAGTGCGATCTTGGAGTTGGTATATTTAAAGTGGCGGGATGTGGGGGTGCATGGGGGCTTTCCCCCCTCTGTTTAAAATGTTCAGGCAGGTTATTTGTGTATTTTTTTTTATCAGATGTTCGAACTTTTAAAAGTTCGACCATATGGTGTCGACCATATGACAGTCGAACATTTGAAAGTTCGATTAGCTAATATAGACCCACACAATATTCCATCTTACTTCCTGTTTTGCTTAACTCTTCTCTCCTCTTCCTGTTCTACTGAACCAGTCAAAACATTCCATCTGGAAACAGTTCTTGCTCTTTCTATGTAACTTAATCTGACAACTTCACTTCTATCTGCACATACCTCTTCCCTTAAGCTGCATTATCTATCACCTTGTTCTTTACTCACCTACTGCCTCTACATATCACTCACCGCTCTCATGCTACTCTTCTGCTAAGACTCCCACTCCATCCATCCTTTTCATTCCTTTTAACTGCCTAGAGGTTTGCAGAGTGTCTAGATTTTTACATAATATTTGTTTGGTTTGTTCTGCTTAACATTTGAAGTTTTCTGACAAATCTTTGAGTTGAAGTCACTAAATAATAAGAGACATTTGCATTTCAGATTGTCATCCTTCAGAAAATGCATGGTAATTCATAAACTGTTATTTTAGCAACTTTCTACGTCTATTAGAGAAAATAATTCAAATCTGCCCCTGATTATGGGCCTTTGTCCCTCCATTATTTTTTGCATTGTCCAGATTTGTTGCACTTATAGGTTAAAAGGTATGATTCTCCTATACTACACTTATAGTCACTCACTCTTCATTAGTTATACTATTGTACTTGCTTCTACCTTCTCTTTCTAAACATAGTCATACCACATTCTGATCAACTCCAGTTCTTTCTAAACATCATGTGATATTATAATCATTTACATTATATCTCTGAAACGCTTTCACATCCACTATCACTTAAATATGCTTCTCCTCTGTACTCTTACTGCCAGACTAATTTTCTTACCTCACTTCACATGCTGCCATGTAACTATTCCACCCGCAGTCCTGTCCACAACATCTTCTTATTCTTCACTTAACAATGTCATACCTTAAATGTAAAAGTATCCTTAAACCTACTTAATATAAGCTTTACCATTACATCAGACATAAAATACTTATCTCACTGTCTCTACAAGGTAAAATGCAAAATACTTCTGTACTAAATTGCCAGTCCACTCTTACTTAAAATTATCATAGTTTGTGATGATGTACATCCCAACCCTAGACTTAACTACCTGTCCATGTTTCCATACTCCTTCTAACAATATTATCTCAACTTCAATACCTTCAAAGCATCCAAAAATTGTCTCCTTCAATATCTGCATAATGCTTAATAAAATAACTGAATTCCATGCTTGGATTTACCATTATTCCTCGTATATGTTTGCCAGTAGTGACATTTGGCTGAAAGCCTAAATAAAAGACTTAGAAATTCCTCCTCCCAGCTATAGTATTATACACTCTGACAGAATATTAAAAAACAGTAGGAGTGGCCATCCTGTACCCAAAGTCTTTAACTCTTTTACATTTTCCTACAACCTCACCAACATTCCATAATGCTGAACTCATTAAGCTAAATAATGAGAAATGTGTATCATTGATCTCTACATTCCACCTGCTAACAACATCTCCATTCTGGAAGATATCCTACATTGGGCATCAAATAACATACCATATGACACCATTATACTATATTGGTTATGTCAACAACGATTGGCAAAACATTTTATCAAAATACCCCACAACTAACATAAGCCATTACCATTTTCCAACTTATATCTTTTTCATCACCAACTTTTGATTCTATTTCTAATTTCTAATTAATCTATCTCATCTTCTGTCCTTTCTTGTTTGTTTTTTCTCTTTACTATGACTCATAATAATTAATTCATTCTTTTTTCTTTATAATCCATCCATAACTTTCTTTATAACCCATTTTTTACATTTATAACATTCAGGTTCATATTTTTTATATCCTATTTCCCACATATGTAACATTTCTTTTTGTCATAATTATTGACTAAACGTCCTTTTTTCCAACAAAAATAGCATGTCTTTGATTGTCCCCAATATTTTACAACAATCCTGTTACCATCAACATTTATAATACTCAGAATATGAATAATATTTTCCATTTCCACACATGCCCCAGTCCATAAACCCCTGTTATTATAAACTTTTGAAATGTCTATTATTTCTTTACATATATTTTTAAATGTTCTTTAAAGTCTCTCTTTCCACTTCAGTTTGAAACTGTATGTGAATTTTCTTTTTAGTTTTCAAAAAATATGCTTTTGTTATATATATATTAATTCTAAGGATTATTATTTTGTCTTTTTTCATATTCACACAAAAATCTCTCCATACCTTGTACAGTCTCAAACAATCTCAAACAAAATGTCATAAAATGTCTCTTTGTTAATCAAAAAAAGTCTTGTGTTTTTACACCTAAAGGTAAAATTAAATTGTCCCATACCTTGAATCTGTTTAATTCTTGATCTCTTTTGCTTTGTATTCTTACCACATATTTTCTTTTTACACTGTTTTCTTTTCTTTTTCTTCTTGTTCCTTTTTATGTAGCTGTCTCTGCATAAGTTTTCTTTGATTTTCTGCTGTCTCCTTCGAATGCTTCTATATCAACTTTGTTTATTTTCTCTATAATGTCTCACCATACCTCATTCTCCAGTTCACTTTTTTTGTAAGAACATTTTTATTAATTTAACATTTTTACAATATATACACAGAAAGGAAGCAATTCCACATCATGATAGGAATAATTTAAAAAAAATTAACACATTAAGAGGCTTCGTATTTCAAAAGCAACATTTCAAAGTTATCCCACCCATTAAAAGTCCTAGTATGGTTTATAGATCTTATTCTAATCACTTATTTTTCAATTTTTAAAGAGTATTGCTGTTCAATTTAAAAAACATATTTGAAAGTAAAAACTGAGTTTGATTTCCAGTTTTTTTTTTTTTTTTGTAATAACACTTGCAACAACTGCCAAGATACCCCAAAACATTTTTTGCTCTTTGGCTTTTACAGATACAGGAAGTGGAACATTCATTAGTATTACTGATCTAATTAAAGAACAATTATCGGATCACAACCCCTTAAAAACATACTCATCTCTTCCAATATACATTTAATTTTTCATAGTACATAAACATGAGTATCATATCAGCTTTTATATCTTTACTACACCTCCAACAGAATGAAGAAGTCATTTTACTAAACTTAGATATTTTATAAGGAGTAACAAACATTCTTTGTATATATTTCCACATAACAACTTTCCAGTATAAACATGAAGAAGTTTGACTAACTGATTTACGTAATAAAGTTTAATTCTTACCATCTATTGAATCACTCAATCCACTGCTATCTAAAAAGTACAAGAAACATACATGCAGATTGGTTAAACAGGATGATACCATGGAGTCATTCACATGCAAGTCACCAAAGGTAAGGTTCCTCACCATATCATGGCTAGCCACAGGTCACCATCTATACCCCTAGATCATCACAACTCTTACTTAAAACTACTAAAGGCACTCACCATCCAACCAGACACCCTATTCATGGGTGACTTTTACTGCTGTCTGTAGACTGGGAACATACACTGGCTCAAACTCACATGCACAACTCTTCCTGGACTTCATTAACACAGATACCCTGGAACAGATAATGCATGCTCCAACCAGAAGATCAAAAATACTGGATCTGGTACCCACCAACATGGGAGAACATTGCACTACCCCCCTTCCTGGTGCCATGTCCTAACTAGTGAGGTTGAATTACAAAGCTGTCTAATTTGAAGAAAAATTGACCCAGGAAATCAACCTAAATTAGTAACAGTAAAAAACTATTTAAAGGCCAACTACATCCTACTGACAGTTTGTCAAAAATCAAGGCTTCCCCCAACCCCAAAACCACAGCTACCCATGCAGAATTATTCACAGAGTCACTATACAAACATGTGGATGGCTTAATACAGGCAGGAGTACCTATTAGAAATAAACCGAAAACAAGCACTAAAAAAGCAAACCCAACTAGTGGAATTCTCACCTATACAGGATATAAAATTATAGAAGAAAACCTTTGTCCAAAATCAGGAAAATCAATTCCCTTAAAGCCAAGTACCCTCTTATGCAATAAAACAATAAAATAAGAGGTTTAATTATGTCCAACAAGGCCAACAATTAAATCAGGATACTCTGCAGATTAAAGACAATTAGAAGGTCTTCTTTAGCTACATCCAGAACCTTACAGGTAAAACACAAAAGTGTGCTGAATGGTACCATCTACACTGATCAGGGAGACATAGAAAATATACTGACTGATAAATTCAGCTCAAACTTTGTCCAACCCTCCCTCACTCTGCCCAACTCCACCAGATGAAATCCCTTCCAGCTATTAGCAGGGACTGGGTGCTGGCAGCAATAGCTAATGCCAAGAACACTGCCTCTATGGATCCCAACAACATCCCCAGTTGCTTCTTGAACAGTCTAAAATATGAATGATCAGGACCACTTCAGGCATTCTTCAACTAAAGCCTCAAAACAGAGTCCATTCCAAGTGAATGGAGGACCAACACAATCATTCCCCTCCACAAGGGTGAATCATCAACTGACCCAGGGAACTATAGACCCATCAATCTAACAAGCGTAATATGCAAAGCCATAGTACAAATTATCATGGAAATGATAAACTTGGACATTGGCAAACTACTGACAGTGGACCCATCCAAAATTGGCTTTGTTAAGGGAAGGTCATACCTACCCTTAACCTCATAGACTTCAAGAGAATCACCAAGGCAATGGATGAGGGTAAAACAGTGAACACTGTGTATCTTGAACTGACTAAGGCATTCAGTACACTACCCCATTCAGACATTGTTGAAAAGCACTCTGAGCTAGGTATAAACTCTTATATAGCTCACTGGATTGCTGACTGGCTCACAGACAGGACCCAAAAAGTCAGGATTTGTGATACCCCATCTGCCAAGAGACCTGTTACCAGTGAAGTACCCCAGGACTCTATGCTGGCACCTCTCCTGTTTGGTATCTACTTCTTGGAAGTCAAGGCTAATTGTAAAGGCTTCTGGCCCACCAAGTTGGCAGATGACTGTAAACTGAGAGCTATCACAGATCCCCCCAAGACACCAGCGTCTTGCAAGTGGGTCTAACACAGACAAATGACTGGTGCCAAAGCCATAGCCTAAAACTCAATAGCAAAAAATGCATTATAATACCATTTGGGTAACTGTCATCAAGTTAACGACTCCATTAATAAAACACCCCTAGGAGTTGACCCAGTAGTGAGGGATCTGGAAACATATGTAGACAGCAATCTGACTTTTGATCAACAGGTAGCTAAGATAATAAGAAAGGCATTATATCTCACCCAACTTACACATAAAGGTATTGCATCTGGGTCCAAGGAAGTTATAGTACCACTCCAGCTTGGCCCTAATCAGACCTATCTTTGAATACAATTCTGCCTTTGGCATATATCTAGCAAGACACTTGCAATAGTTGGAATGGTTTCTCACTAGGAGAATTTAAAGCATAATACCATGTCTTACACTGATCATATATAAAGGCTCTGTCTCCATACTTAGTCTCCTACAGGCTGCCAAGAGGGAAGCTTTGCCTCACATACAGGACTTTCACAGACCCAGCTCTGATGGATTTGTTGCACATGTGCAAAACAAGCAGCACCAGAAACACTAGATCCAGGGAGTACTTGCCTTAGGAGCAAATGAATTAGGAAACTGCAAATGTTTTAAAGTAAGAAAAAATAATAAATATTGTAAATTAATATGAAACACTTCAAATGATGTAAACGTAGTGAGTTCACTCCAATAAATATTTTGCTTTGCTTATAGGATGGGCACAGTACAGTGGCTTCAGTGAAAACTGTGACGCTAACATTTCTAAAAGGAAAATCATTACAGCAGTGGAAACGCTTACTGATCACTGAGAAAATCATTTACTTGTGTGTAATTTAATGACTTTGCATACATATTTGAATGCAGTGGTTTAATTGTGAAGTACTGAAGTGGTAAGGATATGTTTTTGGCTTGATATATGAAAATACTTAGAAATTTTTGAGTGTTAATGAAGAATGAAATATGACAGTATTATGAACACATGATAATGGTAGGGGTTAGGGGATGGATGATTATGTTAACCAACTGATTGTTTTATCATTGTGTATATATTTACGATAGTGCAGACATTACTATAGCATAACTGTACTTGGCTGAACTGAGATTTTGCATGTGAATATAATTATGGGGTTTGTCTTACCTAACCTTTTATGAGGATGTCAGGCATGCTTTCATTGTGGTGTTGTTTGCCTGATAATTGCATCAAAAGGTTTTTGTGTATAAATATGATATAGTTTAGGTAGGTCAATCTACCTTCAATAACAGCATTCATATATTCATATAATGGGGAATTTTCCTCTTCACTCATATTATCCACAAAATTCATTTAATTTCTTACTGATGGATAATAGTAACTGATTAACAGATTCATCCAATTTATATATTTTTTTCATTAAGTATTTTGGGGACATAGCTTTTCCTTTTTCAAGCAAAAAGACCATAATACTAATCCATTCTTTTTCAGTAAATTCATTTTAATGTTGTTCTGAGTTTCCTTAAATCTGGAGGTGTGTACAATGGGAAAGCACAAACATTTTCGTGTTGATATTAAAAGAGTTTTTAAAACATATTTCTTAACTGTTTTAAGAATTGATTTCATATATGCAGAGTTTAAAGACTGAAATGAATTTCCCTCTAAGGTAAATTTTGTTAACCAGATCAAAGGAGTATTACATGTTTCTAATTTATCATATTTGATAAACTTTTAAGAATTTAGTATAATCTGCTCCTGGATGGTTTTCCATTGACTAGTGTATGTTGAGTCCATACAGAGTACAATAGAGTTATAACTTGCAACAAAACAATAAGGAAGGAAGCTAATAACACCATACTCCGATAATTTTATATGATTTCTATAAGCAGTTCTTGTTTTTTTAGGATACCATAAGAATGAAGTTAACATATTTGTCCATTTTCTTTAAAAGTTTTTTGTCAGTTATTAAAACTATTGAATGCAACACACCCACACATATATATAAATAGATAGATATAATCTTGGGTAATATAATCATTTTAATAAGTACTAACCTATTCTTAAAAGTTAAAAAAGTGATTTGTTCCATTTTTTAATAAGAAGTAACACTTCTTCAATTACATTTTCAAAATTATTATTAATAATCTTGCTCAGATCTTGCTAGATTTATATTCCTGAATATGTTAGTTATTTTCCTTCCCAGTAAAATGAAAAAAGGGGTGCCAAACAGCCGCTCACAAATGTCTGTAAAAACGCTGAGTACTGAAGATATTTTTAATGAGTGAAAAGTTTATTTAAAACCAAACACGTTTTCGTCACTCAATGAGAGTAACTTCATCAGAAATAAGGAAGGCACTTCAGAGCAATGTCTTTTAAAAAGTCCGATTCAAGGCAAATGATTATGTTAGCCAATCAGCTAGACTCTTTAGATTAAAATCAAGGTAAATAACATTTAAAGCAACACAGGCTAAAAAAACGAACCTACACAGCTAGATACTCAATAAAAAAGAAGAAACAGAAAGTGTACTTTGTTCCCAGATGTCACAGCAATTATCGTACAGGACATTTTGTTATCAACTTTTAACAAATAGTAGAATAATAAAATAATAAAATAAAACAGTAGTTCACTTAGCATACAGTAAAACAGATGTGTATAGCATATACCAGTTCTACTCTGAGAAAGTACTATGAACTTGTTCACAAACTTATATGAAAAACCTATACGAACAAATCTACCAGGTCTTTTTAAACTGGTTTCAATGCCTCATACAACTCATTAGTTTCAGTAAACAAACTATGTTACAGTTGTCATTGAGACCAGGGTAAGAGAAAGCATTTAGTGTCAACTGCCATTCCAGTTCAGGGCATTCTAGTAGTACTGAGGTAGGTCCCCCTCTAATGTCGTGAACTAGTTGGTCAATGGCTAAAAATTGGAAGGAGTGACCAGTTTTGGAGTTAATATGCTTAGTTAGGGCGTTGTCACTTTTGTTCTTAGATGTCGCATAGGTATGTTCATAGACCCTATCTCAAAACTTGCGGTCAGTTTTTCCTACATAGAATGCACAACAATTTTTACAAATAGACAGGTAGATAATGCTTTTAGAATTACAGTCTAATTTATGTGTAATCAGGTATTTCCTACCTGCTATTTCAAATGGACTACTAGTTTTCACATATTTACACATCTTACACGCCCCACAAGGGAAGGAGCCACATATTCTATTGTTGACTCTAGGTTTCTTACCTTCAAGAAGACTTTTTAAGTTGGCTCCTCTCTTGTAAATGATTGTCGGGTAGGGGCCTATTCTCTCCATTAATAAAATGTCTTTATGCAGCAGGTACCAGTTCTTACATAAGGTAAACTTGACTTGGTCACCGTCATTGTTAAAAGTTGTAATAAAACAAGACTGATACAAATGACTAGTGGCATCATGACCCACTACAGGTACATTGCTGCTGTTGAGGTGCAGTGGTCTATCTGGTGTATTTATAAAGTGTGTGTCATTGATCATGTCACCTGTTCAAATATACACCTCGTCGTTAGCCTTCTTATAATTTAAGATAGGGTTAAACTTACCTAATCTACGTTTGTTTTTCACTTCTACTACTAGTTCGTGAACAAGATGGATAGGGTACCCTCTATTCATGAACATACTTTCTAATAGTTGGCATTCTACTAAAAAGTCTGCTTCTAAAGAACACATCCAAGCTGCCCTAACCAATTGGCCCTTTATGATGGAACGTTTCTGTTTAAAAGGATGTGCGCTAGAATAATGCAGAAAAGAATTGCAGTATGATGGTTTTCTATAAATAGTAGAGCACAACTTTTTGTTAGCTGGAACTTTAGTCAGTTTAACATCCAAGTAGTCAATACTAGATGTGTCAAATTTGTATGTAAATTGGAAAAATGTAGTGGTGGAATTAAAATAGTCAATAAGTCTATCTGCTACATACCTGTCACCTCTGAAGATGATAAAAATATTATCCAAAAATCTTGTATAGTACACAAGAGAATTAGTTTGTCTAATTTGTCAAAGATGAACAGTTATAACTTGCAACAAAAGAATAAGGAAGGAAGCTAATAACACCATACTCCGATAATTTTATATGATTTCTATAAGCAGTTCTTGTTTTTTTAGGATACCATACGAATAAAGTTAACATATTTGTCCATTTTCTTTAAAAGTTTTTTGTCAGTTATTAAAACTATTGAATGTAACACACACACACACACACATATATAAATAGATAGATATAATCTTGGGTAATATAATCATTTTAATAAGTACTAACCTATTCTCAAAAGTTAAAAAAGTGATTCATTCCATTTGTTAATAAGAAGTAACACTTCTTCAATTACATTTTCAAAATTATTATTAATAATCTTGCTCAGATCTTGCTAGATTTATATTCCTGAATATTTTAGTTATTTTCCTTCCCAGTTTTATTTATATTTATCTTTAAACTTACTATCTAGTAATTGACTTAACACTAAAGTTTCAGTTTTATTATTATTAAATTTCAGCATCAAGACTTCTTGAAACTTTTCAATGTCCTCATCTATTTCCTCGATTGACTAATTTAAAATCCCTATAGTTAGCAAAATATCATCTGCAAAAAGGTACATTTTAGATTGTAAATCTCTGTTGATTGAGAATCCATTAATTTTTTTCATTACTTCTTATATTATTAGCTAAGGGTTTGATAACTAATGCAAATAGTAGGGGGTTAAGGGACACCCTTGCTTTGTGCCTTTGTTTAAAGTGAACCCATGAGGAATGTAAGCACCAATTTTAACATATGCTTTGGAGATTCTATACAGGTTTTTTTTAATATTCTGATAAACTATTCTGGAAATGCAAATACTTCTAAAGTTATAAACAAGTTGTACCAAGCTACTGAATCAAAAGCTCTCTTGATATCTAAGCTAATTAAAGCCAAAATCTTGATCATTCCTGTTGTTAAATTTAAGATAGTTAATACCCTTTTTATATTATTGCACATTAATCTAGTGACTATAAATCCTGTTTGATCTTTAATAACTAACTTATCTACTATATCTTTTAATCTTGCAAATGGAAGTAAATATTTTATAGTCTACATTTAATAATGAAATAGGTCTGTATGAGAAAGCAAACTTATTATCTTTTCATTGTTTAAGTATATTTGAGATTACAGAAAATTTCCATGACGGAAGAATTATTTTGTCATTCTGTATTATCCTGAAAATGTCATTCAGTAATTCTAAAATATTTAAAGGAAGCCATCTATATAATTCATACTTAAACCATCTAACGCTGCAGCTTTATCACTTTCCCTTTTTTAAAAGCTTCTTTAACTTCTATTAGGATAATAGACTTATTCAGCAGATATATTTATATTTATTGGTCAGTAAATTTATTAGTAACATTTTTCTTTAAATAATTGTCAATTATGTAATCTTCAGGATTATTATTTTATCTTTATTAAGATCCTCATGGAATTTTTTAAAAATATTAAGCATTTCCTCTATGTCTGAAGTAAGCTTATTAGTTTGAGGACTTTGGATATTATTGATTTGTGCCTTTTTGTTTAACACCTTGCTTCAATTAACTCAGCTATGTAGATTTTTTTCAAGTCATCACAGAACTGTGCATTTTTTCCAAAGCTGTCTCTACTTTATGCATTAACAGTGCTTCATATTTTGTCATTAATTTTTAATGCCTTTGATATTATGTATTTTTTGTTTGTTTTTTCAAACCTCACTTTGTGTATTTCATAGTACATTTCTAACAACTTTTTATTCCACTCTTTCACTTTATTACATGCCTATATCCAATTTCTGTTTTTAATATGCATTTTAAGGAGTTCCATAGTATGACTTTAATAACCTAACCATTATCATTCAAAGATAAAAAAAAAATCTCAATTTGTTCCTTAAGATAACTCTTAAACTCTTTTAATGTCATTATGTATACTGGGATTCGATACATAATCTGAATTTTCCTTATATCCATTTGTGCATTTTGATCAGATAAAGGACAAGGAACAGTTTTAAAATAATTCCTTCTAGGTATAAATTCTATCAATACTAGTTTGTGTCCCATGCACTTAAGAATAACGAGTGAAGAAAAATGAATTATCTTCTGCTTTTATTACAAAATCAACTGAATTATTATTACTAATCTATCTATTTAGTGATTTAGCTGATGCCAGTATTTTAGCTTTCTTCTGTTCGCTTGTATCTTCTGTACTAGATATGCAATTAAAATTCTAAAATGAAACTACCCTTCCAATGACTTTGTAGTAAGTTTAAGTGATCTTTAGCCACTCTTGTACCTATTCAAGGGATCCAATAAAAATTAGTTAGTGCATAGAGTTTGCCATTATATTTAATTATTACAAATGTATACATTCCTTTGGGATCATTGATGGATTCCATGACTTTAGGCATTACAGTAGATTTTCTCGAAAGTATAGCAGTTCCTCTCCTCTTTTTGTTAAAATAAGATGATAACATTTCAAAACCTATGTTATTTAAATATTGTATATATATTTATTTATCAAGTGAGTCTCTTGTGAGAATATAATTTCTCCTCTATTTAATTTTAGAGACCTTGTTAATGATTTCCCTTTGTTGCCATTATTTAATCTATTTGCATTAATATGTAATAGATTAGAACTAGCCATACTGTGTATTTATAAAAGATGTCTCTTAAAAGATAATATGACATTTTTATTGACCATATTAATTTAATTGCATATAAGAATCTGATGCATTTTTCCAACACTATCTTAACATTCCACATTTTTTAATTCTTCCTTTCTACAAACTAAACTATTAAAACTTACAAATAGCAAAAAACTAAGACAAGTCTACAACTATAACTGTATATGCTGTTAGTAAAACACAACTTACCATGGATACCAACATTTCTAGTTTGCCTATTGGATACACAAACTACTATACTATCACTCTACCTAACAACACCTAAATTTCATCAAAAAACTAGCTAAAAGTTACAGTGATTTACAAATAATCAACATAATATTGTATAAAGGTTAAAAATAATAAAATATTATTAATTATTTATATATTTTGCCGTTTACAACTACTTCCCAATATTGCATTAAATTTTAATAATCCTCTTCTATTAATCACAGCTATTAAATAATCAAATGGATAGTATATCATATACCTTTTTATGTAATAGTAGTATAAATTGCTCATTAAATATTCCTAAATTATTCACTCATTCAACATTATTATAACTAGATCTCTAAATAAATAAGTATAACAGAGTGGGAGCTGAAGAGATAAAGACATATGTAAATGTACAGGTGACAGGTAATCTTATCATACTAAATTATAATCCAAAAGGAAATCAATCCACATATATATCTATCATGCTAAAAGGCACACACATAGTTTATAGATCTAACAAAAGCTATGAATTAATTTTAAAGTACAACTGTCTATAGCTCTAAATTGTGTAACACTCTTATCACAACATTTATCAACATATTTAAAAATCTTTAGCATATTAAACTACTTCATAAAAAATACATACATTACTGAGGTCAAAGAGAATGTCTTTCTATTGCTATGGAGTTAAAAAAATATTTGCAGTCTATATTATATTCAAAGGTTACAACATGTTCAATTCAAATCCCATTATCCCTTCCCTGATTCAAACATATTGAAAAATCTACTTTACTTTCTGTTAAAATGGATATACTGATTCAGCAATAAACCACTCAAATTTCAGCTTTGACTTATAAAATGAGTTATTTCAGGTATTCGTTTGAATCTAATACCATATAACTGGTAAAAAAACTTCAAAATGTATATGACCAAGCCTCAAATTTCTGAGGATTTTCAAATATTTTTATATGATTTTGTATGTAAATTATGAGATCTTGTACAATTACATTTCTGCTAGTATGTTATTTAAATATGTTTTGCTGTCTTATTTTCCCACTAGTAGTCTACCTTAGTCAATATATTTCTAAAATCTCCCATCAAAGAGTTATTTAATCATCAGCTTTCTGTTAAAGATTATAACACTTGTACATATTTCTTAGCATATATTGCTCTTTTTAACTAATCTTATATGATAGATATTCCCCTGGATTCACAAATCCTCCGTGTAAGACTTAATAAGTCTTACTTGGAGGCTGCAGTTGAACGATATGACGTCAGCGTGCCATGAATATGCATGAGGGCACACTGACCCAATCGTAATTCGTACACGGACCATGTAAGAAAGCAGGGGGCGTGTCCGACTGCCGAGCAGTCTAAATGTCCATGCCCCTGCAAGTGATTGAAAAGTAAAAGCAAATACACAAGAGCAAGTCCGCTCAAATGTCCTTGCACCAAACACCACACTCCCTGACATTGTAAACCCCCATCACAGTTATAAAAAGTAAAAAGATAATTTAATTTTTTTAAATACCTGAAATAGCTGCCCGTATTTGCGCGTGTGTGCGCGGGTGTGCCCATTGCTTAGCTAGAGTTAACAATTCAGACATGGAAGAGCATAAGAAAAATGTGTATGCAAATCACACTAAATAGCAATAGCATAATGGTAGGGCGTTCGCACAAAGAAGAGGCATTCACGGTTTGAGTCCCACCACTCCCCTTCATATTTATTTTTAAATCAGTATATGAAATAATACCAGACAAAAATATGTGTAAATAGTAGTAAAACGCAGTGAAATGGCCAATGTATCAGTGAACAAAATAAATATTTTCAATGATCCTGATATATAATTGCCTGCAGCTAAGCAGCGCTTCACCCAGCACAATAAAGTTGCCCATAGTTTAATTACGGTTAACCCAGTGCAATAGAGGTGCCCATAGCAAAATAGCACTTTAACCAGTGCAATCCATTTGCGTGGACGTGCGCGCCACGCCAACCAGGGCACAGTAGGGCACCGAGGAGCAACGTAGAGCAAAGTTGCTTAAATGCAGCAACATCCCCTAGCCTGTCTGGACAGTATGAAAATAAAATGAATGACAAGGTTTGAATCCAGGACTCCGTGCATCACAAGCAAAGTACAGAACCACTAAGCCATGATAACTTAGGGGAAGCAGCCACTGTTAACAGACATATACTTACTAATGGTAGTTTAACCATTACTAAGCAGGTCTCCAGTCAGCCGAGAATTGTAAAAAACAGCCAATCACAAAAAAGTGTGGGAAATGCATCATATTTCAGCCCCATAGGCGGGAATACACTCCATAACTGATTGTAGCTCACATCTGCAGTTAGAATGGCTGGTGTTGGAGAGGGAACACGCTTCCGAGCGCAACGTTGGGGCATCGAGGAGTCAAAATACATGGTTTGGCTCCTTGTCCACTGTCATGAGTCAAGACTCCTGCAGGGCCAGTTTCAAGGGACGGAGTACAAGGCAGGGGCTTGGAACTGGTTAGCTCATGACCTCACCAGTGCCACAGGCATTCCTCGGACTGGTAAGCAGGTCCGTCACCACCACCATGCAGACCTGAAGAGACGGAAGCAGGACCACCTGAACCAATGGATACAGGAGGCCCATGGGATGCAGAATGCCTCACAACTGAGTATGTAGCCATGGAACGCAGTATGTAAGAATTGATAATTGAGTATGTATAACGGATAGGTATGTCTCAATATCCCTTCATTTATTTTACAGCTGCAGGTGACCATGCTGCGAATCAGCAAGCCTATGCTGATAGGCTGCTAAGGCTGCGCCACCAGGCAGGTTAGTGATCATTCTGCATGTATTGTTATATAAAATATGGGAGACAGCATGAAAGAAAGTGTTGTAGTTCAATAATACAGCCATAAAATTGCCTGTATAAGTCCTCTGCATGTACTGTCAGATAAAAACATCAGAGAGGCAGAAAAAGAGTGTAGTAACCCATTAAGAAAGGGAACATATGTCTGGAATACTATCTCTGTAGGCACTGTCATATAAAATAAGTGAGTAAGCCTGAAAAAAGAGTGTTCTAACCTATTCATAAAGGTATAATATGTCTTGAACATGTCTGCTATATGCACCGTTAAAACAATTAAAGGAGTGAGCTTGTGGAAAAGTGTGTAATGCCATTAATAAATGTCTAAAACCCGGAGTGTGTCTGTGTCACAGAGTTTGAAATATTGTTGTACCCTTGCATTATACAACTAGTACTGTTTGAAAAACTGCTGGCAACCCAGAGTTGTGAATTCCTATATAAAGTGGGTGATGGAAGTGCTAGTAGCTGTGAAGCATATATACAGTCCGCAGCAGTCAGTTACTGGCTGGCATGCATAAGTAAATCTGGCACATGTGTAGCATGTTAGTTTATCCCCAGAAATGTGAGTGTGTGTCAAGAAATGCAGGGTTCTGTACAAATCGAAGTGAAATTGTCATGTGAAAACATCCCAGATCTGTAGATAAAGAAATAGAAATGCAATCAAGAAATATGTAGCAGTAACATCTGCATCCTGGACAGTTAGTATGTCAGATATAGGTCAGGCATATATTGGACTAGCCAAACCCATTACTCAACCTAATGTATGGTGGCAAGTGTAATAATACATGTAGGGGATAGAGACTTGCAGTCACTAGGAATGTAGTGTAGACTAAAAGGTAATTATAAGATGTTAACTGAGGTTTTTTCTACACCCTACTGTATGTGGATAAACCATGCAATTCCACACCTCAATGGGTATGTGTAATCTTAAAATTTGTTGAGACATATGTCCTATAGTTCTATAAATATTTGCATTCACGTTGATGCATGTGCCCTGTTTAAACACCACAATCATGGTGGCCTGTTGCTACCAAACATCCCTGCATGCTGTTGGAATATCCACCGTGGTTCAATATATGCATGTGTTATGCTTGCTGTTCAACTGTTGTAACCTTGGTGTGTTGGGTTATTGGGAATATTACTGCATGCTGTTACAACTAATCTGGAATGCTGTTGTTTATGTTGTAATTAAACACACCTAATCACAGAATGTATGGGAAGGCCAGTCTCAGCAGACCCACCCGTCCCTCCTCAGCTGGCGAGTGCACCTGGCACCAGCAGGTCTGGTACCCAGCCCGGGCTCCCCTCCTCCCTTGGTCCTGTGCCACCTTTGGGTGGGAGCGCTTCAGGGGATGGGGCTCATCCCCCCCATGCAAGCGTGGGTGGAGAAGGGCCACCTGTCACCCTTCGAAGGGTCTGGGTTGTGGTGCGTAGGGAGATACAGCGTTCAGTTGCTGATCCCCTACACCAGCTCGAGGTGAGAGTGGCTTGTCTCATGGGTGAGCCTGCCCATCCTATGCAGCCCCCAGCACAGCCACCCTCAGGGCTATGAAGGTGCAGTGGTGACTGCCCATGGGTGGGGATCTCAGTTCCACTGTTACCATCTGTGGGCTCATGGGCTTGCGATTTCCAAACATCTGACCCCGTCAATTGTGTTCACCCACCCCATGTGTCATACACCACCCCTGTATGCGTCTTGTCTGTCTTGTCTGTTTACCTCCCCAACCTCCCTCCCCGGACATACCTACTTCCTCTACCTCACTTCCTACTCTCACCTGAAAAAAAAATGGCAATCTGTACCCACAAAAAAATTACGTCCCATACATAGCTGCCCATTTTGCACACATGTCCAATGGACATGTAAACTGATAATTATAATTGGCAGTACAACATACTTTGTTGTTGTCACCCCTCACCCAGGGGTGGAAGGTTTCAAATATCAGTCCAAATTTATTGCATATGCACAGCTGTTGCTGGTAAAGAAATGGGCAGCTATGGACCTTCCCTACACCCGTCCTGCACATCCCGAGCTTGTTTACCTACTGTATGTCCCTCTTTGTGCCCCCTTTTTCACCACTTTCCTATCTCCCCATTTTCTTTTCTTTAAAAGAAATTAGCATGGGGTTTAGCGGAAGTAAGCACTTTTAAGCAGTAGTAAGCGGGTTTAAGCAAGTAGGCGCATGTGTGCACTTAGCTAAGTATTGCTAAGCATCGCGCAAACCCACTTACAGCTGCTTAAAAGTGCCTTAGTCACTCTATGGCAGGGCCCTTGTTCTGCTGAGCAGCAAAAGAAAAAACCTCTGCCAGTCTCGAACCCCAGACCATTGACACAATAGACTGCATGAATTACCAGTAAGCCACAGCAGATATACCAATAACTTGGTTCTGAAATAAATATATATTGCATTACAATGAGGGAATGTAAATGGAAATCAGGAATGGTATAACACAAACCCTGTTCTGTGGGTCTTTACCAGCAGTTGTTATGGAATTGCATGACATGACTGTGAAAGGAGAACCAGCCATCCTAGCAGGGAATAATGTTACAGTAGCACCTTACAAACACCACACAGTATCAGACCAGGATAAATACTGGCCAAAGGAATACAGTGCAATAACTGCATTTGTATGGCAGTTAATTGTGTAATGTCAGAAATAAAGTACATACTCCCATGTATCCTGTGTTAGCATTTGGAGGGTTGAGTACATGTCTACACTGAGAAGTGTGTACTGGAAGCAGCAACATTCAGGTTTGAGTACAACATGCATATAACTGGCTACAACCCTAGCTACAGATAAGAGACATATACCAACCTTCTGAATGACACAATGGTGTCCAGAGCAAACAAGCATGGGCCCCACCTTGGACAGCTGAAAGGGCTATGCCTACCTAACCTAGCATTTTATAGCAGTGGGCTGCAATCACAGTGAGTAATGCAATCACCACACAGCAGGCTGCATGCAATTACTGAATGGTGGGCAGCAACTGGTGCAGAGGTTGTCACATGCACAAGTGCAGATACCTAGAAAAGCAGGCTGTACCTGCAGTCCACACATGCAATTCTATCATTGCAGGTGCTGGAAGGTAGAGAGAGAGAGAGAGAGAGAGAGAGAGAGAGAGAGAGAGACACGGACACAGACACAAATCGAGACACAACAGAGAGAAAAACTGAGACATAAACCGAAATAGAGGGGGAAAACCCAAAACAAACAACCAAAAAAAAAAACCTACAAAACCGTAACACACAGAGCAGGGAAATACAAAGGTAAGGTATGTAACTCACATGTATGTGTTGGCAAGTAGTAGATGTTCCTGAAGAGTACTCTACACACTGCAAATCATCCATGTGTGGCAGCAGTACGTATCTATCTGTATCCGCACATGTGCATAGGGCAAGGGACATACTGCAACTGTTATTGAAGGTTGATATGTGCATATATATATATATATGTAGGTCGTAGTGTGTGGCCTAGAAAACAGCATGCAGTGCTGATATATGTCATGTGGTGGTTAAATGCTATGGGACTGATTTGTCAGATCTGCTGTGTTACAGCCAGTGAGGCCTGCTAATGCTACATGGGCTGACGACAACCACATGCATTCTGCACAACACTGTGCAATATAATCACATAACTGTACATCTCTCAACTGTCACATAAGTGATATCCCCACCACGAAAGGTGGACTGTACATGTGCCTATATGTACATCCATGTGTACAGCAATGGATGTGTACATGTATGTGTATAGATATGTATATATATATATATATATATATATATATATATATATATATATATATATATATATATATATATATATATATATATATATATATATAGCCATATAGAGAGAGAGGGAGAGACAGACTGACACGGGGTCATATGTACTGCAACAGGTGTGTGGTGACCAAGACATGGACTGTAGATAAGTGTTGATACTGCAGTGCCATACCTCCTTTCCAAAACACTGTACCCATTAACTACCACATAGGTAGAGATCTACCTAACAGTGAATGTGTGATAAGGGAACATGGGACACAGGTGGACAGTAGGCTCCGCTTTGATGAAGACAGTGCCACACTACACCTGTAATCAGTCTGTGTGTTATGTGTCATGACAACAGGTGTGTCATCTATAGAAATATAGGGCAGTGTTCCCCTCTACCCATCACAATACCCTGTGTGGTATGTACCTCACATGACAACTACACCAGGTGAAAAGGCCACAGACATACCTCCCAAAGGGTAATACTGGCCGCAAACAGATGCCCTATGCAGGCTGACTCACAAAACCACATCTACACTGTATTGCATACTGGCCACACAGAGGTGACCTCTGCCGGACATACAGAGGTATGTTACACCCATAGCTGGGTGACAACCACCATGGCAACATGTCACAATCCCTCTGGGATACACACTCTAGGGCCCTAAACCTTGTCAGCTCACTAAACAGCAAATGCTGGAGGGATAGGTTCCCATCTCAGAGATATGCCATACACCGGAATAGACCACCTAGCAACAGCAAACAAGACTCCTCATTAGCAGTTGTCATAAATACCCCTGATGATTGTGTGAGAGATTGGTAATACACCCCAGGAAACACCTCTGTGGTTCTGGTTGGCAGGGGCAAGTGAAATCAAAGTACATGTGTGTCAAAGGCCAGGGTAGCATATGGCTAGGCTGCCGTAGGCCCTAGGGCCAACAGCATATTACCTACCTATGACACTATGCACTCACACATGTACTCAATGCAATACCTGCTATGTGAGGTTGAATAAGTGTAGCGCTGAATGTGTGCAAGGTGTGTAATGGTGTGATAGCTTTGTGTGAAGTTGTATCTGACATGGTAGTGTCTATCCTAGCTGTGAGGACAGCAAATGATGTGTAATGTACTGTTAGGCAGACATAGTAGTATGGCATATGATGTGACATAGTTCCTTGTTGACGAATGTGGTGTCTCATCGTAGGCTAAAGCAATACATGTATGCTTAGTGAGTAGTACTGCTAGTGAATCCAACTCCCATATGAACTGTAGTACTATCAGAAGCTGTAGGCCTAAACAGCACAGTATGATGTGTGTTCACATTACTTGGAAACACTGTCATCTTTGTTTCCTGTAGTCTGCACAGAGGACAAAACTCAGGCATAAGGGTGTGTAAGTAGTGGCACACAGTACTGTATGGTACACAGGTAATGCTCATCTGTGTAGGCATACAGTGGTGTGTTATATGTTTGTCTGATGTGTATGTAATCATGCTTGTACAATGGCTGCAATCATCTGTGTGTTACAGGGTATACGTGTGTATCCAGCAACATATATACTCTGTTACAGCAGTATGCCACCTATAGTAACAACTGTACACATCTGTTAGGCAGGGCTATGGCATCAATGACTAGGGTGGTTGACTGGTAATACTGTACCTGTACTTTACATCCATTGCAATGGATGACATCTCTGTTTGTGCATTGGTGTGATATACACCCCTGTCTTGAGGTTGTGCAATGTGTCACAAACAGTGTGTCGGGTACTGTTGTATAGTGGTGTGATATATAGAGTGTGCCAGGCACTGTTAGTTAGTTGTGGCCTGAGAACCAATAAGTGGTATTGAACGTGTGTAACCTCTGACAGACAATAGGATGGTATATATGTCAGTAAAGTGATATCTGTGGTTAAAGGTGTAAAGTGTGCGCAGGACTCGTTCACACATATTGTTCATATCTTTTTCAGCCAGATGGCCCACCAACACAATCCATCATACACAGCGGATGAGGAAGAGGTGATACTACAAAGCCTATTGCAGCAGTACACAATGCTGTTCTCCAGAAGCAGCCAGCACCAGCAAAAGCGGACTGCACTGTGGCAGGAACTTGTTAGTCGGGTAAAGGACATAGGCATGCATAACCGGACATATGAGCAGGTACGCCATCACTGCAGTGATTTAATTAGACATGTTCAGCGGCGTGCGTCTGATATCCAAAGACAACAGCATGCCACAGGTGGTGGGGTGGCCATTCATCCCCCCCTCACCAGAGTGGATGAGCTGCTCCTAAGCGTGGTGGCTCCTGGACAACAACAACATCAACCTCTGACACGTGTTGCCATGGAGGCCAGAGCCACCCAGCACATCCACCCAGAGCAAGCAGGTAACATGCCCTATCTGTAGACGACAGTTAACTGTATTGTTAGATTATGTCTACTTGGGATGTGTACTGTGTATTTAGCAGTTCTGCTGCCAAGTGTTATGCACTACTGATATTTTGAATACTATCTCTACACCTGTGACAGTTTACTGTTATTATACTGCAGTTTAGCATACCCACTGTAGCAATGCCACAGTTGTGGCCACTGACTAACTCTCTCATATTCTCGTAGGGCCCTCTGGTGTGACAGCAGGGCAGCCGATCCATGCTGGTGAGTGTGTTATAACTGCAATGTTGGTAATGAAATATGCATGTCATAGGTGAGGTGTAGGCCATGTACATGTAACACACCTATGCATAATGCATGCCGTGCATGTTTGCTGTAAGATGTTGCACAGCTCAGTAATGTCAGTAGCTGCCTCACTGACATGCAATACACAGAGCATAAGACAGACACAGTTGTGGCAACCCCGTACTGCACATTGGATAGGCATAGTTGCAAGACCTGTACACAACATAACATGCTTATCATATGCAGTACGCAAAGACATGCTACATATGGTGTAACCACACACCCGCTGTAAGATCACACCTCAGTATCCCACATGTCATCCACACACACATGATGTACCTCAGGGGTAGAGGCCTATCATGGGGCTGTGCAACACTCTTCAACACATAACACAGTCATGTTAGGCAATGCTCCCTATTGGGCACCACATACCCATGTACAAAGTGGCTGTGTAATAGTGAACGTAGCCATGGCACTGCAGTTCAGGTAGAGCACGCTAGGAGGTGGTCTGTCACACAGTAGTAGCCGTGAGTGACCACAAGATGCATGATGATGATGATGATGATGGCACATGATAGTACACTCAGAATACTAATAGAAATCAGAAGTTTTCAGCCATAAGACACAGAAGTTTATCACAAAACGCCAACTTTAATGAACGAAGCTTTCGGGTTCTCTACCCTTCATCAGCATATACAAACATATTCTAACCACATTTATATAGAGGTTTAATTAAAGTCACATGTTAATACCAGCCACTAGAAACACAATAATAAAATTTGCATAATGCAGTTTAGTTTTAAAATCATATCAAACATTATATTCAACTTTTAAAAACACAACAATGTTCATATAAATTATAAAAATAATGAATAAAATATATCCAAGATATGTATACAAAAGTCATAAATCAATCAGCTCTTCATAAATTATCATACTGTCTTTTAACCAGTATGGGTTTTATACTAATGGCATTATTGAGGCCAGGACTAACATCAGCCTGTAGTCTTATTATCCACTGTAACTCTTTGATTTCCAATGCATTATTTAGGTCACCGCCCCTTACACCCAAATCAACTGTGTCTATACATCTAAACTTAAATCTATGCGCTGTTTCCTCCATAATATGTTTATATAAGGCATTAGTTTGAATTTTCCTATTAATTTCTGACTTATGCTCGACAACTCGATCTTTCAATCTTCTTCTTGTCTTACCCACATAGAATTTTTCACAACAGTCGCAGGTAGCAAGGTATACAAGTTGGGATGTATTGCAGGTGGCTCTGCATTTAAAAACATAGCTGATATTACTTATTGGGTGCCTAAAGGGTTCATTTGATTCTAAAATGTCACAGCAACAGCTACAATTGTAACATTTGAAAGTTCCTAGCTTGGTTTGTGATGAGCAAACTTGTTTACTAAAATCTTTATAGCACAAAACACTTTTTAATGATTGTTGATTTCTGTATGCAAAGCTAGGTTTTGGTCCTGTTATTTTTTGTATTTCAGGCATAGCCATTAAAATCGGCCAATTTTTTTCTATTATTTTACAAATCCTGTAGCTATATCCATTATATGTAGTTACGTACCTAATTTTATCATTTTTCGTCATTATTTGTACTTCTGACGAAACTGATCTCTCAGATGCCACAGAATTAAACACTGGTTTATAATCCTGATCTCTACCCTTATTTATTTCATCAATACATTTCTCTATCATAGCCTCTGAATACCCTCCATTTTTAAATTCTTGCTTCATTTCTTTTATTTCTTTTGTGTACAAGTCATTTTCAGTTGTTAGTCTACTCACTCTAATGAGTTGTGACTTTACTATGCCCCTATAAATGTGTGCTGGGTGCATACTAGTTCTCTTTAAATACCTCATCACTTGTACATCTTTTTTATGTATCATTGTTTCAAGTTTTTGATCTTTTTTATAAATCTTTACATCTAAATATATTATACTTTGAGTTGAATAGTTCATTTTGAATTTAAAAAATGGTGTTGTGCTGTTCAAGTAAGATAGATAGGTATTCAATTCATATTCAGTCCCCTCCCAGACAAAAAAACAATCATCAACAAACCTTACATAACTTTTTACATGCTTATTTAAATCATTCGAGTCATTCAATATATAATTCTTTTCCCAATAGTAAAGAACAATATTGGCAAAAGTATTTGCCACCGATGTTCCCATGGCTACACCAGTAAGTTGCTTATATGGTACACCATCAAAGATAAATACATTTTTTGTTAATACTAAGTCTAGCAGTGAACATAAATTTTCAATTTCATTAGGCTGAAATACAGAGTACATCAGTAAAAGCATCCTCACAGCTTCCACACCATAGTCAATAGGTATTACTGTAAATAACGATTCTACGTCCAATGTTACAAATATACTATTTTCTTTTACATTAATGTACCAGTCACTTAATTTGTGCAAGAAATGTATAGTATCCTTTATGACAGTGGTGCAGTGGGATAACAGCTTAGATAACTCTTTTTGCAGATACTTAGAGATGGGTTCTGTCACCCATCCTTTTCCTGAGACAATTGGTCTCAGTGGGGGGTTTGACAGTGACTTGTGTATCTTTGGTATACCATAGATTTGCGGTATCCTGGGACATGGGACAGAAAAGTAATTAAATAACTCTAGTGATATTTGCTCATTTAATTGCATTTCATATATCTGCATGTTCACCTGCATTATCTGATTTTTCACCTCTAGAAATGAGATTCTTTGAAATGTTGTAGCATCAGAAAGAAATGTGTTAAATACATTCATATAATATGCCCGATCCATTATCACAGTTGCCCCACCCTTATCCGCCTGCTTAATAATTATCTCATTGTCATTTTTTAAAGATGTCAAGGCTTTATATTCATTGTATGTCAAATTATACTTCCTTTCACTTCTTCCAGAATACATTGCCCTTAATTCTACTTCCACTATGTTCGTAAATGCTACTATCACCGGCGATAACTGTGGAACAAACACACTTAATTTTTTATAACAATTATTATTAATGATAGAATTAGGGAACAAGAGTTTCAACATTAAACTTCTAGCAAAAAGTTTCAAGTCTATTAACAGTTTAGACGGAATGCTTGAATGTACATAGTAATTCATATCGTGAAACGGAGGGTAACAACAAGAGAGGAACTCAGCTGCTTGATAAACTTGATACGTTCGAACTTCCCTCCACACCAATGGAGCAACCGACGAATCAACAAAAGAATTACAACAGGACGTACAATCGACGCCCGAACGTCATGCAGAGCTGCGTGGAACAGGGGAAACTCTAACTGTTACATCCAGTGTGAGCAACAAGAGTATAACTGCCACTAATGCTGTATGTACAGCATTACATCAAGTAGACGCACATAAGAAAAGACAAACCGATATATCGGCTTTTTTACCATTCCGTCTAAACTGTCCGGAGAAGGTTTTACCACACAGGGTGCGGACGGAGAGAAGCCCAATGCAAAGAACAGCACAACAATCAACACAGGGAGCGAAAAGGAAGAACGACAGCCCGAAGAAAATGAACAAGACACCTCGCAGGTGATTGATGTGATACCGACCTTCATTAGAGGTACTGTGAATCTAACTAAAAGAAGCTTTCCTGAAGAACATTATAATCTATTGAGTAATGGCTTAAAATTTATTCCCTTCACTATGGACAGTTTGGTAAACATGTTAATAGACTTGAAACTTTTTGCTAGAAGTTTAATGTTGAAACTCTTGTTCCCTAATTCTATCATTAATAATAATTGTTATAAAAAATTAAGTGTGTTTGTTCCACAGTTATCGCCGGTGATAGTAGCATTTATGAACATAGTGGAAGTAGAATTAAGGGCAATGTATTCTGGAAGAAGTGAAAGGAAGTATAATTTGACATACAATGAATATAAAGCCTTGACATCTTTAAAAAATGACAATGAGATAATTATTAAGCAGGCGGATAAGGGTGGGGCAACTGTGATAATGGATCGGGCATATTATATGAATGTATTTAACACATTTCTTTCTGATGCTACAACATTTCAAAGAATCTCATTTCTAGAGGTGAAAAATCAGATAATGCAGGTGAACATGCAGATGTATGAAATGCAATTAAATGAGCAAATATCACTAGAGTTATTTAATTACTTTTCTGTCCCATGTCCCAGGATACCGCAAATTTATGGTATACCAAAGATACACAAGTCACTGTCAAACCCCCCACTGAGACCAATTGTCTCAGGAAAAGGATGGGTGACAGAACCCATCTCTAAGTATCTGCAAAAAGAGTTATCTAAGCTGTTATCCCACTGCACCACTGTCATAAAGGATACTACACATTTCTTGCACAAATTAAATGACTGGTACATTAATGTAAAAGAAAATAGTATATTTGTAACATTGGACGTGGAATCGTTATTTGCAGTAATACCTATTGACTATGGTGTGGAAGCTGTGAGGATGCTTTTACTGATGTACTCTGTAGTTCAGCCTAATGAAATTGAAAATTTATGTTCATTGCTAGACTTAGTATTAACAAAAAATGTATTTATCTTTGATGGTGTACCATATAAGCAACTTACTGGTGTAGCCATGGGAACATCGGTGGCAAATACTTTTGCCAATATTGTTCTTTACTATTGGGAAAAGAATTATATATTGAATGACTCGAATGATTTAAATAAGCATGTAAAAAGTTATGTAAGGTTTGTTGATGATTGTTTTTTTGTCTGGGAGGGGACTGAATATGAATTGAATACCTACCTATCTTACTTGAACAGCACAACACCATTTTTCAAATTCAAAATGAATTATTCAACTCAAAGTATAATATATTTAGATGTAAAGATTTATAAAAAAGATCAAAAACTTGAAACAATGATACATAAAAAAGACGTACAAGTGATGAGGTATTTAAAGAGAACTAGTATGCACCCAACACACATTTATAGGGGCATAGTAAAGTCACAACTCATTAGAGTGAGTAGACTAACAACTGAAAACGACTTGTACACAAAAGAAACAAAAGAAATGAAGCAAGAATTTAAAAATGGAGGGTATTCAGAGGCTATGATAGAGAAATGTATTGAGGAAATAAATAAGGGTAGAGATCAGGAATATAAACCAGTGTTTAATTCTGTGGCATCTGAGAGATCAGTTTCGTCAGAAGTACAAATAATGACAAAAAATGATAAAATTAGATACGTAACTACATATAATGGATATAGCTACAGGATTTGTAAAATAATAGAAAAAAATTGGCCGATTTTAATGGCTATGCCGGAAATACAAAAAATAACAGGACCAAAACCTAGCTTTGCATACAGAAATCAACAATCATTAAAAAGTATTTTGTGCTATAAAGATTTTAGTAAACAAGTTTGCTCATCACAAACCAAGCTAGGAACTTTCAAATGTTACAATTGTAGCTGTTGCGGTGACATTTTAGAATCAAATGAACCCTTTAGGCACCCAATAAGTAATATCAGCTATGTTTTTAAATGCAGAGCCACCTGCAATACATCCCAACTTGTATACCTTGCTACCTGCGACTGTTGTGAAAAATTCTATGTGGGTAAGACAACAAGAAGATTGAAAGATCGAGTTGTCGAGCATAAGTCAGAAATTAATAGGAAAATTCAAACTAATGCCTTATATAAACATATTATGGAGGAAACAGCGCATAGATTTAAGTTTAGATGTATAGACACAGTTGATTTGGGTGTAAGGGGCGGTGACCTAAATAATGCATTGGAAATCAAAGAGTTACAGTGGATAATAAGACTACAGGCTGATGTTAGTCCTGGCCTTAATAATGCCATTAGTATAAAACCCATACTGGTTAAAAGACAGTATGATAATTTATGAAGAGCTGATTTATTTATGACTTTTGTATACATATCTTGGATATATTTTATTCATTATTTTTACAATTTATATGAACATTGTTGTGTTTTTAAAAGTTGAATATAATGTTTGATATGATTTTAAAACTAAACTGCATTATGCAAATTTTATTAGTGTGTTTCTAGTGGCTGGTATTAACATGTGACTTTAATTAAACCTCTATATAAATGTGGTTAGAATATGTTTGTATATGCTGATGAAGGGTAGAGAACCCGAAAGCTTCGTTCATTAAAGTTGGCGTTTTGTGATAAACTTCTGTGTCTTATACATGATAGTACACCCCATCCAGTTACAGTGACTACAGTACTACACATAGCAGTCTTTGCTTTGAACCTCATTGTTGTGTGTGTGCAAACATATGCACCTATACACAATATGCATAGCATGTTGTGTGTGTGCTTACATATGCCAGTATACACAATATGCACAGCTGTCGCCATATGTACAAAGAGTCACATATATGTCCTGGAATGCTATCGGGTGTATAGGTCACATGACACACATTGGGTATGTGTGGTGTTTAATGTTGCAGTTGTGTAGCATGCCATGTCATGGCTGGCACTGACATATCTGCAATATGTCCCACACTCACCATAACCACTGTACAATGGCCATGTCAAGCATTGGGATTCCTTCATGTCTACATGCACCACTCATCCCATGCCTGTACATTGCATGCATTTGCTACACGTGTGCCCACTATTATTCACTATGGACACAGACATTGTAAGCAGACATGGCAATCTATGTGTCACACAGATAACACATGCAGCCATGGTATGTATACCATTGAGTGGTGGTGCACAGGACATTGCAGAGCAGATAATACTTGCACAGCAATGTTGTGTCCATGTACACATTGTGTTCCAGGGTGTAGTCAGTCACTGAACAACTACACACATGCATCACAGCCATGTATAATGTCATTAAATAGGGCCGTCAACACTTTCACTACATGGTCTTGAGCAACACATATTCTGCATGCTGACACATGTGAGGTGACTGTTTGCCCTGTGATACTGTCACCCACCTTCACCCACTATTGTGTATGTGTTGGATTGCTGGTGTGTGTGTGTGTGTGTATGTGTGTGAATGTGCTGTGGTGAGCAGTGTATTTGTGTTCATGTATGCATGTGTGCAGGTGTGCATGTGCTCATGTGTGCATGTGTGCATGTGTGCATGTGCTCATGTGCGCATGTGTGCATGTGCACATGTGTGGATGTGTGCATGTGTGCATGTGCTCATGTGTGCATGTATGCATGTGTGCATGTGTTCATGTGTGCATGTGTTCATGTCTGCATGTGTTCATGTGTGCATGTGCTCATGTGTGCATGTGTGCCTGTGTGCATGTGTGCATGTGTGCTAACATCATGTACAGATTGTGAAGTGTTTCCTGCCTTCCTTCCACAGGTGCTGAGTTAGGGGTGTCTGAATGCAGCAGGGAACCTGATGTCACTGCCATTAATAGTGGAGATGATGAGACATGTATTGTGATACAGGAAGGTCTGTCAGGGTCTGTCGTTGGTCCACCAATCGACAGTACACAGTGTTCAACCCAATCTATGTGCACACTCATACTGCCAATACATCCCTCATCACAAATGGCCTTAGCTGAGGGACAGCATACAGTTAGCATTGACCAGGAGAGTGTGGTACCCATGGCACGTGCATCCCCTTACAGCAGCCATAGCCGGATTACTGGAATGGTACCACATAGGCAGATGTCTAGGGGTTCCCGGGGGAGCACCACTGGATGTATTGCCCTTGGTAGATGTGCCCCAGAGGTACTACAACCTCCAGTATGTTCTGGGCTGTAATGCAGGCACAGGCACGTATGGAACGGTACACCCAACAGGGACTAAGGGCGCAGAGGGCCCATTACACTGCTATCGATGACAGCATCCGTGACCTTGCTGGTGCCATTCGGAATTAAACCGAGGTCATTGATAGCCATTGGAGGGAGACATTAGATGTCCTCCACAATGTGTTAGCCATGAGACAGGACCGTGCGGGACAGATGGGAAGCCGACGCGGACGCATGCCAACAACAGCATCAGCTGGCAGTCATCGCAGATGGACCACGGATCACAGCTGCTCCCATAGTGGCAGTACTAGCCCCAGCAATGCTGGGGCTGGCCTGTCCAATGACTGTCCTACTAGACCATGTGCACATGGCACTGGCCAGTCCCAGCAGGAACATGGGTCCAGTCATCATACCTCTGCCTCTGATGATAGCACCCAGTCAGGGTTGGTACCTGATACTGCCTGTAGCACCCCTGCCAGGCACTGGTACCGTGTCCATGGCCAGACACAGTGATCTGTATGGCCTAGCAGGTACAGTCTGTGGCTGTACCACAACCGCCCATATATGGCAGCCACATGGTGGAGTTGTGTGCATGCAGACACACACACATTAACCAAACAACTAGGGCTCACACATACACACACACATTACATTAACATTGGCCCATGCTGTACTGTTGTCCCTCACACACACACACACACACACACACACACACACACACACACACACACACACACACACACACACACACACACACACACTCACACACACAGACATGTCGATTGGATGGGTCAGTGTCAGGCTCTGGCAAACCAACAACACACCCTGTGTATATGATGACACCTGTGCCACCTCCTGTCATCTGTCACATTGATGCAGGAATAGGCTAACATGGTTCTGATGCACAGTGTGACATTATAGCAGTGTAGCAATAGTAGCAAGTTGCCAACAGGAAAGTGTACTGATATCTTGTAGGTATACCTGAGCAGGCATTATGCATCACAGCTCTGATAGTCATTGTAGCATTGTTTACACCAGTGTTAGGTCTGAGTATGTATTGTCCACCCATGTGCCACTTGGCTGAAGTGTACAGTGTTGCCAGCATGTGTTAGTGAGTGGACACTACGTGTGTGATGTGTGCATTACAAATTAGCAGATGTACATCTGAGAACATGGTGTGTGTGCACTGTCTGCATGTACGTGCATAGTGGACACGTGGGATGTGCGACACACCCTGTTGTACACATTGTTAACATCTCATGGTATCTTTCAATGGCCAGTATGCATTCAACTACAGATATGTACTAACATGGGTACACATGTATGTATGACATGGGTTGACACTATGCTGTGGGTGATACTGTTGATATCTGTCAATGATCTGCAGTCTGGTAGTATACACAACCTCAACAGCATGACTATAACCAATCATTAGATGATGTCCTGACAAATGACACACAGTTGTAGGGAAATCAGTAACAGTTGGATCCTTCCGGTACTATACTATAACAGTAACCAGTGGTACTGACCGCCACACGTTCCTTGGACCATACCTGTGTGGCATATAACCCTCTTAAGTACATGCAAACACACTAGGGATATGTCCATCCACATCTGGAAATGCATGCATTGGCCTACACTGCATTCCTTGGATGGGATGCATATCCTACACAAGGGTATCATACAGACAGATACCTGTTGTCCAATACATGCTGTATAGTCGTATGCTGACTATGGCATAGTCACCCACATTTACTAGACATACTATCCCGACAGTACCACATAGGTGGTAGCCCTCAACATGTATGTTGGGTACCAATGTGTACAGACAGGCACATGTTATGTCATCTGTCCCTTGGTATCCACATATCCATAGGTATTGTTGGGTCCATCTGTGTTTCACATAACACATTAGGGGCCTGCATGCATATCCACATGGCTGTTGTACACCTATAATGACTGTCTATTACTGCCAGTCGTTGTTGTGTATGAACATGTGTGACATATACCCCAGGCAATTACCCTCACTCACAGTACTCTATAGTACGTGTCACGGGTGTGTGTGGCACAGATTACCTTGGCCACAGATCACTACAGTGGCTGGGCTTGTCGCATACATACATATGTGACCTATGATCTGAGAAGCAGCGGTACAATCTGTCGAAGGAAACAAATGTATTCATGTAGTATGCAGGCTTCACACCTATGTACTGATTGAGGTCACATGTACACATATCCATTTGCCACGCAGATACCTGATGTGTACAATGCACATACTGTTTTAATCATATGTCATACCATAGTAAAAGCAAAACCCACACTGCATTGACCACCTGTGGCACACACACACACACAGTCAGCTTTTTCAGGATTCAAACCCCTACCTAACTATGTTATGATAGTAGGGAAATACGCATTAACACAGCACACTATATGCTTTCCTGAGTGGTTTTTGTTCTCTTGATATATTTGTAGGACACTGACATCATCAGACATTCCAAAGAGGGATGTACCTCTTTTATTGTGTTTTCCCAGTCTCCAAAAAGGCTACTCCTCACAAAGAAAATCACACACACACCCCCACACACTATCAGCGTTTGCAGGATTCAAACCCCTATCGAACTATATTATGTTACTACAGAGATACGCATTAACACAGCACACTCATACTTTACTGGGTGGTTTCTGTTCTCCTTGAATATTTGTAGGATGCTGACATCAGCAGACATTCCAAAGAGGGATGCACCTCTTTTAATGTGTTTTCCCAGTCTCCAAAAAGGCTACTCTTCTCAAAGGAAATCGCACACATTCACCCCCCCACCCACACACACACACACTGTCAACGCTGGCACGATTCAAACGCCTACTTAACTATGTTATGATACTAGAGTGATACGCATTAACACAGCGCGCTATATTCTTTACTGGGGGGTTTTTGTTCACCTGATATATTTGCAGGATGCTGATATCATCAGACATTCCAAAGAGGGATGTGCCTCTTCTAATGTGTTTTCACAGTCTCCAAAAAGGCTACTCCTCTCAAAGGAAATCACACACATACACCCCCAACACTCACACACACTGTCAGCGCTTGCAGAATTTAAACAGCTACCTAACTATGCTATGATACTAGAGAGATACGCATTAACACAGCACGCTATATGCTTTACTGGGTGGTTTCTGTTCACCTGATATATTTGTAGGATGCTGACATCATCAGACATTCCAAAGAGGGATGTGCCTCTTTTAATGTGTTTTCCCAGTCTCCAAAAAGGCTACTCCTCTCAAAGGAAATCACACACATACTAACAGCGCTTGCAGGATTCAAACCCCTACCCAACTATGTTATGATACTAGAAAGATACGCATTAACATGGCACACTACATGCTTCATTGGGTGATTTTTGTTCACCTGATATATTTGTAGGATGCTGACATCATCAGACTGGACATGGGAATGTGTGTGCACTTTCTTTTATGCAATCCCAGGAATGATCCATGTGGGTCGGCAGGTATCAATAGCTTGAACAGGACCCTGTGAGTCACACCTTGTGTGATCTATCTGTGGACACATTGACATCCCTTCATATGTCAACACATATCTATCCACAGATTGTTGGTTTTGTGGATATGACATGTGTCTGTGATGTTGACGAAGACCTATGCAAAGTCTATGTGGGACATGTGTAGCTCTGTTCAGTGATGTATGTCCTGGGTGGCTGCCTTGCAAATGGTGTAGCATGTTTGGGAAACATGATCTGCACAGGAACATACCACAGTTGGTAGGGTTGTGTGTTTGTCAGCTTCCACTAGCTCTGTTTATGACTTCAGCCATGATGCACTCCATGGCCTTGCAGAACAGACTTTATAGGCTTACTGGAGTATACTTCCCATGGTGTGTTGAGCACCCACACTTGTGAGGAGTGCCATATGTTGCTGCAACACATTCAATGGTTCCAGACCCTGTGGAGTGGGTGAGGCACAACAGACTGTTCAGTTGCAGGGTCTGTTTGTTCTGTAGTGCATGCATGACACATATTGGGAAACATTGTAATCCAATTGCTGCCATGCTTTTGGCTTTGGGGGGAGCTGGTCAGCCATTCTACATGTGATATCTCCTGGTATGATGTCAGGGAATATCATCAGTGGGAGGTGGTTATGTATATATGGGCCTATTTTACAGGATGTCGGCATTGTCAGTAAGGTACAGTTGGCCTTGACTCTGGACATGTATGAGTGTACATTACTATTTATGACATAGCTGAAGGACATGTCATGATTCTCAATCTGGACTCTTTCTCAGCTACTCTTTACAAAACACCAACAAACCTGAGCACTAATCCCGGTTATACACTTTTACACACTTAACACCCTACTGATCCATTGTGATCAGGCTACAGAGTATGTCATCATAATATACTGGCATGTCCAGGGGTCGGTTTCATGTGTACTATCCAGTCCAGCTAGTGAATATTGTGGTTATGACACAATGTCACATCTGCCTCATGTACACAGACAACACTCTCCTCCTCCCAATACACTCAGATATATGTGAGCGATGCAACAATATTGACATACAGGAGGCTGAGCTCTCTCGACCCATGACTGGCATGGTCTATCAGGTGGTGAAGGTGACCACACACACCACATATCAGTCTCACATACACTGATAGTGATAGCAATCAAACCACATTATCACACATACACATACTCGGAGGCTCTACATACACTCTGCCTAAGCAGCACACACCTCCAAAACAGACACACAAACAACTGCTATCCCACTACAATACCCACATATCACATAGTTCACAATGTCAGTGTGCCACACAGTCACTGCCCTTTGGCCTAAACAATACACCTGATACACTTGTAATGGGTGACACTTAATGTCAGACACATTGACGTCCCACTCACCAGGCCAAACAAGGGAATAGTTACTTTGAGCTGTCTCTCAGGTGCCAGGATCCGCCACTTAACACATGCACTCAGGTCACTCCTAATCAAGTCCAGGACTGGCTCCATCATTGTCCATGCTGGTGAGTACAACCTCAGACATTCCTCCCTGGACCACATGACATGATACATAGAGGAACTCTCTGATCATGTAGCCCAGGCCAGTATGACCCTGACCTTGTCTAGCATCTTACACTCACCAAGTATGATGTCTCAGTATACCAACAAACTGATCACGTGTAACAGTTGGCTAACATATTAGTGTTATTCAAAGGGGATACAGTGTCTGTCAGCCTGGGGTGACATGCTTGACATGCCACGTAGCTTCCCTATGGACAGCTTGCACCTGTCACCCTTGGACTTTTGAATACTGGCTAAGGCACTTGCTGCCACCATACTGCCTTATTTAAGCGGGGCTCAAAAGACAGACCCACCTCCATAGACATTACAGAGTACATGACACTGAGGGTAATGCTGCTCAACACCAGATGTATTACCCTCACATTGACCACACTCAGGAATCTCCTCAGTATGGAGAATAGCAATATCTGTGCACTAACAGACACATGGTTCAGGCTCCCACATGCACACCAGCACTACCAGGTTATATTTCGTACCATGCTTTCTGACCACATAACTCGGAATGGCCAACACAAATAGGGGGAGTATCCATATACATCACAGATACACATACCTCTGGGTTGGTAGCACTGCACAAAGCATCACAGACCATACATATGCACCTAACATTGTGCAAATCTGCCTTTTGGTTTGTTGCCTGCTACAGACCACACTCACAAACTCAGCAATCACACTCGTCTTTCCGGGGAACACTGGACAATATGACGGTCTCCCCAAACACCATTATATTGGGTGACGTCAAATACACACACATTGATTGGGGATAGTACTCAGGCCCCAACACCCTCGCCCAACAGTTGCTACAATTTGTAAACTCATATGCTATGACACAACCGGTCACCACACCCACAAAAGAGGACAACATATTGGACATGATCATCACCAATATGGGGACTCTATGTTCCACACCTGTGATATACCCCTCATTGGTAAGGACAGAACATACTTTATCTCACAGGACATCCATATCCCGTCCCCACACCCATTCTGGGTAATCTTGGTGAACTTCCCAAAAGCAAACGTCACACTTCTCCATACCATGGTGGTATCCTTCAGAGACCCTGTGTCAGTGGTAAGTATGGCTCAGACTGCTGAATCCTTTACATACACAGTCTATGGACACCTAGTGGACTGCATGGATCATGCTATCCAAAATAACACCTGGACTCACTCCTCCAGTGGCAGGGGACCTGTCTGGTGGACCCCAGCCATTAATACGCTATACAACAAAAGGAGGAAGCTACTACATGATAGAGCACAATCCCAGACAGGGAAGGCATCTGTGATCTGTACTAGCAGACAGCTACAATCACTCGTGTATTTATGTCAGGCCCGCTTCTAATGGACAATTGTACCAGACACATCGGACACTCACAAGGCCGTCTTTAGTTAATTCAGGTACCTGGCTGGACACTCACTGGTATGCTGTGTGTTACTGCATACTGACTGAACATACCCTGAACCCACAGACATTGCCAACATCCTGGCAAACAGGTTCAATGCAGATGTCTCCCCCCATCCCCCCTAAGAGGTACTGTCCATCCCAACAGAGTGTAACCTCCCTGACATCACGAATAAACAGGTGAGTGCTGCCCTCCCCACAGCGGACAACACAGCATTAATGGGACCAGACAGTGTCCCGGCCTGTGTTGTACACGGCCTTCATGACAGATGTACCCTCACATTACATCACTGTTCGATATCAGGGTAACTGCAGGATTTGTACCCACGGAATGGCATACAGCGATAGTGGTCCAGCTCCACTGAATACTGCCATAACAGACCACAGACAATATCGGCCTATAGGGCTAACTAGCCTGTTCTGCAAAGCTATGGAGCGTATTGTAATGGGACTCATGCACATAGACATGGGAAACCTACAGACACTGGGTCCTACACATTACAGCATTGTTGTGGGCAGATCTTGCCTGTTGGACCTGTTTGTATTCTTTAAACAGTTACCAGGTCCATCAGTGTTGGGACGGTTGTCCACACAGGCTGCCTGGACCTTGCACAACCCTTCAACACAATACCCCACACAGCCATTATGCATAGGCTCATCAGCATCAATATCGACACATATCTCACACGATGGATTGCTACCTGGATCAGGGATAGCACCCACATGCTCAGTGTTGCAGGTGCCATGTCTGACTATACACCAGTTACATATGGCACCCCAAATGGCTCAGTTCTGGGACCTCTCTTGTTCAGTATATATTTGTGTGATGTACAGGCTATCACAGGAGGGATATGGCTGCCCATGTTCACAGATGACTGCAAACTGGGTGCCATAATCAACTCTCCAGCTGGCACATGCATACTCATACAGGGTCTCACAGAGATAGGATGACTGGTGCCTGAGCCATGGCCTACGGCTACATGCCATTAGTTGCATAGTCATCTCCTTTGAGAATGACAACATGCCCACACATTACCGCATAGGTAGTAATCCATTACATATGGTAGTAGTTGTTACGGGTTTGGGGACATGACCTGTTCGTACTCTCGCCTTTGACAATCACATTGCCAAAGTGGTTAGACAGTCCTTCTACATAGCCCACCATATCCCACATGGTTTCACATGTTGATCACGTGTGGTCCTTGTGCCCCTATACTCATCACAACCATGCTTGGTTACTATGCTACATTTGGGTTGTACCTTACCCGACACCTGCATCAACTGTAATGGCCACAGATGTTACTCATCAAGCAGATGTAGGGACTCACACGGATGCCCTGCACAGTTCCAATACAGTAACTCCAGCTCTACTCAGTCACTTACCACCTACACGGATGTGTTGTGTGCCTGTAGTTTAAGGCAATATCTGACCCAGAATTAATGGACATGCTCCACCTCAGGATATCCAACTCCCTTGGAGCTACACACTGCAGGGACATATACCTCAGCACAGATGTTGATAGGACATACTGGGGGGACAGATTATTATCCATAAGGCTCCACTCACTGCAGAGTGTAGTCCCAGTTTTGCATAAGCAGAGCCACCCACTGACCACCTACAGGTGACATCTTGACAAGTGGATGGATGATCATATGTGTACCCATGGGATATCTTCTGGGTCTCTGCTAGACAGAGGCACAATACACTAAACATAAATGGGCTATCTTGTGTGACCTAATATTCACAGGCACAGTGTTCTGATTTGACTGGGTTGCAGCAGCCAAACACACTCTGGCTATGCTTGAACATGCCCTAGGGCAGATAGCCTAGTATCAACCTCTGAACCTATGAAAATGTTCATGATGCACAATGTTTATTGTTGATACTGTTTGCAGGTTTTTATCATCTTTGCTTTCCCACTTTCTCTGAACCGCTTAGGTATCTGCGGAACATATTTGATTATGACAGGGTTCCATTATATTATATACGTGTCTGTTGTCATATAAGTGTGTGGACAGGGCAGATTTCTGGATAGAGAGAGGTTCCTGGGTTAACACATGCAACTGCCTGATATGTGTGGCCCACTGCTGTACTCCAGCATGGCCTAAGTGTGTGAGCATGCCCAGTTCAGACTGTCAGTGTTCTGTTGCCTGACATTTGTCTCATGTATTCAAGTGTGTGAGCATGCCCAGTGTGACCTTTCTGTATGTTGCTGTCTGAGGTCCACTACATTTGTTGATGTATGTGTGCATGTCCAATATTAACATTTCTATTGTGTGTGTTGAAAGTCAGGTTCTATTCTTACTGCAGGACTCACCTTTGTGTCATAACTTGACAGGGATTATGCTGTGCCTGCAGGGTTTCCATGGAATACTTTGCATAGACTTATCAACATTTCTTCATACAGGTTAACCACTGCAATACTGTCATGGTTTAGTGGTTCAGTACTATGACTATAGTGCACAGTATCCTGGGTTTGAGGACCATCACCACTTATATTTTCATACTGAGCAGACCAGACTGCTTAAGGGCCAGTAGAGCAACTATGAGCATGTTGGCTTTTGTTCAGCTATGTCCTACTTAGACCCAGCTTGTCCAACATTGCTCAATATTAACCATCATTGCTGGACGTTGGCCAATATTACTCAACATTGACCACATTTGTACTAGTTGATGTGTGCAATTTGGTTTACATATACTACATGGTGGTAAATGCTGTTTAGCGCTGCTTTATATTGCTTAACACATGGCAATCATGCCTCAGGTGTTAATGCAGGGCTGCCTATGTCAGATGCACATACTACACTCCCTATACATGTTTGACTGCAGGTAGTGTCAACGTAGGCATCCCTTTTACTATATGTGCGGGTCAGAGAGAGTTATCATTTCCAGAGTTCCTACTGAGCCAGTGTATGTGCTATGCATTGCCTCTTTGCCAAGGCCAAAGCATACTGGGCACACCTCCTTCTGCCTACTGGGGTAGGCTCAGGTTGTTCCTCCTCTGAGTCACACTCTGCCTGTGATGGCCCTGGCAATGGGGGGAGCTGTTTGGCCCAGGCCTATGCTGGTCCTGCTGCAGCTGTTTTCGCAGGATGATATTATGTAGCATAGCACATACCATGACTATTTGGGTACATGTAGTTGGTGAGTACTGCAAGGCTCCAACAGATGTGTCCAGGCACCAGAACCATGACTTGAGCAGCCTAAACACACGTTCAATTACATTTCGTGTTTGTGCGTGTGCCTCATTATGGCGTTCCTGTTCAGGTGTGTGTGCGTTTCTGATGGGTGTCATCAGCCATGGCTCCAGTGCATAGCCAGCATCCCCCACTAGGTGTCCATGTGGGATGTCCCCATTGGCAAATGTCTGGTACAGCTGCATCAGATGCCAGATATGGGAATCATGGTAGCTTCCAGGGCAGCCAACACACATTCAGTATTATGCCCTGGGCATCACACATGACCTGGCAGTTGATGGAGGGGAAGCCCTTGCGGTTGAAGTAGACCCTACCCCGCTCTCCGGCTGGTGCTTTGATGCATATGTGCGTGCAGTCTATGCACCCACTACCTCAGGGTATTCCACTATTTGCTAGAAGAGACGCATATTGCTGGCCAATACCTCATGGGAATTGGGGAAGTATACACGATCACCGACATGTGCTGACATGGCATCCAGGAACTGGTGCAGTACCCTGGATGCTGATGCCTGTGATATTCCCATCATATCACCAGTTGGTCTCTGGAAGGTACCTGTTGCTCATATTCTTAGGCCAACACATACCTTAGTTTCCACTGAGATGGGATCCCCTCTGTTGGTTCTGTGTGTGAGGCATGGCCTGCACAGCTCAACAATTTGCTGCAAGAGGTCTCTGTCCACTCTATAGCGCTCCACTATCTCCAGCTCATGTAGCCCCTGGTAGGTTACCCTGGGCCTGTACACTCTTTTCTGTCTCCTCACTGTGGGTTGTCCAGCAGCATTTGCATCATCACCACCCTCAGCATATTGCATATGTCGCCTTATAACAGCAATGGCAGCCTCTAACATTTTTTGCCTCAGTACAGCTTTTTCAGTTTTCACTGCTATTAGCTTACTGCAGTGTTGCAGTGTCTCTTGAGAGAAACATAATGGACTGTTGTTTGCAGTGTTTTAAGTGCTGGGATGGGCTGGGCTAGTGTTCTGCCTGGGTAATTCCCTGATTCTGATTGTTTTCACCTGCTAGCTCTGCTAATACTCCCTGATAACTTCCCTACTATTTGGTGTGCTTCCTTTTTCCTTTCTGTTTCCTCAGGGGGGAGCGCCGTGTACAGAAGCATAAACACGCGCACACCAGCTAACACGCACGCACACATGCTTACATGGACTAAATCCTGCTTATTCTTGTTAAAACGCGCGCACACCGGCACAAATGCACTTACAACTGTTTACACAGATTTACATATGCTTACTCAAGCTTACACGCGCGCGCACACACTTACACATGTGCACACTGTCTTACTTGGGTTTACTGGCGTGCACACACGTGCATGCACACTCAGCAAGAAACTTAGGTGTTATCCACAGCATACACCTTCCATTTCTTGACTTTACCTGGCCTATCTGTTGACACACCTCTTTCAATAATATGTAATTGTCAGCTGACACATGACACTTTGCTCCAGTGAGCTTCACTCCTTTCATACATACCCCCCCCTCGTGATGTCACCTATCTTCTACTCTGTTACTCCCCTTATCTTACTCCTACACTCCACTGACTGTGCTCATTTCCTATGTAAACTTGCGATTCACTCTCCTAACTCTCATTTGCATAGGATTGCCTACTAATGCTTGGTTACATCTCTTAGACTGAGCTTCCCCCCTTAGCAACCTCTACTCGGTGGCCATGTTGTCTTCAGCTTGCCATTCACTTGCATTGTAAATTCATTTTAGCTATAAAATCCACATTTGTGGATCTTAATTATTAATTTTCTGTTTTTTAGGGCGCAGCTCGTTTGCACGGCGCTGCGCTATGGTTAAACCCTGAAGATCGAGATGAAAAAAAAAGTTATTTTATTTCTATTTTGCATCACTTCCCATTGCCAATGGCCGTATTTTTGGCCATTGGCAAGCTTCCTCCTGTAAATGCATGCTTTTTTTGCAGCTGTCATGGCTACGTTTTGCTATTTGCAGAACCGTACTCAGTTATCAATTGAGGACATTTCTGCAAATAACACTACTCCTACTTGGACAGGTTGGGGTTTTCTGGATTGCAAATTTACCTAATTTGCATAGCTTTTGCCTGAAATTGAGGTAATTTGCATATCTAAGCCCTGTCCGTGTAAGACTAGTTTAAGGAGCTCTGTTACACACCCCTACCGGCTCTTCCTGGATCGCTCGGAGGACTTGTTGGCTGCGTGGAGTCTTACTCTATTCTTAGACTCCATGTAAGCCTTCGTGAATCCAGCCCATTGTGTTTCTTGCATGTATACATATTATTTATAAAATATTTACCGTTATTAATTATAGCATTACAATCAATCTTGACTATATATAAAATAATGCCTGATTGTTTAATTTTAATGAGTGTTTTTATCCATTCTGAACTGTTGCTGTTATCTAAGCTTCACATACTGACATCAGAATTTGGCTAAAGCATGTGAAAATGACAACTCACAGTGCACAGCAGCTGCTAATGTCCCCTGTAATTTCTCATTCATCTTAGTTCTTTTAAGCTGTTCTAATCAGTAACAAACATCTAAATGTACTTCTTTCAATTAATATTTACAGTTAATATGTATAGGTAGAGTTAATAACATTAAAGCATAAGCAATTAATATGCAAGATGTAAGCAGATTATATGTTACAACCCATTCTTCCTTCTAAGAAAAGAAAAAAGGTGTTATTTTTAGTAGATTTCTGACATATATACTTGAAAAAAGAAAGGAAAAGAAAGCTCTTTTCTGCTTTTCACAGGCATTGGTGATGAACTTTGACCTAGATTTTCTTCAGGACAATTGAAAATGGGAAGAATTCAGCATTTGACAAAAATTGAGTATTCTTTCATTTTTAAGTTTTGCTAAGTGTCAGTTGCTTCATAAATGACCTGTGAAAGGAATGTTTAACACAGGAACAACAAAAACAGACTCATCAGAAATGTTAACACTTCTCATTAGCATATTATTTAGCTCTGACATTCAGTTAATCTAGTGATGCACATATTAAGCAAAATTGAACAAATAAAATAAAATCCTTAACTTTTGTAGTCTTAAAGTTGCCAATTCTATTGCTTATAATTGAATGACATTCTCTTACAGGAAGTATTTCTTTAATAATTAGAAACATACTTATAAGTTTAGTTAAATGAGCTATATTAATTTTTTCACTGTAAATATAGTAAAACAGTAAAACTAACCATTTGTCTTTGTCATAAAAATGTTTTAGCTTAAAATAGATGTTTTGAAGCTTAAAGTTCAGAACAAACCTTTTACTTAAAGTGTAAATTGATTGTTTGAGAAAATAAAAGTCCTGCAATCAGAGAATGAAAGTCACTTGGTTTGCTGCTTTTTACTTTTAGAAGTAGTTTTCCAGGAATTCAGCTTACTCCCTCTTCAGAGATATACTTTTCTAAACCTTTTCTTCAGTATTATTAAGGATTTTATTTCTGTTAGCAAAAGTGGATGCCTCATCCAGCATATTAAATATTTTGTTTTCTTCAGAAAGTCTGGTTCACTTTGATTTATTATTTCTTGCAGTAAATCATCTTAAACCCTCCTAATTGAAGGGCTATAGCTATACACTCCTCTCTGGCTGTTTCCTGCATTCAATCAAACAATTATCGCTGAAAAACTTCTTCTGAATATCATACCTCTATACTATTTATTTTTTCAGAGGAGGTTTTGCCTCCACTCCCTTTGGCTGTTCTCTGTGTAGTGCACCATTCTCCCAGCCACCTCCACGGTAGGAACTGGACAAGTAAATGTACTTAAATACACTAACACTGCATGTGCGGAACTTGAGTAGGGAAGTTCCCCGAAGCCTTGGCCAAAGTTTTCCTAGTAATATCAATATCACCTTGATTCTTCCGTGGGAATGAACTAGTCAACAAAGGATAAAGAAATTCTAATTTCCTTTTAATATTATTGTCTGCTGATACATATGACCATTATTTTATGACTTAATATGATTATTTTATGTATATTTCTTTCTCTGTTTGGATTATCTCTGGTTATGATTTAAAAATAGTCCATTTAGACTGGAAATAGCAGTTATCTATTAAAATATACATTAATAAATAAAGACATACACCCTTTTTGTACTGATTGAAAGCCTAGGAAAGGAAAAAGGCTACAGTTCCATGGTTGCTCTTGAAGCAGAAAATGTAATGGGCTAATCCTTTTTCTTGTTAATTTTATAATTCTATTGACATGCCCTTAATATAATGGAGCTAACCAGCTAAGTATAGGGCATGAAGTAAAAAAGTTTATTAAACATACTCATGATGTTGTTATTAGGGAGAAGTGTGATGATTTATTATTTGCATGATATGGAAAATCCAGTAAAGTGAGACATCTTACTGTATGTTCACATACCCCTTGAGATTTGACATGTATAGAATTTAATACTTGTGATATTTTATTACAGGAATTCTACTGGAGCATATTTGCCTGGGGGTATTACTTATTAATTTCAGTGGAAACTATAACTTTCTAAGTAGAGAAATGGAAGAGAACAATGACCTGGTCCACTCTGAAGAGTTCATTGGTTAGTGTTGACTGAACAGAAGGTGAAGAAAAGGAAGACTAAGGAGTATAAGGAAGACTGTCTGTTACTAAGTATTAAAGTACTAATTTAAAACACAGATATATAACTAGACACTGAGTTATTGTGCAGAAAGCCAGATCTTGGCAATCATAAGGATATCGGAAATTTTACTGAAATAGAAGCAGCGCTAGCACCATGTGAGGAATGCTAAGCAGAAGGAATTACACATACAGGAGTACTGGTAATACTGACAACAAGCAAGAAGCAAAATTCAGTTTAGGTGAAGTAGAGAAGCATGACTGGTAAACCCATCTGGCATGCTGAAGTAGAACTCACTACCAATTCAAATGTGTTTAATGTTGTGCCCACATACATACTCAGCTCATAGCAAGGGGTATGGTTTGTATCATAATACTACAGCACCTGCATGAACACCAGATATTACAGTAATTTTTGCAGTACATTTTTTCAGGTGTTTTTTGCTGCTGTGCCTGCTAGCTATCAAGCTTCTCATAGCTGAACATCAGTTAATTTATTCTAATATGGTAGGGAGCCCTCCATAACCAGGGAGAAGATGGAGAGAAAGACAGACAGACAGACAAAAGGGTGGGGCTTTCTTTCTGGCTGCCATGAGTGTTGCTAGTGGGGGATGATTGAACACAGCCAACAAGGACCTCAGAATGCCTTCCTCATTAAGAATGTGCACTCCCATATACCCACTGTGAAGGTTTGGTGAGCCTAAATACCACACCTGAACCATTTTTTTAATCCTAACCTCTCCACTTAGAAGAACAATGCTTTTTGTGGCCAATTCCAGCTAACTCCAACCCCCCCACCCCCATGCACTCTCATACACAGTCTATTAAGACATTTGATGTCATTGTCATCCTTAACAAAGGTAGTTTGCTGCAGAAATCTGGTCCATGTGGTCCGCTTTAATTTTCAAATCAAAGAAAATAATAAATAGACACTGCTTAGAAGCCAGTGCAGTATAATGGTTCTGAATGCTGAGATTCTAAGAGACCTGTGATTGAATCCATCCAGATCTTACTCTTACATACACTGCAATTCTAGCATGCAGTTTTTTAATTTTCTATATCCTGAGCTCTGTGTGAGTCAAAATCCTGTTTCGGTGGGTGTACCTAGTTAACAAAGATGAAAATACTTATTTTATAAAATCTTCCCAATGCATTATGTTACATAAAACATTCTTTGAGTATCAGAAGGCTTATGTGCTTTTCTTCATTTAAATAAACTGATGAGTACCAGATAGGCTAATATTTGCATGTTAGCAGTGTTCAATCAGGGAAGTAGCTAAGAATACATGTAGTTTTATGATGGCTAGTTCTGAATAATTTATCTTGTGTAATGTGTTAAGCTACCAGACAGACACACTAGGTTATTTATCTTGCTTTTAATTTATTAAGTTATACATTTTAAATGCCTTTTTTACCTGTTGTCTATTGAAGTCTTTGATTTTCAGTGCTGAAACTGTAAATTTCAAGAAACATGCACTGTCTGGCATGGGTCATGGTCAACAATTTTAAGGATGGTCTACATTTCCAAGCATCCAGGCTATGCCCTGCACTCAGCATATCCTTAATCTATCATATATCAATGGCACCCATGCATAGTACATAAGATAAAGATCTGCAGAAAAGTTCTCACTGTAAACAAGTTATAGTACAGCATGTATTCTCTTCACAGAATATGACTTCAAATATGGCAGGAGGGTCATTAAAAACATCTATGAATTATCTCAACCCAGTACTTCGAAGCAATTGCTATATATATAGCTACTCAGTCAGTTCTGGTTAACTGATAATTAGCAACACAGAGATCTTAAAAGTTTGCAGCTTCTCTGCAAGGATCAAACAAGACCTGACAGAGCATTCGTTTAGTTGCTTAGCAATTACTTATAGCTATATCAGGAGTGTGCTTACAATTTATTATTCATTTATAGTACTCAAAGATGTATAGCTGTAATTTACATATATACATATGTATTCATATCTATATTTCTATATCTATATCTAAATATATACATATATGTATATATATGTATGTATATATATATATATATATATATATATATATATATATATATATATATATAAAATATTATTTTATATACATATCTAAATATCTATATATATATATCTATATATATATATATATATATATATATATATATATATATATATATATATATATATATATATAGTCCCTATTATATGACTGAAGACGCATTCTTTCAAATGCTTCTTGATCGAACTTGAAAGCACGAAACAGCAAAATACCGAAATGGCATATAAGCAAATTCTTTCCCTGGGAAAGAAATTGCTTGGCCGCCTTCATTATTTTGCCATTTTCGTCACTGTAGTGCAATCTTGGAGTTGGTATATTTAAGTAGGGGTGGGGGGTGTTTATGTAATTTTTTAAAGTTTTTTTGTTTTTTTTTTTCTTTTTTGGAACAGCAATTTTTTTCCCTGGGGAAAAAAAATCGCTGTTCTAAGTGTTCGGGATTGTAAGCTTTCGCTTACAATGGGGTCATTAAATCAGTTTTTGCTTTTGTAAGCATTCGCTGATTTAATATAGACTTATACAGTCAATTGTGTTATCACATAAACATTGCATATATCTGTATACAGATGCATTTCTATGTAGAGATATGTTTATGCTTTATTTTGCATTATTATAATAACATTATAAATGCAGTCCTTCAAAACAGCATGTGTAAGTACTATAGAACTGATATGCAGTCAAGCGAAGTATGGGAGCAAGTTGCTTTAGGAAAGCTGGCAGTGGTATGCAGAAGTCCAAGAAGTCATCAAAAGAAAGAAGGTATGCATGGAAAAGTGGGAGATAGAAGAGATAGATCAGGTTAAGAAGGAATATTAGTTAGCTAACAAGGACCTTGGAGACCAATTGAAATAGCAAGGAAGAAGGCACTGGAGGCACTATATCAGCTTTTGGAAAGAGAATCAGTAGTTGGTACAAAGAAACTCTATCAAGGTGCAAGGTGAAGAAAATAGACACCCTTCATAACAGATGCCAGCAGCAACCTACTCAGCAGTCCACAAGACATCAAAAGCAGGAGAAACTCGTACTTCCAGCAGCTTCTGAATGAAGAAAACCCCACAGAAGCTGCACTGCCCCAGAAATAGCCTATGATGAGAGAAAAAAAGAAGCCCACCCTCATAGAAGTAGGAACAGCACCACGAAAAATGAAGTCAGGAAAAGCAGCTGGCTCAGATAAGGTCACAGCAGATATTATCATATCACTCAACTGTCCAGAATTTTGCCTAATATTTTATTTTCTGGCAAATCATTGGCAGACCATTGAGGACTGGAGTCAGAAAATAATGGTAAAGATTTGAGTTTCATACTTCATACCCTTCAGAAAATACATGCTAATGTAAAACATCTTATTCTGTAAACTTTCCAAATTTATAAGAGCAATATTTAAAAATTGTCCCTATTATTGGGCCTTTGTCCCATCATTATTTATGGCTTTGTCCAGATTTTTTGTCTAAGAGGTTGACAGGTATGGGTATGATCAAGATGTTTGGTGAGATAGGGGAGAAATTGTTCCTGAGAGAACTCATAGCAATATAGACAAAAAAGCATATCCCAGAAGACTGGAGAATATACATGCTAGTGTCAGTGTACAAGAAAAAGGGACATCCACAACTGAGGGCAGCAAAGAGGTATCAAACTCCTGCCACACTGCATGAAATTTCTGGAGTGGGTGCTTGATAAATGAATGAATGCACAGGTAGTAAAATGTAAGCTGGGAGATGAGCATGCAGTGGAACCAACTCAAAGTATGTAGTGAGACAGACAGTGAAAACGAAGCTTGAGATGAGAAATGAGCCCAGATGGACATTCCAAAACTTGGAGAAAGCATATGGCAAGGTCCCAAGAAAGCTGATTTAGCTAGTTATGCAGTGGTTTGGTGTCAGAAACATTGGTAGAATTAGTGCAAGCTTTGTACAAGGACAGTGCCTTCACACTTCCTTGTGTGGAGTCTGTATATTCACATGGGTTTCCTCCAGGTGCCCCAGTTTCCTCCCACATTCCAAAGACATGCAGTAGGTGGATTGCACACTCTAAATCGGCCATAGTTGAAGGTGTGTGTGCGAGTTATTGGTACAAATGAACTACCAAGGCAAGGCTAACCACCCAGTGGTGAAAACCTTGGCTCATGATTAGTGTCACTGCTGAAGTGACACCCTGACCCCATGTGCAAAAAGGGAAAATCAGTTGAGGATGGACGGATGGATGTACAAGGACCCAATGACTCAAGTATGGGCAGTGTTCAGTCTCACTTAGGGATTCCCACTTGGAGTGGGGGTGCATAATGGTTCATCTCTGAGCCCACTGCTGTTCATACTGGTGATGGACTACATTAGCAAATGTGTCAGAGGGGACAGATCAACAATGTTTCTATATGCATATGATGTAGCATTACAGGAAGCCTCTGAATAAGAACTTCAGCAAAGGATAGGGGAATGGAATGCAAATCTGAAGGTGCATGAGAGGAAACTTTGTACATATAAGACAGGTGTAATGGCATCAAATGGGGGAAATCAGAAGAAGATGTGAAGTGAGATAGAAGGGAAGACAGCAGTCCAGGTTAACAGCTTTGAGCATCTGGCATGGTTGTTTGAGGAGAAGGGAAGCCTGAATGAGGGTGTCAAATTGAGAATAAGAGGGTCTGCAGCCAAATGCAAGATCCTAGTAACTCATCCTAACAAATCCATAACTTCAGGAGTCATTCCTGACTCTCTAGGAGACCACCTTCCTGCCTTCACCATTCGAGCTACTCCCTCGTCCTCACACTTCCATCAATACATTCCTACTCGCAACCTTACTAACTTTAACCCCACTATTTTCACTGATTCTCTCAAGCTAACCAACTGGAACCCCCTAAAAATTATTCCTCTAGACAAAGCCATTGACTACTTTAATTCAACATTCCTAACAATCCTTAACTCCCTGGCCCCAATAAGAAATAAAAGAGTTAAAACTAAAACATCTCATTGGCTCACCAAAGACACAAAAAACACCATGCTACAAAGAGATAAAACCTGGAAAATCTACCTCCGCAATAACCAACCTGATACATTACTAAAATATAAACAGTTGAGAAACCTAGCCAAAAAACAAGTCATTAGAGACAAAAAGTCATACTACTTAAAACTACAAGAAAATCATACTAAAAATCCTAAGCAATTCTGGAACTCTATTAATTCCCTCTTAAGGCCTGGAACAAAAAACAATCCCTGTCCTGACACTAGCAAATCTGACTCAGAAATTGTCACACTATACAATACCTTCTTCACCTCCTCCATAGCTGAGCTTACTAAGACCTTTACCTACAATAACCCTCCACCCCTCCCTGACCAATCCTCCCCTCTCTCCCCTCACCACCCTAATTTTGAACTTAAACCTGTCTCCACCAACCTAATAAAGAAACTCCTCTACAAACTAAAGCCTTGCTCTAATGCCCCTGATAGCATTCCATCCTCCTTCTTAAAAATAGCCTCAGATGCTATTGCTCTGCCTATCAGTATCCTGATCAATAGTTCTATACTCGAATCTTAAGTTTCCAAACTTTGGCGAACTGCATATATCTTCCCACTCCACAAGGCTGGCAAAAATAACAATGTCTCCAACTTCTGCCCTATAGCCATCCTCTCCCCTATCTCCAAAATTCTTGAAAAATGCATCCATCTACAGCTCTTACCATTCCTTACCAAATACCAACTACTTTCCCCCACCCAACATGGCTTCCGCCCAGGACACAGCACTAACTCTGCCCTTCTCTCCTTCTTACATACTGTCAATTCAGCCTGTGACTCTGGTCATTTAGTATCTTCCATCCTGCTGGACCTATCTAAAGCTTTTGATACTATCTCCCATACCCACCTCCTACATCATCTCTCTAACCTTAACCTTCCCAAGAAACCCTTTCTTGGTTCTCCAGCTATCTTTCTAATAGGTCCCAAGCAGTGAAATGGGGCCAAGCCACTTCCTCTTTCCTCCCTACTCCCACTGGAATACCTCATGGTTCCATACTAGGCCCTTTGCTATTCAACATCTTTATTAATGACTTCCATAAAGCCATTCCCAACTCCAAAATTGTCCAATACGCCGACGATTCCACTTTGATTTGCAGCACCACTAACCTAGCTGAGCTCCAGTCTCTGACTCAAAATGCCTTCTCTACCACTGAAAACTGGATGCTCCTAAACCACCTGTCTCTTAATGCCAAAAAAATCAAGATCCTTCTATTCTCCCCTTCCAAATCTTCCCCTCTAGATGAAAACTTCTTTCATATCACCAGCCTTAACAACTCATAAATAGAGATTGTACACTCTGCCAAACTTCTCGGTGTTACTATAGACAATCAGCTAAAATTTAACTCCCATATTCAGCAGAATATCAAAAAAACACACATAAAACTTGGCCTACTTTACAGAAACAACCACTTCCTCTCTCCTTCCTCTAGGCTAACTCTTGCCTCTACCTATCTTCTTCCCTCTCTCATGTATGGCTCTCCCCTGTTCTCTAATGTATCTTCCACACTTACCTCCAAACTAGAGATGTGCTACAACAAAATTGCTAGATTTGCCACCAGTGCCAAATCCTCCTCTCACCATTGCAATTCCCTTCACTCCCTAAACTGGCTTGAACTCCCCAATCTTCTTGACTTTCATCAATTAACCACAGTCCACAAATTATTATTCCAACCCTCAAACTGCCCTGCACTATCCAACATACTGCAACCATATTCCCCTCCTAGACCTCTTAGATCTTCTCACCAAAACCTGCTTACCATCCATAAACCTAAGCGCCCAGCAGGCCAGCTTCTCATATCCTGTACCCTAGCAAAAAAATGGAACGCTCTGCCCTCCTTTCTACGGTCCTGCAATAACCTCAATAACTTTAAATCTCAAATTTATTCTTACTTCTTCCTAAACAGGAAATGTAACTGCACTCTTCCATCCTTACCTCTCAAACCCTCCTCTCCCTTCACTCCTGGCTAACCTCTCCCCTTCCTAACCCCACTCTCAATTACTTATTTGTTTCTCATGACTAATTATTACTTCCAACTATTTCACTGTATACTCATTTTCTCCTAAACTTAATTGTAATTGTATTGATTGTTTACTGCTTTGGAGATTGAACCATATTGTTTGTAATTTTATGTATTTTTTTTACTTTGTATTTTTTACTATGATTGAAAAACATGTATCTAATAAACTTACTGTGGAGCTTTTCTCCCCGGGCCGCCACTGAAAATGGGCTCCCCAGCCCAGTGGACTCCCCTGGTAATCAAACTGAATAAATAAAATAAATAAATGTTATAGAATTTTAGGGGGACTGTATGATAGAAGAATACTAAAGAAGTTGAAAAGTAAGGTATACAAAACCGTGGTATGACCAGTACTACTATATGATACATAAACATGGGCAGCAAAGGCAGAGCAGTTCAGAAAGCTAGAAGTGATAGAGGTGAAGTACTTAAGAGAGGTGGTAGAATGTACACTATGGGACAAGGAAAGAGATGAAGACATTAGAGCAGAAGCCAAAGTAGCTCCATTTGTAGAGAAAGTCAAATAGAACAGATTACGGTGGTTTGAGCACATGTGTAGAAAAGCATAAGACAATCTGATGAAGGTTGGGGCAGACAAGAAGAAAGCCAAAGGAAATGAGGGCATCCAGCAAAGAGATGGATGGATTTTGTGAGAGAACACTTATGACAGGCAAGCATGGCTGTTGAAGAAGGTAGGAGAATAGCACTGAATGGATAAAGATGGAGACAGTTAACATGACACCCCGACGCTTGTAGAAAATGAGAAAAATGGTGATGGTGATGATGATTATAGATACATATTCCTAGTAAATACCTTCATATGAAACATTCTTATAGATTATTTTTAGCTTTAATATGACCAAAAATTGAAAAAATGTTGTATTTACTGTGGAACTCTTGTCTTCTTGCCACTATCTGGTCATCCCACTCAGCCAGCTGGTTGGGCCTACATATTTGTAGGTTATTGCACCTGTGATGGCATTGTTGGCAAGTGAAGGCAATTCCTGTCAGGCATAACAGGTGCTCACTCAACTCCTGCCAGATAACAATTTTTTTTACATTCACTTCCCCTTACGCATGCTGAATCTTATCCATGTATGACTCACTAAGAAGGTAGGCCATAATTTTGGTCTCCTTATCTGACCAGCTCAGAGATCGACCATATACCTTTATGGGTGCTGCCATCATTTGCAGTGCCAGAGCCAGAATGAAGAAAGTATGAGCAGGGCTGTCATTCACAGGTTTAGAATCACTCCCTATGGGGTATGACATCACTTTAACCAAGCACATTTAATCAGCAGGGGCATTAGAGCAGGCAGTGTTATTATTAGTAAGTCTGATTTGACCAAAAATGCTTTGTCACCTACATTTTTTGTAACATAATATGTTCATAATTCATTTATATGGTGGATAAAAGTCAGTATACAATCATCATTTTTTATAATAATTACAATGGCTGCTGCTGCTCTGCATTGCCTTAGCTACTATTTTGGAGTAGTATACCTGAATTTCATTTTTTTCTTGACTAACTGCACTTGTGCTTGCTTTATACAGTGATCACTACTGCTTTTACCATTTGTTATAGAATTTAATTAATTTTGAGTCAAAAATAGTCATTTCTTTGTTGGCTTTTCTAGTCTGTGTGACTCTTTGCAGAAGGGTGAATTAGTTAGGGACTTAGTTGTTTGGTAGTTGTTTGTTGTTTAATCTGCCCTTGAGAGCTGTTTTTACTGGACGTTTACATGATGCAATTCCAGGATCAGACATATTTGTAGCAGAAGGTGTATACTTGGTCTCTCTGAGTTGGGAAGTACTTCAGGAAGCTAAAAGTGTAGTTATTTATTGGTTAGAGGGCACAGGATTCAGTTTTCAAGTTTTTTTTTTCTCTGCATGGAGCTGCCCACCTAACCTCAGTGCCCTGTATAGCAGCAAACACCTAGACAGTAAAATGTACCTAAAATATCAAGATTAGGTTGAAAACTTATTAAACAATGTGACATTGTGCAGAAATAAGCTTAGAGCAGCTAGCTTGTGGATGTAATAGCACTGCCATATCCTAACATTATATAATATCAGAAACTTAAGCCTGGGAGCTACCCTAAAACCCAATCCTTAATACTAAACAGCCCACCCTATTACAGAACTAGACAACATGGATATTCAATTTTTCAAATGTCTGTCTGGCCAGCATGGTAGAATTGGGTTTCCTAAGGCAATGGAACAATTATCTCATGTTATCAGACAACCAGTTAGTCATTAAGGAAATTAACAAGGTATGTGAAAGATGTAATTGCATAACTTCCTTGATGGCAAAAATCTCACAGACAGATGAAGTGTCAGGAATACATTTACTACATTCCTTGCATATACTGTTCACTAACCACACAGGTTGCTTTATACTGAAGGGCTTAAAAGAATCCTTCCCAAATCCCAAAGACCTCCAGCATCACGTAATGGCAGCACTGTTCTTCAATAATCACTAAATCACACACCAAAAGCAACACCAAACATCTCACGTAAGCCTATACCTAATGATTCCCCAAGTCCCACATAGTGGGACTCCACTCTGTGATGGGTCTATATTAGAACATCGAAAGTTTAATGGTTTGAATCACTAAAGGTCGACCTTTAATGATCAAACCATTAAAATTTTGAATGTTCAGAAAAAATAAATAAAAAAAAAGAAATTCTAAAGGGTGTAGGCAGGGGGGCAAGCACCCCTGCACCCCCCACACCCCCCGCTACTTAAATATACCAACTCCAAGACCACACTACATTAAAGTAAATGGAAATCTCCCCTTATGGAGATTTCCATTTACCTGTTTGACGTTCTGCACTTTCGCTATTCTCTTGTCGACATGTCGGATTTGACATTGCCGGTTTTCGAGAATACAACAGGTAACCCTATGTGACATACAAATGCCTCACTCACCAAGTTGGACAAGGAGAAGATAATGGTTAGTTGCCTATCTGGAGCCAGGATTTACAATATCACATAGGCACCCAAGTTACTGCACCCCTGGTACCAGTATGGTTCTGTCATAGTCCATGTTGGTATAAATGTCCTGAGGTACACCTCACTGAACTATATGAAAAGAGACTTAATGGATCTCTTGGAATATGTGTCACAGATAGATATGAGCCTTGCATTGAGCTGGATTCTACCTTCACCAAAGATGATGCCACAATACAAACATAAAATGATTGATTTTAATAATTGACTTAGTTTTTGATGTCACTCCAGGGAGATCCAATATATGTCAGCATGGGACAACATGGTCAAAAGACCAAGTTGCCTTGCAAGGGATGGGTTGCACCTGCCACCTCTCCAAACCTCGAGGCTTTTGGACATTGGTTAAAACTTTACCCACCTCCTTAGAGCCTTTTTGTGATATTCCAAATAGATTAAACTACCAGTATAGTGAAAAAGTCTACAAGCAATTGTGAGGTGATACTGCTCAATGCTCAGAGCCTAAACAAAAGACTTCACTCTCTTCAAGCCTTCTTCACTCTGGAGAATGTTGACACCTGTGTCATGACTGAGACTTGGTTTAAAGCAGTAGAAAGTATTCCAGAAATGCAAGGCTACAGTGCCTTCTGCACATGTAGACCACCAACAGAGGTTGGAGCCAAAGGTGGAGGTGTTTTGATCTATGTTAGCAGCAAACATACATCCAACAGGATGATACCATGGAGCTCATCCATGTGCAAGTCACCAAAGGAAAGGTCCCATACATATCATGTCTACCTACAGGTGGCCTTAGAGTCTAACAACTCTTACCAAAAACTACTAGAGACACTCACCATCAAACCAAGCACCCTGTTCATAGGTGACTTTAACTTACCTCTGTAGACTGGGAAACATACACTGCCTCAAACTCACAGGCACAATGTTTCCAGGGTTTTTTAACACAAACACCCTGTAACAAATAGTCCATGCTCCAGCCAGATGATCAAACATACTGGACCTGGTACTAGCCAACATGGGAAAACATTGCACTAGCCCCCATGTCACATCCTCACTAGTGAGGTCGGATCACAAAGCTATCTCATTTGAAATAAAAATCAACCCAGAAAATCCAGCTAAACCATTAGCAGTTAGGTACTATTCAAAGGCAAACTACATCCTATTAAGTGATAGTTTATCAAAATTCAAAGCTTCCCCCCAATGCTAAGACCACTGCTACCTATGCAGAATTATTCACGGAGTCGCTATACAAACAAGTGAATGGCTGCATACAGGCTTCAGTGCCTAACAGAAATAAACCCAAAACAAACACTAAAACAAACCCCACTGGTGGAATCCTCATTTAAGTAGGGTATATAATAAAAGAAGAAAACTTGTTGCCAAAATCAGGAAAAGCAATTCCCTTAAAGCAAAGTAGTTTCTTATACAACTGAATAAGAAATGAGGTCTAATTAAGTCTAACAAGTCTAACTATGAGGTCAGGATAGCCTCGCAAGTCTAAGGATAATCAGGAGGCCTTCTTCATCTACATCCAGAACCTTAGTGGTAAAACACAACAGTGTGCTGAACTGGTGGTGAACAGTACCACCTACACTGATCAGGGTGACATAGCAAATCTGCTGGCTAATAAATTCAGCTCAGACTTCACCCCTAAATCCCCCCCATCTCCACCAGGTGAAATCCTCTCCAACATACTTCCCCCAGCTATCAGGAGGCACCAGGTGCTGGCACCACTTGCAAAAGAGAAGAAAACTACCTCCATGGGGCCTGACAACATCCTCAGTTGCCTTCTGTACAGTCTAAAACATGACCGATCAGGAACACTTGAACCACTCTTCAGCTATATCATTGAAACAGGCTACATTCCAAGTGAATGGAAGACCACAACAATCATTCCCTTCCACAAGGATGGACCTTCAACTGACCCAGAGAACTACAGCCCATCAATCTGACAAGTCGAATATGCAGAGCCATAGAATGAATTATCATGGAAAAATGATAAACTTGGATATTGACAACCTAGAGACACTGGACCTATCCAAATTTGGCTTTGTTAAGGGAAGGCCATGCCTACTTAAACTGGTATGCTTTTTTGAGAGCATTACCAAGGCAATGAGTGAGGATAAAACAGTGCATACTGTGTATCTTGACCTGGCTAAGGCATTCAATAGAATACCTCACTCAGGCAGTGTTGACAAGCTCTCTGAACTAGGCATAAACTCTTACATAACTCACTGGATTGCTGACTGGCTCAGAGACAGGACCCAAGAAGTCAGGACTGTTGAGACCTCATCCACCAAGAGACCAGTCACCAGTGGAGTACTCCAAAGCACTGTACTGGGCCTGTTCCTAGTTTGTATCTACTTCTTGATAGTCAAGGCTAATGTTAAAGGTCTCTGGCTCAGCAAGTTTGCAGATGACTGCAAATTTGGAGCTATTACAGATGCCCCCAAGACACAACAACTTGCAAGTGTGTCTAACACAGAAGAATGACTGGCACCAAAGCCATAGCCTAAAACTCAGTACAAAATGCATTATAATGCTCTTTCAGTAACTGTCATCAAGTTAATTACTCCATTGATAAAACTCCCCTAGGAGATGACCCATTATTGGGTGATCTGGAAACATATGTAGACAGCAATCTGGCCTTTAACCAACATGTAGCTAAGATAATAAGAAAATCATCCTTTGTCACCCAACTTACAGGAAGGGTGAGGCATTAGGGTCCAAGGAAGTTATAGTACCACTTCAACTCAGCCCTTATCAGACCTATCCTTGAATACAATTCCACCTTTGGCATGTATCTAACCAGACACTTGCAACAGTTGGAACACCCACAAACATTTCAAACCAGGAACATTTTGGACATGAATACCCTCTCTTACACTGATCACCTAAAGGCTCTGTCTCAGTATTCTGCTCCTACAGGCTGCCAAGAAGAAAGCTTTGCCTGGTTTACAGGGTTTACCCAGATCAAGCCCTGATGGATCTGTTGCACGTGTTCAAAACAAACAGCACTAGAAACATTAGATTCAGGAATCTGAAATTTGCTTGTTACATAAACAGAACATGCTGTAGAGACAGATGTGTCCCAAGAGATCATTGCACAATGGAATACATTCCCCATCCGTGTAAATCAGAATTCATCCATGGCCCTATTCAACTAAAACCTTGACAACTGGATGGGGAATCATAAACTTACCCCAAGTCTGGCACTCCATATCCCTTATGGACAGAGGCCATCAATAAGAAAAGTATTATCCTAGCTAACACCCCTTCAAATCCTTAGCTATCTGCCTGCTAACATGCCCATGAGACATGGGACCCAGATAGTTTGGGGTGCATGGTTAGGCTTTTAAGGGCCCTAGTGGTTGGTGGCCAAGTAACAATCTATCAACCTATTATACTTGCCTTTCCTAAACATAGTCAGCTTTGACCATTCATGAGGCTATTCATACATTTCTGTCACATACTTGGGACTAATGAAGACTGCTGTGGACTCTGCTGCTTTCCGCGGTGCTAACAGGTCGAAGCCTGGACAACGTTCATGAGTTCCTGAGGCCTGGTTGTTCAGATAAATTTCCTTACACACTCGCTTATTACTGTGATCCACAGAGATAAATGAAAATGGGCCTTATGTGCATACAAAATGTACAAATGAACCTGAATTTACATAAAAAATTTAACAAAGCTATATTAACTTGTGATTACTTGCCTTAGATAGCAAATGAAGAAAACGTAATAGAACTATTGCAAATTAATATGATGTGAAAGTAGTGAGTTCACTCCAAGAAATATTTTGTTTGCATATTGTGATTTATTTTCTTAATCAATGAAAAGGACACACTGAAAATGTAAAAATGAAACCTTAAGCATTCAGTGTGCAAGGCTCCAATAAAATCTGTTCCTCCTCGAATACTAATAATTCCAATAAGCCCACAGAGTCACTCAATAGTCGATAATATTCAATTTAATAGTTAAAACTCAGCCACATGTAAAACACTGGTACAAAAGGGTAAAAACAAAGGTTGTGAAGATTAAGCGCTTTCATCTCCTTACAGGAGACTTCATCAGAATCCAAGTTAATTATCCATAATCCAATTTAAATACACGCTCCTTTTACCTTATTGGTTAAGCCTAAATAGGCTATTGAAACACCATGTTAACCATAAAATCACTAAACCCTTTTTTGTTGTTGTTTGTGACCACAACATCCTTAAATAAAACCTGTATACACATATATAGGAATATATAAAAAAGATGTATATATAAAATGTGTATGAAATATATATAAAACAATTTTCTTCACTGTATTTTACTTGTATTCTGCTTTAAATTGCATATTTAAAGCAGGAAAGAGACCACAGCTGTGCCTGTTGTGTGTCACAGAGAAATTAAGTTTTTCCCCACCATCCCATCCTGTTGCTGTTGTGTTTTAAACTCTGCTGTCTTTCTAGTTGCCTGTTCCTTATATTAATTTGACCACATATCTCCTTCCCTCTCCTCTTTCATTGGCTATTGACAGTAAGCAAAAATTATCACATTTTGAAACCACGCCCCTTCAACTATTTAAATTCATTGTCCATCCTACTGTATTCCATAAAACCAGAATACAAAGTACCGACCCCTTCCAATCTATATTGTTCTTTTAAAATTAGTGGCTCTCCACTTAGACAACTAAAGCTTAAGTTAGCCCCACTTTCATATCTAACTGCTTAGTGCACACTGCAGCTCTTAGGATATTAACTCATTCACTCTGGAACAGCTCAGAAAATGGTGACATCTTACTTCCACCATAGGAACAACAGTGCAGCCTGAGCTCTTTTTCAGGTAATCCATTTGTAATACCTTTCAGAAAACAAATGTTCATAACTCTTTAACCATAAGAGATAGACTAAAAATGTAAATGCAAAAGTTGTTAAGTACATAGTGATCTTTTCAATGTTTTAAATGTTAATAGTGAGCATCTAAGTCATTATTAAATATTTACCAAGGAATGCTGATGGTATGCATATTTTTTACCTTTTTGATAAAGCAAATCACAATATCTTGGTGAATGTACCACATAGACCTATGCAGTTTGTAAGTAATTTGTTTACATGAATGTCAGATTTAAAATGATACCTTAGCCATTACTATGTGATGCTCCTTTAGTGAGATATTCTCAGAAATATGATTAATATTATATTTCTCATAATCTGGTAATTAAATAAAGCATAATATGTCATCACCTGTAACAGACTGAGACTACATATCAGTGTACAGGTTGTGTGGCTCAATGTCAACTTCAAAATGATACATCATTTGTGTCATCCCCATGCTCTTTTGCAAAGATATGGGCATAATAATGAGAAATATCCTAATTTCCATAATATGACAAATAAGCTGAGTATTTAATTTCTGTCCTTGTCATATATGGGAATTATTTTTTTGGAGAAATCAATGTTTGTTTGTTCTGCTGTGAAAATTACACTTCACTCCTGATGTTGCCTTACTTTCTTGCAAACATGTTCAGAAATTTGGCAAATATATTAATTTTCACAATCTTATAAGCAAACAAACTAGGATATCTGTTCATGTATGATGCTCACAATTCATATTATTACATGAAGTTGTACAATTTGATAGTGGCTTCAAAGGGATACCTCAGTCATCACCTTGCCTTCTTTTCTAGGATAGTTATTTACCAACATATAAAAAAATGTAATATTTTTCATAACTTAAGTCATAAACAAATTGTGATATCTGTACATGTGTACAGCATACAGACACAGTTCTTTTACCATTTTGTAAGCACTAACATTGTATTCAAAAAGTGGGTCTTATTCAGCATGTTGACATCTTCCCTACCACAGTTATTCACCAAAATATGAAAAAATATAATAATTTTTGTAACATGACTCATAAACAAACTGTGATGTCTGTACATCTTCATTGAGGGATGTGTTACCTTACACTTGAACTTACAGCTGAAAAACACAACAGTATAGAACAATATGATGTTACTTACCCGCACAGAAGCAGTTGGAAAGCAACACAGCAGAACACTATATAGTGAGTGTGTGATACAGGAAAATATTACATGATATGATGTTCAAGTGCAGTGATTCATAAAAGTATGGACCATATAACCACAATGGATACTTTCATCTGTATCTTACAATAGAAATAACAGTAAATATAAAAGAAAGAAACTTGGGTGGACTTTTGCATGACTCCACATTGACAGAAATCAAAATCTGGTATATGTATTTATCAATGTGATAACAACTTTCATAATGTGAATAACAGTGGCAGCTGCTGAGAGTTTTACCTGACAAGTAATAATGACTTAGTGTTATACTGTAACTGCTTATATTGTAAATGAATAATGTGATAATGACCTGCATTTCATTACTGCAAGGTTCTGCATGCTCAGACTAAGGTGATAATTGCTGCATATAACCAGCTGAGCAAATATTTATTACATTCCTGGTGCAGGTGTAATGTAAGACTGAGTCATTACCATCTGTCGGGAAAAGCCCAGAGTAATTTAATAAAAGTAGTATAACACCAAAGTCACAAACAGAGGTCGAAATCCACCGATGGTAGCCAAATATTTTATTCTTTAACAACAGAATGAGCGCTTTCGTCTTGGATAACAAGACTTCATCAGATATCTCCACATCATTTTACTTGATTATTTATACTGTGTACCATTAACTCAATTAAAATCTAGTTAAAATTTATAGTCATATAGTACCTTGACAATGCAAGCTCACATAGTGACTTTATATTATGCTCACTTTTTCTAAGTGAACTTATAGATATCAAACCACATAACTCTTAAAAATTACGCCCCATACATAGCTGCCCATTCCGCACACATGTCTGCTGGACATGGAAACTATCAATTACAATTGGCTGTACAACAAGTATTATTGTTGTCCTGACACCTCTCTCAGAGGTGGAAGGTTTCAAATGTCACACCAAATTACATACATATGCATAGCTGTTGCTGATGAAGAAATGGGCAGCTATGGGCCTTACCTACATCCCTCCTGCAAATCCCAAGCTTGTTTCCCTACTGTCTTACCCTCTTTGTGACCCCTTTTTCACCACTTTCCTGTCTCCCCATTTTCATTTATTTCAAAGAAAATATTGTGGGTGTGCGCCAGAGTAAGCACTGTTAAGTAGTTGTAAGCGGGTGTGCGTGGAGATGAATGCCAGTGCGCATGTGGGAGCTCCGCGCAAACCAGCGCTAACCCGGGTACAACTGCTTAAAAGTGCCTTAGTCACTCTGATTGACAGGTCCTGTAGTCAGTTCAAAAGCAAAATAAAATCCCACTGTCAGTCCCAAACCCAGGACCTTGGAAACAGTAGTCTGCATGACCTACCACTAAGCCATGAGTCTTATACAAAAACATTGTGCTAAAATAAATATATCATGTAATAGTAGGAATGAATGTAAAGGGAATATAGGATGTGTAGTACACAAAGCATGTCATTTAGAATTACTGTCAAAACTAGTGGATTTCCATAATAGTAGTGTGTGAACAGAAACAGCCATGCTAGTTGGTAGCTAGTAGGTAATAATGTCAGTTAATGTACATATATAAATGTATGTATATTTACATATATATACATACATATATATATATATATATATATATATATATATATATATAATTGTAGGTGTCATTGTGCATACACACTTACTACAGGGAACAGGAGAGAGGAATGGAGAAATGTGAATCTACAACACAGCCTGAATCATGAGAGAGATACTAACCTTTACACTCACAGAACAGTGTCCACAGCATACTAGCATGGTCCCCGCCCTTACAATCTGAAAGGGCAACGCCTATCTCACATACCCTTTTATAGCACTGTCCTGAAATCACAGTGAGAACTGCAATCAGTACACAACTGGCTGCATGCAATTAGCAAATGCTGGCTTACAATTGGTGCAGAGGCCATCACATGGACCTATGCAGATACCTACAAAAGCATCCTGCAGTAACACTCCACACATGCAATACATTCATTGCACTGTCTGGAGGCAGACAGAGGGAGAGAGACAGACAGAGACAGAGACAGAGAGTGAGAGAAAAAAAAAAAAAAAAAAGAAAACACACGCTACACACTGAGTCTAAGCTGTCAGTAGTGACAGTAGCAAGCCATGCCAGCAGCAGCAGGAAGCAGAAGTAGTTGTAACGCAACCAGCTGCGACAAACACAGATAAAGTAAAGTAGCAGGTTAATAGTCGGTATACTGTGAACCCTCCAAATGTATCATAGGTCTGTATCTATAGGTATGTCCATGTGATATGTTGTGTGCACGTAGTTCCACCAAAAGGGGATGACTATACATTACATGTCAGTCAGTGTTAGGCCATGATCCTGGCAGCAGTTGTCTGTGCGTTGCCCTCATCAATGGCTGTAGTGACTGTTTTGAAAGGTCAACCAGGTTCAAAAGGCAGGATCAGCCCATCACAAAGGCAAACTGGCTGGGAACAAGTGTCTGCAGGTACTCAATATCACTGTATATGCGTCCCATACTGAATAATTCCATAGCTTAGCAGACCAGGCCGGTTATGCTTATGATGCGTTAGTTCCCAGGGTCAGTAGAGGTGCCTCCTTAGTGGTGTGGGACCACTGTTGCTGTATGCCAGTGTTCGGGTACATATCCTGTAGTACGGCCAAGGTTAAATATCAGTCTTATATGCGGTTGTATGTCCTCTTGGAGTGCACGTAGCACACATCCAGGGATACCATCAGGTCACAGTGATGCTGTGTGTTCTGCTTTGCTGAGGGCGGCCCTCACCTGGACATGTGAGATGATAGGGAGGTTACATTCAGCTGTGATAAGTATTTCTACTTGTGGGGGAGAAGGAGGGGGATACGTGCACCAAACCTGTCTGCAAGAATGTTGCCAATATCTGTGTGTTCGGTGAATGTTAAGTAGGTGTGTATTAACTCAGAGCATATCTGAGGCATTTGATCCATATGTGTAACATAACTGAAGAAGGCCTTGTGGTTATCTATAGTGTTTGTGGCCATTTTCCTCCCAGAGTAGGCCATGGCCATTGTTATGAGAGACCGTAGAGTATTACCAGTGCTGACCATAAATGCCTTCCCTTAATGTGAATCTGCTCTGTCCTGCAGTAGCCTCCTGCTATTGTTATACAATCTGCCTCTGGCTGGGGTCCACCGGACAGGATGCCTAACCTTTGTGCATAGGGTCTGGCTTAGAAATGTGTGTGCAAGTTCCATGCAATCTGTGGGATGTCCGTGGTAAGCATTCGCAAAGGGGTCAGCAGTGTGGGTTGTGGCTTCCACTGGCCCAGTGGGCTGCATGGATACCATCTCAGTCCTAACAAGTGAATAACTGTCTAATCACATACATATCAAAGTAGTCTACTGTGCTGGTGGTGGCGGTGGGATATGTATATCCAGGCCGAGTAACTTGTGTCCAGATCACACTAGTGGATGGTGTTCCACATACAGTACCTTGGTATGAACCCCCAGAGTGAGGTTGTGCATTGGACCTGTCGCAGTGTGCTGACCGATGGGGCATGCTACTATGTTGTATGGAATGTGGCAGGTATTGTTGCACAGGTGTTGGCTGAGCACTGATATCTGGCCATGTACTTGTGTATCCACCACAAGACGCACATATGCAACATATGGAAGTAGTAGTATATCACAACACTTGACTATCATGTATAGTATGTGTGCCATATATTGCTGACATAGTCTGCTGATATCCTGTTTGTGTTCTCTTCCAGGGAGATGGTGCATCAGTGTAATCCCGCCTACTCTGCAGCGGAAGATGAGGAGATACACCAGAGCCTGGTGCGGGATTATGACATACTGTTTTCCCGCACCAGCCAGAATCAGCAGGAGAGGGCTGCACTGCGGCAAGACCTTGTCCGTAGGGTAAATGACATTGGCACACATAATAGGACATATGAGCAGGTACAACATCACTGCAGTGATTTAATCAGAAATGTCCGTCAGCGTGCGTCGGATATCCACAGGCAACAGGTTGCCACAGGAGGTGGGGTGGCCACACATCCCCCCTCACCAGACTGGAGGGGCTACTCCTAAGTGTTGTGGCTCCAGCCCCGGAACAGCAACAGCAATACACCTGCATCATGATGGAGGCTGGATCCACACAGCAACACAACATGGAGCATGCAGGTAATATGCCATATGTACACTTGACTGTTCTGTACACTGTTAGTTTATGCATGTGTAAGGTGTGTCCATGGTATGTAGCTGTCAAAATAGTATGTAATTGTGCAGGTGTGATATTGGCAATATCAGCAGCTGACATGTGAAAGGCAACTGGTATACTACTGCACTGTATCATATGCAGTATCAATGGCACAGTTGTGCCCACTGACATTAATCTCCTCATTTCTGCAGGTCCCTCCGGTGTTACAGCAAGGCAGGCCATCTATGCTGGTGAGTGTGTTTAACAATACCTATAATAGTCCTGATAGTGCTAGTAATACTAGTGTAACTCAGTAGTGCTCTGTGTGTATACTGTGGGGTGTGCATGTGTGCATGTGTGCAGGTGTGCCTGTGTGCATGTGTGCATGTGTGCCTGAGTCCATGTGTGCATGTGTGCATGTGTGCCTGTGTCCACGTGTGCATGTGTGCATGTGTGCATGTGTACATGTGTCCACGTGTGCATGTGTGCATGTGTGCCTGTGTGCCTGTGTGCATGCGTGCCTGTGTCCATGTGTGCATGTGTGCATGTGTGCGTGTCTCCACGTGTGCATGTGTGCATAAGTGCATCACTGGTAACATTGTGTGGACACTGTAAACTGTGTTTCCTGTCTTCCTCCCACAGGTTTTGGTGCTGCTCTGGTGTCCTGCAGCAGGGAACCTGAATCTGGTGCCACATGTACTGGTAATGATGATATCTGTGTAATGGCACAGGAAGGTGTGTCAGGGTCTGCCATTGGTCAGCCAATTGACAGTACACAGCTGTCAACCCCATCATTGCACAGTCATCCTGCCAGTACAGCCTTTGTCACCATTGTCCCTAGGTGATGGACAGGCTACAGTGGGCATTGACCAGGGAAATGTGGTATCTGTGGCACATGCTTCACCACACAGCAGCCATGGGCAGGGTCCTGCGATGGTACCACACAGACAGTTGCCCATGGGTTCTCGTGGGAGCATCCGTGGGCGTACTGCCTCGGGCAGACGTGCACAAAGAAGTCTGTCAACCTCAGCTATGTGTTGGGCTGTCATGCAGGCACAGTCGCGTATGGAAAGGTACACCAGACAGGGTCTGAGGGAGCTGAGAGCATGTCGCACAGCCATGACTGACAGTATGCGTGACATTGTGGATACTATCCGTAATTTCACCGATGTCATAGACAGACCTTGTGGGGACATATTACAGCAGTTCCACAACCAAATGTCCATGAGCCAGGGCAATGGTGGGTGGTTGCGGCATCGACGTGGCCATATGCCAGCAACAGCAGCAGCTGGCAGTTGGCACGGATGACAACAGGCTCGCACATGCCCCCATAGTGCCAGCAGCAGCCCCAGCAATGCTGGGTCTGTGCTGTCATCGGAACACCCCAGGAGACCACGTGCACTTGGCTCTGGACAGTCCCAACAGGGACCTGTGTCCAGTCAACATACTTCCGCTTCTGATGACAGTACCCAATCTGGCTTAGTACCAGATACGGTCCGTAGCACTCCTGCCAGGCACAGGTACCGTGTCCGTGCCCACAGACACTGATCTGTATGACCTGCCAGGTGCAGTCTGTGGCTGTCCACAAGCCCCTGTATATGGCAGCCATGAGGTGGAACTGTGTGCGTGCATACACAGGTGCGAAATGTTAACACCTAGGGCTACCACATACACACACACACTGCACCAACAGTGCCCCACCCTGTACTGCTGTCCCTCACCAACACACATACACACACATGTCAATTGGTGGTATCAGTGGCAGACTCAGGCATACCTAATTCACACCCTGTGCATATGATGAAACTGTGCCACCTCCTGCAATCTCCAACATCAGTGCAGGTACAGGTAAACACATTGCTGTTGCACAGGGTGACTACATAGAAGTGTATTAGTAGCATCATCTTGGTAACAGTACAGTGTGCTGATATGACTGTGTTTATATCCCAGCATGCCTGATGCAGTAACTGTATGACTGTCCTGAATTGTTATCTGCACCCATAGTATGTACCAAAGTGTAACAGCTGCACATTATTGCATACCGGTGGTAAGGATGTCAACAGATAGCCACATACATGGGTAGCACAGGGGGGAAGCTAATGCAAGTAGTGATACGCAATGATGGACATGTACAGTAATGGTGACTATGCAATGTGGATGTTTGCGCATGTTGATATGTGTGCAGTACCAATGTAATCCAAATCACAATTAACTATGACATAATATCAGTTCTACCATGGGCATCTGCACTGTGCATTCCTGGGTACATGTTGATAGTGCCCACATATTTGCACTGTAACCTACTGTTAGTGTTACCCCTTCTTTGTTGTACAATGGACTACTTCCAGCCCTGCTTACTGTAGCTTTGTTTGCATGCATGTTCGCTTGGGGTTCCCTGCAACACTGCTCCCACCTGCAATGCAGAGTTACAGTGCTTCTGTGGACTCCTAGTGACATCTGCATAGCGTACGATACGTATGTCAAGTTTACACATGACAGAACGTCACTGTCTGTCCTGTTCGCATGTACGTTGCCTGTGACACATTGCACATGTCTTACCTGGCATTTACCCACGTTTGCAGTCATATATGCCAGTGCTATGAAACAGTAGCAGTACACCCACACATACACACCTTCAGTCTGTTGTTCCCCATTGGCCCTATGTGTTGGTACTCACCATGGCAATCACACTACTAGGGTAGCATGTGCAAAGGTAACCTGTGAATCACCTCTATGGTCCAGTTGTGGTTTATGTGAGTCATGTGGCAATGTCACAGCTGCCACATGTATGCAGTCAACCATCACCCTTGGCCAGGAACGTACAACACATGTGTGGGATGCCACCACATAGCCAATCTGGGGACTGAGCACTCTGAACCCAGTAATGCCATACCCTGTCAGGTGGCATGTCATACTACAGTGACTACAATACCAGTCAGACATAGACACACACTGACAGCAAGCTGAACACACTGGGGCATACTTGGAGACTCAGAATAGCATCCTGCCTGAGCATCACACACCTCCGCAGCTGGCACACAGGCATACGTTACGTCGGAACAGAGCACATGCCACACATGGCACACACATTCCATGTGCCACACACTCACAGCCTGTAGGGCTACACAACACACCTGCTACATATGTGTCAGGTACCTCTCTTGGCCGCTGCAGTGGGGTCCCGCTCAACAGGCTGTACAATGTGAAGGTCACAGTGATATGCCTCTGGGGCACTATGGTCCACCACAAAACACATGCATACAGGTCAGTCAGAGGCATGGACACATATGACTCAGTCATTGACCATGCCACTATGGATGACCTGAGACATACCTCCCTGGACTACATGATAGGGAACATAGAAGGGATCTCTCAAGCTGTGGCATGGGCCAGTATGAGCCTGATCTTGGTTGCCATCATACCCTCACCAGGTATGCTACCACTATATGTAGGAAGGGTGTTCTATGTCTACATTCTGCTCAGTCTCCAATGTCATTCATAGGGTATCCACTGGCTGTCAACGTGTGCTTACATGCTAGGGAAGCCACAACGATGTGCGAGGGGCAGCTTGCACGTGACACCCATGGCCCAATGTATATTGGCGAAGCCCCTTGATACACACATACTGCCTTATGCTGCAGGGCATGGATTACATAGCCACCTCCGTGAGTATCACACAGGATAGGACACTAACAGTGATGCTACACAACACCAGCAGTGTACACCACAAGATGCATGCACTGGACACTGTCCTCAGCACGGTGAACTGCAATGTCTGTGCAGTACCAGAGTCCTGATTCATGGCTCACAGGTGCAACCCATCACTGCCAGGTTATACCTCATACCATGCCTGTCGTCCCCTACACATGTAACACTCATGGACAGGGGGGTGTCCCAAGGCACCACAGATACACACACCTCCAGGTTGTTGGCACAGCACAAAGCATCAGGGCCTATTCATGTGCAGCTAACAGTGACGGACTGCTGTCTGGTTCATAGCCTGGCACACACAACCCTCCCATACACAAGAAACCCACCTATCCTCCATAACAACACTGGCAATATGACAGTCTCAAGAATTGTCTTGATATGGCTGGACTGCATCCAGCCAAACATTGTGCGTGAGCATTACTGTACCTACAACACACTAGTTGAAGGGTTCCCAGCATGTGGTCACTGAATTGCAGTGGAATGACATGTTACCACTTCCACAACAGGTGGGAACATGCAGCACCTGTACATCGACTACATGTAGACTATATGGCCCAGACCAGATGTGTATCCCCTGCTGTAGGTATTTTACCATATACACCCACACTGTATAGACACATACTGCGTGTGGCCCCTGCACAGTAAGACACAGTCATATTGTTATGCATTGCAAACACCATTTATCCACTCGAAGCACGTGTCAGACATGGTAACTACTGCAGGTCACAGATATTTATGTGTATGTGTCACACACATACATCATGTGTGCATTGCCATTGCTGTTTTAGGCAATGGCATGCATTATTATGCACAAAGACCCACACAAGGTCATAATGTGTGACACAACCACACGTGGCAGTTGTGGGTTACCAAAACATACCTATCTGTACTCTGACAATGGTAATAGACCCAGTAGCAGAGCACACTATTGGCATTACTGGCCAACTAGCCCTGTTTGGCTGTGCTGATAGTGTATTGACATCCCCTGTGTTTACTGGGGGAATATGCAGCATCTGGTGTATTGTATTATTTGCCAAAAGGATCTGTTCTTTTCCACTATGCATTTACATACACCCTCCTACCCCCCCACACACACTTGCTATTTGTAGGATTCATACTTCTACCTAACTAAGTCACGACACGTGAGAGAGACGCATTAGCGAAGTGCACTATTCGGATTACTAGGAGGTTCTTCTTCTCTGGCTGTACCTATAGGGTGCTGACATCATCAGTGTTTTGAAAGGGTAATGTGCATCAGGTAGTGTGATCTCCTGATTGCCAAAATGAACATGTTTTTCATACAAAATTGCACACACACACACACACACACAAACTCCCCACATCCAAATTCACACGCACTTACCATTTGCAGGTTTCAAACTCCAACCTAACTATGTTTTGACACTTGAGAGTGACGCTGTAGCAGACTGCGCTATTCAGATTACTGGCAGGTGTTTCTTCTCCAGCTGTATGTATAGGGTGCTGACATCATCACTGTTTGGAAAGGGTAATGTGCATCATGTAGTGTGATCTCCTGATTGCAAAAAAGCACATGTTTTTCATACAGAATTGCACACACAACCTCCCCACATCCAAACACACACACTTGCCATTTGCAGGTTTCAGACTCCTACCTAATTATATTATGACACTTGAGAGAGAAACGCATTAGCATAGTGCGCTAATCGAATTACTGGGAGGTTTCCCTTCTCCTGCTGTACTTATAGGGTGCTGACATCATCCGTGCTTAGAAAGGGGAATGTGCATCCTGTAGAGTGCTTTCACAGTTGCCAAAAGGGACATCTCCCTCACACAGACTTGCACACACACTAACCCCCCTCCACACACACTGGTCAGTTGCTGGATTCAAACCCCTATCTAACTATGTTATGAGATTCATGACAGATGCATTAGCGGAGCGTGCTATTCGAATTACTGGGAGGTTTTGTTTCTCCTGCTTTACTTATAGGGTGCTGAAATTATCCGTGCTTAGATAGGGGAATGTGCATCCTGTAAAGTGCTTTCACAGTTGCCAAAAGGGACATCTCCCTCACACAGACTTGCACACACACTAACCCCCCTCCACACACACTGGGCAGTTGTAAGATTCAAACCCCTACTTAACAATGTTATGACACTCGTAACAGACGCATTAGCGGAGCGCGCTCTTTGAATTACTGGGAGGTTTCCTTTCTCCTGCTGTACTTATAGGGTGCTGACATCATCCGTGCTTAGATAGGGGAATGTGCATCTTGTAGAATGCTTTCACAGTTGCCAAAAGGGACATCTCCCTCACACAAACTAACCCCCCTTCACACACACTGGGCAGTTGCAGGATTCAAACCCCTCTCTAACTATGTTATGACACTCAGGACAGACGCATTAGCGGAGCACGCTACTCGAATTACTGAGAGGTTTCCCTTCTCCTGCTGTACTTATAGGGTGCTGACATCATCCGTGCTTAGATAGGGGAAGGTGCATCCTGCAGAGTGCTTTCACAGTTGCCAAAGGGGACATCTCCTTCACACAGACTTGCACACACACTAACCCCCCTCCACACACGTACCTAACTATGTTATGACACTCATGACAGACGCATTAGCAAAGTGTGCTATTCGAATTAGTGGGAGATTTCCCTTCTCCTGCTGTACTTATAGGGTGCTGACATCATCCGTGCTTAGATAGGGGATTGTGCATCCTGTAGAGTGCTTTCACAGTTGCCAAAAGGGACATCTCCCTCACACAGACTTGCACACACACTAACCCCCCTCCACACACACTGGGCAGTTGTAAGATTCAAACCCCTACCTAACAATGTTATGACACTCGTAACAGACGCATTAGCGGAGCGCGCTCTTTGAATTACTGGGAGGTTTCCTTTCTCCTGCTGTACTTATAGGGTGCTGACATCATCCGTGCTTAGATAGGGGAATGTGCATCTTGTAGAATGCTTTCACAGTTGCCAAAAGGGACATCTCCCTCACACAAACTAACCCCCCTTCACACACACTGGGCAGTTGCAGGATTCAAACCCCTCTCTAACTATGTTATGACACTCAGGACAGACGCATTAGCGGAGCACGCTATTCGAATTACTGAGAGGTTTCCCTTCTCCTGCTGTACTTATAGGGTGCTGACATCATCCGTGCTTAGATAGGGGAAGGTGCATCCTGCAGAGTGCTTTCACAGTTGCCAAAGGGGACATCTCCTTCACACAGACTTGCACACACACTAACCCCCCTCCACACACGTACCTAACTATGTTATGACACTCATGATAGACGCATTAGCAAAGTGTGCTATTCGAATTAGTGGGAGATTTCCCTTCTCCTGCTGTACTTATAGGGTGCTGACATCATCCGTGCTTAGATAGGGGATTGTGCATCCTGTAGAGTGCTTTCACAGTTGCCAAAAGGGACATCTTCCTCACACAGACTTGCACACACATCAACCCCGCTCACCCACACACACACACACACACACACACACACACACACACACACACACACACACACACACACACACACACACACACACACACTGAGCAATTGCATGGTTCAAACTCCTACCTACCCATATAATGACACTTGAGGGAGACGCATTACAGAGCGAGCTAACTGAATTACTGGGCATTTGGTCTGCACCTGCAGTATTTATAGGGTGCTGACATCTTTATTTCTACAGAGGTATGTACATCTAGTACTACCTGTCAGGTGGGGGATAGCATATATATATGCATTTGTAGCCATCTACGTCAGGGTCAGATATGCACATCGCACTGGCAGGTTATGTTCTATACCATGCTTCGTGACCACAGGACCTGTAACACACAACACAACCAGTCCAGAATACCACACCCACATCCAGGACACACACTTAGCTTCCCTGGGAACAGTGCCGGGATATGCAGTTGTTCACATACACCATTCCAGTTGTTAACATCAGGTACAGGCATATTGTGTGTGAGAACTACTCAGGCCTCTACCACTTTACCCTACAGCCACTACAATTTGTGGGTCCATGTGCTATGGCAGAACCACACACCACAGCCACATGGGGGAATACATATTGAACTTGTCCATCTGCAACATGTGTACTCACTGTTCCACACCAGAGGTAGACCATCATTGTTGATATCTGACCATACCCACCTTTCCCTGGACATCCATATCCCATCCCCACCCCTAGGCAAGGTTGTCACTGCGCACAAACTGTATTTAGCACAAGCAGACTCTACACTTGTGAAGACTGAGGTGGACGACTTCAAAGGACCCATGCTGGGGTACTATACTGGCCACTCAGCATAATCCTTGACAATTGCATTCTATGAGCATGTGTATGGTTTGCATTGATCATGCTATCCCACATATACCCATGACTGCTCCACAACAAGACACCTGTCAGGTGTACACCAGCCATATATGAGCCGTTCAACAGACAGAGTGAGCTAATACATTGCATAGCTGTAGCTCACAGAGGGAGGACATCTGTGAACAGTTCCGGCACAATACTTCATTCCCACATAATCATCACAACACAGTGTTGACAGTGTAATTGTCCAGACAATGCAGATAGGGCTCCACTCAGTCTGTTATTGATGGCCACTTACTGTTAGAGATCCTCAGCAACCCTCTTCCAGCACACACCAACAACATGGCTGTGGCTTAGCACATTCAAACCCTGGGATCTCCACTGTGCCTCTGCTTTACAGAGGCACAGCTCACTAGCTTCACACGTTGTCTTATGTGAACTACTTTACAGTGGCACAGTAGCCTACTGTACTGGGGATGCAGATGCCAAGCACACTCTGGCTGAGCTGTCATTCCCTAGGGCAACAAGCCTGGTATTGACCTCTACACCCATATGTTCAATTGTCAGATGCACAATATTTGTTGTGCTGTTCTACTGTTTGCAGGTCTTTATTGCCATAGCATTCCCTGTTCCTATGACCAACTTGTGTATCTGTGGAAGATGTTTGCATATGATGGCGATCCACTATATCACTTATGTCTCTGTAGTCATTTTCTGTGTGCACTGGGCAGATTGCTGTGTTGTGGTTGGTTCCTGGAATGACACGTACAAATACCAGATATGTGTGGCCAACTGCTAAATGGAGATATGGCCTAAGTGTGTGAGTATGCCCAGTTCAGTCTTTCCATGGCATGTTGTCTGACATATGCCTCATTTATCAAAGTGTGCGAGCATGCCCAGTGTGAGCTTTCCATATGTTGCACTCTGAAGTCCACCACATATTTGGGTGTGTGTGAACTTCAACAATATCTCACATTTATGGTTGTGTGTTGGGTGTCATGTTGTGTACTAACTGGCCAACTGTTTCGTGTCTGCCACAACAGGGATTATACTGTGCCTGCAGGGATTGCATGGGATACTTTGCAGACAGTTGTCAACATGCTTTCATAATGACCTAACACTGTAGTACCATATAGTGTACTGGTTCAGTACTTTCACTGTGGTGGACAGTATCCTGGGCTTTAGTCCTATCAATGCTTGACATCTTCATAGTGAGCACAACAAACTGTGTAGGGGCCAGTTGTGCACATATGACCATGTTGCATTATGTTCAGATATGGACTACCTACACCAGGCTCGTCCAACATTGGTAGTGTATTCCACAACATAGGTGGACATTGGCAAATACTAGCAATGTTCCCTAGGCCATTTCTGATGCTAGTCACAGGGTGTGTTTGTCCTTCGACATACATTGTAACTGGAGTTTGCCATGACATATGTCATGGTTTGTATACTGTGCCTCCGTCTACCTCTGACATAACAGTAATACCCAGGGTTCACCTACCATCTCCCATCCACTCATCGGAATTCCTCTTGAAGGGTGTCGATAGGTGACTCTCTGGCTAACCTGTACCGGGAGTTTACTCAAGAGTGGGGGTGCCTTCTGTGTTATGGATCATTCTGTACAGCTTGTCCTATGTATGTCAGTGCTGGGGTCCAGGTCTCTCATGTGCATAGCTCACTGCCATTCAGATTGTACAAGGTGCAGCATGTTCATTGATTCCAGGTTGGACATGGCTTCATACATCAGGCACAGCTTGCCTGTAGCTGGGCAGTATGGCAGTGTGTGGGGCTGCAGTTTGTTTACTCAGGCAACACATGGCATCTGTTCATGCTCTTTGCTACTCTTGGTGGGGTACTGTTGTGGACTTTACAGTTGATGGAGGTGTCTGCTGAGGTATATCCCATAGGGGCTATTGTAGTCAATTGTGATGCTGATGAAGGATGACTGCAGAGCCACGATGACCTCCCCTTATCTACATCTGACAACCTTCATGATTGGGTGGGTATATGGTATGTTTCTGCGAACACTACAGCCACATGTTTGTCCAGTGCGGGATATCTATCACCTTGTGTCCCCAGGTCTCTCATTACATGTTAGGTACGTAATGGGTTAACACCTGTGTGGTAATTTGTGGGCACTTACTGTATATCCACGGTGGTTGTCTATACACAGTTCTGCAATTAGCTTGCTGACATGGCTATGGCTCCAGTTGTCTGTTTGTAGATAGCCCTTTTGTGGGTTGCTTGTGTCAGCTGGGGGTCGGATATGGTGGGCTGTTTGTACTCCTCTGCATACATGTTCAGTCACAGTCCTTCCATGTTGGCCTATACCTATGGGACATATATACAGAATGGGGGGGCCCAGGACCAAGCCTTGTGGGATGCCACTCATATCTGCTTTGTAGTCTAACATGGATGCAGCATGTCTGACCATATCAGTTCTGTCCTTGGTCTGGTTTGCAACCCCTCTATTGACATAGGGGTATACATTTAAGCTGGTGAACATATCCATACTGAACTCGTAGGGTATTGTCTAGAAGCATATGCACGGTCCAGCTACGCTGTGTGGATCACATTGCCCTCATCAATGACCTTAATGACAGTTTCAAATGGGTCAAACATGTTTAGGGACAGGATCTGCAGTTATAACAGCCACGCTGTGTAGGGTCCAGTATCAGTAGGTCCACAATAGCTTTATGTCTGCGGTACATACTGATCCTTTCCATATCTGTGCAGACCAAGCTTGTCAGGATCCTGGGGTGGTAGTTTGCAGTATCCATTCAGGCAACACCTTTGTTGTGAAGGACCACCGTTGTTGTACACTGCTCTTTGGGTACATATCCTGTGGTAAGGCTGACATTGGGCAGTAGTGTGATTTGGCATTCCATTATTCTTGGAGTCCATGTTGGCCTCAGCCCAGGACACCATCACATACCTTTGCTGCTGTGTGTTTTGCTTTGCAGATGATGGCTGTTACCTCAGCATCTGCAATGTCAGGGGACCAGCAGTCTGCTGGGATAGATATTTTGCATTCTGGGGGTGGGGTTTGCACTGCACCTGTCAGGTTGTATGTTAGCAATATGTGTGTGTGCTTGGTATGTTGTTTGTAATATCTGTGTGATTCGGAGCATATCTGTGGATTCCCAACATGGTTCCTACCATCCGTTAAGTAAGCCTTGTGATTATCTTTAGTTTCCTGTACAATTTGTATCTTCATAGGTTCATGGGTTCATACTAGGCTATCCACCCTAGGGCATTAGTAAGCCAAGCCAGAGTGTGTGTGTCTTTTGCCGCCCCTTGCTATGTGACTATTATGGCCATTTATGATTTTCTTTACTGTGCCTCTGTCTGGTCGTGACACAGTGAAGACCCCCAGTATACATGTACGATCATCCATCCACTTGGCAATATTCCTGTTGAGGGGTGTCAGTGAGGGGCTCTGCCTAACGTGGATTGGGATCCTGTTTCTGGGTGTGGGGAGCCTTTGGGTTATGTATCTGTCCCTCCAGCACATCCTATTTCATTATGTGTTGAGGCTGACATCTGTCACTCTCACAGCTCCAATGGCTTTGATTTCCTGTGGTGGAGCATGTCCATTACTCCTGTGTTGGACATGGCCTTGTACAACAGACATACAATGCCTCTGTGTAGGCATTCTGTGACTGCATTCAGCTGGGGTGTCTACAGCCAGGCAGCATATGACATATATTTGACACCCTTTATCCTCTTGGTGGGGAACCTTTGAGGTCTTCCGAACCGCTGCAGGTGTCATGTACGGTACATCCCATATGAGTCATTGTACTAGATTATGGGTCTGATAAGGGAACAGTACAGGGGCACAGTGACCTCTGTTGATGTAGATGTGAATCCTTTCATGATACGGTGTCCAATATCGACAATCTTCCTAGCCACATTGGCATTGTGAGTGTCACATGACAGATTACTGTCGACTTGTTTCCCTAGGTCCCCGATTACTCCTTGCATACATAATGGTTTACCACCTATGTGGTAATTTGTGAGTACCTTGTCTGGTATTTGGTGGGACATTCATACTTTACAGTGCCTTCAGGATGTCTGGGTGGAGTTCTTGTTTGTGAGAGTGTGGTCTGTCGCATGCTACAGACTGTACAGCAGTTTTGACTACACTTAGGTGCACATTGGTGGTCTCCGCTGCTTTGTGCATTGTCAGTTACCTGGCCATATGGGTGTCTGTGCTGCATATGGATACTCCCCCTCCTTTGATGTTTTGGTCTAGGTGTTGGGGCCATAACGCATGATATGTGGTATAACCTGGTAGTGCTGGTGTGCTATCACTAGGCTTGCAGCAGGCTTCTGTCACTGCACAGACATCGATGTTCTCCATACTGGGAAGTGCCTCAGGGGCATGCATATTGCAGTTTACACATCTGGCATTAGTCAGCATTACCCTTATGTTTCTTACCACTTATGTTTTCTAGGGTGGTGGGTAGTCTTTTTGGCCTTGCCTACATACGTCTCTATGGAGGTGGCAAAGGCCTTATCCAGTATCCAGACGCACAGGGGTAACAGGTGGAAGCCATCCCTGGCACAGCAGCATGGCTTGTCATGCATGACATCTCAAGCAGACAGACATTAGACCCTCTTGGACTGACAGCTGTAACTGTGCCACCTGTTAAAGATGATCATTCTGTGTTTGTACTGTGACATCATTCTTGGTGAGGGTTGGATGCTGCACATGGCCAGTGTCATACTGGCCTGGGGTACATACTCAGAGAGCTCATCCATGTCTCTTTTCATGTAGTCCAGAGAGGTACATCTCAGGTCATTCACACCAGCATGGACATTGAGTACATCATATTTCTGCTTGCTTTGGGGTGACCTGCGTACTTGTGTTATGTGGCATATTGTGGCAGCCTACTGTACCCTTTCCTTTGTTCAGTCTGGTGAGTGGGACAGCAGTGTGTCTGCCTATGCAGACACCTATTACAACTGTATCAGGCATGTTGTTTCTCCTTCTGGCCTGTGACTGTTTGGCACACCAGCTTTGTGTACTATGTGTTGCATGTGCTGTGTTTGGAAGTTGTGGTTGCTTGGGATCTGCTTTGGAGGCTTCTGTTGGTGTGGTGTGTTTGTAATTAGGGCCTCCGGGAATGTTTTTCTGTGTTTATGTGTTTGGTTTACAGTTGTGGTAGGTCTATGTGGGACTGGGTTTGTGGTGTATGTGGTTACCTTCTCCTCCTGACTAGTTTTGACAGTACTGAGTTGGGGGAGCTCAGCCTCCGGTTTGGATACATGGTTGCATCTATCACATATATTTGTATTTATTGGGGGGAGTTGTGGGTTGTCTGTGTACTTAGGACAGGTGTCACATTGCCTCTGGATTCACAGATTCTACTTGTTGTGGCTGGCCTTAGTGGATTGTATGTGTGGACATATTTTATTGCCATACTACTGATCAGTGATTACTTCCCTTTTTATGTTTGCTCTATCATGTGGTAGCTTCCTCATTCTCTTGCATGGTTTGGTAATGGCTGGAGTCCAGCTTGCCAGATGCCTGCATGTATGGCATTGTGTCTTGTTGTTATTTGTGATTGCATACTCCAAGCATTCCTGGCTGTGTTCATGGAATGCATGTATAACATGTTCTGCGGTGTGTCCCATATTCTGCACTTGCACAGGGCCTTTCATGGATTCCATATCAGTTTGGAGGGGTGCAACCTATGCTTTACACATGTTTTTCACTGTGGTATTCTGGCCAGGGACTGGGGTCGGGATGTGTATATCCAGTGTGATTACTCTATAGTCTGGTCTTACCAGTCAGGGATACACTTCTCATCTTGCCATCCAGAACACATGTTGCTGATTATCACATCCAGTATGCTTACCCCTCTTGTGGGAGTGGTACGTTGTTCCTGGGCATTTTGGTTTATGGATTCTGGGAACTTTTCTCTGATTGTGTTGGTGCTAGTATAATGCTCCTGGTGTATGTCTGGGTATTTTCAGTCAAGCAATATAATATGGTTTGGGGGGCTTGATATATTCATGTATTCCAACATAGGCCAGGTACAGTTCCTGGTATTAGGACAGTAGTCTGCAGCAGGCTATATACTGGGAGGCAGTTTTAGCCATTGGTATTTGACCATGGCTAATCCATGCTGCTTCTTGTTGTGGTACCAACATGGGGGTTTGGTTATCCTTGACATTTATTGCTAGTCACCCTCCTTTTGTAGCTTGTTCCATGTTTTGCAGCTGTACAGCACAGTATGAGGTGTGACCTGGTAGTGTTAGGGTGCTGATGTGAGCCTTGACCCAGTTTTCTATTACAGGACTGATATCTACATTCTCCATACTGTGTGCATTTACACTGCACACATCTTGCTGTTTAGACTTCTGGCATTGGGTAGCATTACATCTAGGTTCCTATCCCTTGTGGTACCTATGAAGGTGGGTTTGTGTTTTGAGACTTACCTATTCAGGGCATGCTGTGGGTACTGACAGCCTTTGCTAGTATCCATGGGGCATGGACTGATAGGTGCACGCCAACCCTAGCAGATGGTGCATCATGTCATGCTCCGCATGTCTTCCCAGCCTGAAACACATTGGCTCCCCTTTGACTAACTGCATTACTTCAGCCAGTTATTGCACTTGATCATCCCATCGTCATTTTGTGGCTTCATGCTTGGTGAGGGTGGATGTTAGTCAGGGTCCTCAGGTGTGCATATAGTACATGGTGTTACATTACTTAACACATGGCATTCATGCCTCAGGTGGTGCTGCAGGGCTGCCTCTGTCGGATGCGTATATTACACTCCCTGTACATGTTTGTGAGCAGGTCATGTCATTTTAGGCATCCATGTTATTATTTGAGTTAGTCAGAGGGGGTATCATTCCCAGGGTTCCTACTGAGCCAGTGTATGTGCTATGCATTGCCTCTTTGCCAAGGCCAGGGCATACTGGGCACGCCTCCTTCTGCCTACTGGGGCAGGCTCAGGTTGTTCCTCCTCTGAGTCACACTCTGCCTGTGATGGCCTCGGCAATGGTGGGGGGCTGTTTGGCCCAGCCCTATGCTGGTCCTGCTGCAGCTGTTTTCACAAGATCATATTATGTAGCATAGCACATACCATGACAATTTGGGTACATGTAGTTGGTGTGTTCTGCAAGGCTCCATCGGATGTGTCCAGACACTGGAACTGTGACTTGAGCAGCCCAAACACATGCTCTATTACATTACGTGTTTGTGCATGTGCCTCATTATGGTGTTCCTGTTCAGGTGTGTGTGCGTGTTTCTGATGGGTGTCATCAGCCACGGCTCCAGTGCATAACCTGCATCCCCCACTAGGTGTCCATGTGGGATGTCCCCATTGGCAAATGTCTGGTACAGCTGCGTCAAATGCCAGATGTGGGAATCATGGTAACTCCCAGGGAAGCCAGCACACACATTCATTAGTATGCCCTGGGCATCACACACAACCTGGCAGTTGATGGAGGGGAAGCCCTTGCGGTTAATGTAGGCCCTACCCTGCTCACCGGCTGGTGCTTTGATGCGTATGTGCGTGCAGTCTATTGCACCCACTACCTCAGGGTATTCCGCTATTTGCTGGAAGAGACGCATATTGCTGGCCAATACCTCACGGGCATTGGGGAAATATACGTGATCACCGACATGTGCTGACATGGCATCCAGGAACTGGTGCAGTACCCTGAAGGCTGATGCCTGTGATATCCCCATCGTATCACCAGTTGGTCTCTGGAAGGTACCTGTTGCTAGTATTCTTAGGCCAACACATACCTTGGTTTCCACTGGGATGGGTTCCCCTCTGTTGGTTCTGTGTGTGAGGCGTGGCCTGCACAGCTCAACTATTTGCTGCAGGAGCTCTCTGTCCACTCTATAGCACTCTACTATCTCCAGCTCATGTAACCCGTGGTAGGTGACCCTGGGCCTGTACACTCTTCTCCGTCTCCTCACTGTGGGTTGTCTGGCACCATCTGCATTGTCACCACCCTCAGCAAGTCGCCTATGTCTCATTATGACAGCTATGGCAGCCCCTAACATTTCTGCTCTGAGTGAAGCTTTTTCAGTTTTCACTTCTATTAGCTTACTCCTGTCTTGCAGTGTCTCTTGAGAGAAACATCCTGCACTGCTGTTTGCAGAGTTTTAAGTGCTGGGCTGGGCTACTATTCTGCTTGTGTAATTGCCTGCTTCTAATTGTTTTCACCTGCTAGCTCCAGCAGTATTCCCTGCTAGCTTCCTACTAATTCTGTTGCTTCCTTTTTCCTTTCTGTTTCCTCAGGGGGAGCAGCGTGCATACCAGCAGAAACGCACTCACAGTGGCTTACACGCGTGCACACATGCTTACACGGTTCAGAATCTGCTTATTCGGGTTAAAACGCATGCACACCAGCGCAAACAGTGTTAAACATCTACCAACATGCTCCCACATGCTCAGTCTGCCTTACACGGGTGCACACTGCCCTACTCGCGCTTCATAGCGCGCACATGTGCGCATGCACGCCCAGCAAGAAACTTTAGTGTAAGTAACAGTGTACACCTACCATTTCTTGACTTTCCCATGCTTATCGTGTGGCACTCCTCTTTCCCTCATCTGTGTCTGTCATCTGTCATGTTACACTGACCTCCAATGAACTGCATTTCTTTCTACCATTCCCCCCTGTGATGTAACCTATCTCCTACTCTATTCCTCCCGCTTATGTATCTCTTACACTACTCAGACTGTGCTCATTTGCTATGTGACTGTGAGATTCAGTATCCTAACCCTCATTTACATGAGATTGCCTACTAATGTTTAGTTACATGTCTTACACTCAGCTTCCCCCCTTAGCAGCCACTACACGGTGGCCATGTTGTTTTTGGTCTGCTGGTCCCTGCATTGTCATTCCATGTATTGCATAAAACCCACATTTGTGGGTTTATAACCTTCATTTTTATATTTTATGCAGCCGAAAAAAAAAATTATATTTTTATTATTTTTGCATTGGGTTACCTTGCCAATGGCCACATATTTGGCCATTGGCATGCTGCCTTGACACATATGCACCCTTTATTTGGAGCTGACATGGCTCCGTTGTGAATTTTGCAGAAACGTACTCAGTTGTCAACTGAGTACATTTCTGCAGCTAAAACGTCTCTTACATGGGCTGGTTTCTGCTTCATGGATCGCTAATATACCTCATTTGCATACCTTTCAGCTGCAAGTGAGGTATTTAGCATGTCCACGCCCAGTCCGTGTAAGAGACGTTTTAGCTGGTCTCTTACACGGAGTTTAGGGCTATTCCTGGATCGCGAGGCTTGCATGGAGTGTTACACGTTTCTTACACGCCGTGCAAGCCTTCGTGAATCCTGCCCTTAGTGTTTTATATATATCATTCATTGTATGATTATTTATTTTAATATCATTATTTTTAAGAGTTATGTGGTTTGATATCTATAAGTACACTTAGAAAAAGTGAGCATAATATAAAGTCACTATGTGAGCTTGCATTGTCAAGGTACTATATGACTTTAAATTTTAACTAGATTTTAATTGAATTAATGGTACACAGTATAAATAATCAAGTAAAATTATGTGGAGATATCTGATGAAGTCTTGTTATCCAAGACGATAGTGCTCATTCTGTTGTTAAAGAATAAAATATTTGGCTACCATCAGTGGATTTTGACCACTGTTTGTGACTTTGGAGTTATTATAATTAATTCATATTCATTATATGGTTTAAAAGTAGTATAACAGTTAATACTGAGCCGTTCCTGTCATGTAAATTCTACACATGACTGGCAAAGCCAGAAATATTGTCCAAAATATATCGTTGATCCATGCCAGAATTAGTGTACAAGTAATAGGATTTATCTGAATCAGACACACAAAGTCAGAAATATCTAAACAATCTGGTTGATCCATGTAAGAATTGCTTCAAAAGTAATAATAAATTTTATCTCCCTGAACCATCATTCTGATTAGAATAATGCACATAAGCGACAAAGGCAGAAATATTGTCCAAAATATCTGGTTGATCAACGTCGTACTTATTGTAAAATCAGTAATAACATATATCTCATTAAGCCTTTCCTCTCACCCAAACATGTTTTGACATATCATGTGTAACTTATGCACTTGACACTTTGAGATCAGTACCCTAATATTATGGCATTTGTAATGTCAATTTTGTTGGTGTAGATGGCCTGACCATGAACCATCCATCTCAAATGTTGGGTATTTCAGATCCGACAGGATCTGAAGCTGGCAACTTTCAGATCTTTGGATCCAAGGCTCAGGTTCCTCCTTTCTATCCATAAACCCCCTCTGCCCTGATAGTTCCATAATTCTCATTTGCAAATGCCTAGGATGCCTAGTGCTGGATCTGGCTCTAACAACACTTTTGTTTATAAGCTGTGCAATATAGAAGGACCTTCTTACAAGAATGACACATGTTGGAAAAAAATTAGATCACTGTCCACATAAGTTCCCAATCTCAAACAAGTGGGTCAACTGTTGGGGCGTATTGTCAATGTGGAAGTTCCCCTGGGGGGGGGGTTGAATTCCCAAAGGATACAATAATGCATTTTTGTCACCAGTTATTTATTTGTGACAAACCTTCCTTCAAGATGGCTAAGTCATTTGTGGATTCAATGACTGCTCCTAGCTTGCAGTCATCTGCAAACAAAGGCAGAGCTCTTTACTATTGGCTTTTACTTCAGAAAAGTAGATGCCAGACAGGAGAGGTCACAGCACAGAACCCTGGGGGACAATGCTGGTGGCTGGTTTCTTTGTGGAGGTAACTTCTCCTATTTGATTTTCTGTGTCCTGTGAGCCAGCTGACAAGCCAGCATGTGACATACAGTTTTATTTCCAGTGTATTTAACTTTTCTACTATGCCTGAGTGGAGAATTATGTAAACAGCTTTGTCCCAGTTGAGGTATTTGGTGTATACCATCTTGCCTACATCAATTGTTTTTGATGACCTTTCCAAAAAATCTACCAAGTTGAGTAAGAATGACCTGCATACCTCTCAACTGTCCAGATTTTTGCCTCATATTTTTGGTCTTTCCTCATAAAATTTGTGATTTTCTTGAAAATCACTAGGATTAACTGAGGATTGAAGTCACTCAAATATGATGTACATTTGAGTTTCAGACTTCAAATCCTTCAGAAAATGCACGTTAACACAAAACCTGTTATTCTAGCAACTTTCTAAGTTTATAAGAGCAATATTTAAAACCTGTCCCTATTTTCTGGGCCTCTGTCCCCCCATTTTGTAAGGCTTTGTCCAAATTTCTAGCACTAAGAGGTTGAGAGGTATGAGACCTGCCCTTGATGAATCCAAACTGAGACAGATCCAGTGTTTGGAGGATCCCTATAACTTGATTGATAAGTTCCATGATAAGTCTTTCCATGGCTTTGCATATCAGTCTGGTCAGACTTATGGATGTGTAATTGCCTGGAACTTTGGAAGGTTTGCCCTTATTAGGACTTAAAGTCCTAATATATAAAACATAACTACAGAATGCACATATGTATATATATATATATATATATATATATATATATATATATACAGAGAGAGAGAGAGAGAGAGAGACGTTTATTAACATTCTTGTCTCTAACATTACTAGGAAATACCTACTATACTAAACTTTTTATTTTACCATCATGCCTAATAAGATATCTGTCATGTCACCACTCTTTACTCTTAAAAAGATTTATTTATGTATTTATTTATTTATTTAATTTCCCTTTTGCTGACCAGGTTAGTCCCACTAGGTCTGTTTTCAGGTGAGATCAGCGTGGTATTTATAGTACTATAGGAAAGTTCCCTACTCTTTTCCACAGGCACTGTGGGATCTTTTATCTCCACCTGAGCTACCATCACCTCAAGCAGGTGGGACCTTAGTCTGATGTCTCATCCAAAGTTTACTGGGGCTGACATCAAAATAAGATGCTTCCTTTAACTGCTATTCCCATTATAACAAAATGAACACATTCAAGGGGTTCTTAGTCTGCAATCCCTATACTGGTATTCCACCAACTACCAAAGAATGACTCATAAATGAGTTACCAAGGCACAGATAATGACATTGTTTCTATAAGTCCACAGGATAACTAAGTCTAGGTCCAAGGACCAAGGCCTAAAGTGACATTTTCTTGGGCAGAATTACAACTTATATGCCTAGTACACTATAACCCTGGAAATGCAGAACAAAACAATCAGTGAAACACCTGCTACAGGTACTGTCAACATCGACTTTACACCATTGACATTTTTCATAGTGTGCATATCATAACTTCATATTTAGTTGAACATTTCAATCAGAACTGTCTCAATAAAACACAATCCAATTTTAAAAACGCTTCTCTTGAAGAGATCAATTTCTTTTTGTCTTACATAACTGTAACCCCAAAGAAGCAAAAAATTACCAAGCATTTGTGGTAGCCAGGAGATTCAAGACCAACACAGTTTCAGTAGTAGAATTACATCCATGCTGAACTAAAAATCAAATGCAACAGATATTATGCCAAGCTTTGGTTATTAAATCTTTGAGAAACAATCAGCAGCATAATACAAAAACAGTGTGCCTCAAGAAGTTATGATAAAGACTATTCAAGAGTTAGAAGACAAGAGTTATTTGCAATACCACAAGAGTTATCACTTTACTTAGCATCATATACACTTCTAAGGGGTGACCCCTGACTTTTGTGTGAGGCATATCAGAATTTGTTTGCAAAAATCTGTTTACAGCAAACAGCTGCAGGAGCAGATACTAGGATTTTATACTGAAAATAAATAATAATAAGAAATGTGGGGTAGGTAGCACAGGTTCATTACAAAATGTATATACCCCTTTAGTGGTATAACCTGTCTGTGATAGTAATGCAGAGCCATAGCTAGGTTATCGGGCACCATTGATATCATTACCCCAACCTATAATTATAAGATTGTGGACTTAAAAACAAGGAAAGAAAGAACAAAACTTTCTGCAGTTACTTCTGCCTAACTGCAATTACGAAGTTGTCATATCCTTATGGCTTCATTAATGATTTGCACCCAGGCAGCAGCCTTTGACTGTGACTCAAGCACTTGTAGTACACCCATTTTCAAGGTCACTAGAGCAAGAACACAGTATCCAAGTTTGAGCTGAGTAAGTGTGCCAGCTGAGGAGAGGGAGGTGGAAGGTATGGGAGTACAGGTTAGGAGTTTCAGGCAGTGATAGAGAGAATTTAGGTTTGTGGAGAGGGAGTACTATGGTCCATGTGCTTCCCAGAATCAGAGCAGATTATGTAGTGACAAGCCAATCAGATTACTAATGTCTACTGGAGGGTGCAAGGCCCCAACAGTTTGCATAGCTTACCTGGCTTCGTACTTGCTTTTTCTACCTCTTGTCTGTTTGCAAACTCAGCTGTCCACTACTCCAAGGTGCCAACTGGAAATGGGGTACCTGCAGTAGAAGGCATGCCGGAGAAGACATCCAATCAACTCGTAAAGAGGTCATTGGCTGATAGATCATACAACTAATGAAAAACAGAAATGGAAATATGAGGGGGTGGAACAGTACTGGACCACAAAATGGATCAGACCAAAGTGGACATGAAAATGATATCACCCCTTTCTTGTAGTGCCAATGTTACAAGACCAACTAAATTTTCTGTTTGCTTTTGGGTCTGGAACTTTGGCAGTTGCAAAACTTAATTAGGCCTTTCTCATGCAGCAGTATACATGGATGTCCAACTCCTGTGTTTATGATGTGAGCACTGCAAAAGAATCAAGGCTTAGTATGGCCCTATTCACTTAACAACTTCTTGTTTTCACTTGGCTTGTACATTTTGTAATAAATAATTAGTTAATGTACCATACATATATAATATAGTAGACTAAACCAGACACCAATCTGCTGCAATCAAAAGAAATCTCTATCCAACATCACTAAATGCTTTTAACAGTTACAACAACCTGGATTTTTAATACAGTGTCTATATTATGATTATCTGCACCTACGCTTTGTATTCTACTTTTACTTTCTCATGTTCCACCATACAGCTGGGGAGGAGGAAATGACATAGAAGAAATGCATACTGAAGTGGCTTGATGTGATCATGTACATCAAGCCGATTTTCTCAAAAAAATTAAATATGATCACCTGGCAACTCCACAATCAAAAATAAGTTGAGAAGGTGACTGACAAAATTTAGTTACTTTTTCATCTTATATTTTAATAGTGGAGCTGAAATACAAGTGTAACATAACTTGCGCTTGTGGAAGGCAGTCAGGTATAACAGCATACAAATTCTGGCGGCTTAGAGAGCACTCGGGTTTAAGCACAGTGGTGTTATGTCATGGTACTCTGACTTAATGAGTTAACCACTTTTTCCATTTTACCTTTAAAATCTGTAACATCTACTACAAGACCAACAGTTAGTGGAGAGCCCACATTCTGCCTCTCAGTAGCCATCTTAGGATTAGTGCTTCTGTATTGCTTCTGGTGAGAGAAGAACAGGTACATTATTACACAGAGACTGGTGATCACCAGAAACCCTAATAACTGCTTCATAGGTGCCAGCTTGGGATTTGCGCTTATATTTTTCTCCTGATGACAGAAGGAGCAAAGTTCATTGATTCCTGACTATTTCTGGTGGGACAATGAGTGCCTGTGTTTGACCTTCCTGTAGGGTTGCCACCTTTTCAAATGGCCAAAGTGGGACATTTTCAGTACAAACATCAGATTTTACAGGCCGACACATAACCATGGTCAGTACAAAGGATAGAATTTTTTGCCTAAATAAAAGCTTATTCTTGTAGCATTTTAGTTGCTTATTCTGTTTCTTATAATATTTAGGTATTTTGTGTAAATTACACATTATTGTGTGTAAATACACACCTTTCTATATATTTTATGCATTTTTCTTATGGATATTGATATATGTTCTTATGTTAGTGGAGTAATATCTCTTTAAATTGTGATGTCATACTAATTGTCCTAGTATTTAACCAAGCATCAGTTGTAGTGATGTGGTCTGATGAAGCAACATTAAGTTGTGAAAGCGCTTACAGTTTGTCTTCTGCAATAAAGTACAGTGACTGATTTCCAGTGTGTACCTTTGGTGCCTTAATTTACTTTTGCTGTTGTTGTGTGTTTTGGGCACCTCAGTGTACCTGCAGCCGTTTGGTTTTTGCATCTTCTCTTCCCAAGACAATTGGTCTCATAGGTGGCTTAGTAGGTTGTTTATGAATCTTTGGAATGCCATACACTAGCAGCACAACTGGTTTATCAATCAATAAGTATTTATACAACTCTTTGCTTATATATCTGGACATAAAACAATTATATAGGCCATCATGCACTCTACTTATCAGATTTTCAATATCCTAACACTGAATCACTGTATAAGTATCAAGATCAGATAATAAAACTTACATTTCCTCTGAGCATCTTACCATGCAGGAAATGTAGCAGAGTGAGGTAGTGTGCTTGATATGAGAACTGTGTGCACTGACAGGGTGCAGAGCAGAGACACTGGTGATGTACCCCCATGTATCATACACTACCTGGCACTTGATGGAATGGTAGCCTTTCTATTGCACTACCATTCATTTTGTGGACCATAAGATTCCCTAATTGCAACACGGGTGCAGTCTGTTGCATGGAGTACCTTAAGGAAACATACCACCCCTTTAGAATGCACACATGGTCTTGGTTTGGTCCTGAGATGACACCTGGAAATAGATGCACTGGTTCACATGTGCCAATAATACATTCAAGAACTGCTGCAATATGTTTGAAGCAGAAACCAGTAAGATACCCACTGTGTCCCCAGTCTATCTCTGGAAGGTCCCTAAGACAAGTATAGTGAGGACTATATATATTGTCAATTCCAACGAGATAAGAAGTGCATGCATTCCTCCAGTATCCCTGTGGGAGTCATATGTACTAAGACCCTTATAATAACCCTGTCCCTCTAAACTTATCTAGTATCTCTTGAATATCAAAATTATAGTGGGTTATTCTCTGTTTATATCTCTGCCTTCTTGACCAGTGAGTTCTAGTGGATGCAAGTGGTTTTAACAAAGCCAGGATAAGCAGCTCACCACAGGAAATAGCAAGGCTAGTTGCAAGTGACAGCATCTTTGCACATTGTAAAGTAGATAGAATAGGCGAGACTTCTCTTTTTATAATGAATCTCAGGATGGTGTGGAAACATGAGAAAACAGGAAAATTGAACTATGAATCACAAGCAGGCAAGAAGATGATTTATCAGCATATGCTGTTTTACATAATTTCTGATTTGCATCTTTTTATGAATTTATTTGCTTAGGCATATTCATGGCCATTGCATGTTAGTGTAAGTGGCCTCTATGAATTGCAGTATACGGCACTCATTCACAGACAGTGCGGATAGACTTAACACATTTGCATAATGACTATGAATGCCACTCCTTGTCACTGCTGTTCCACACTATGAACTATCCCATCTTAAAGGGTGCTGGTTTCATCTGACATCCATGCTGCTGCTTTGATCTCTTACTAGTGCTTTTGGTTACAGTGCAGTTGATCTGGGCTATAGTCTTTCAAGGTTTTGCTTAGTGAGCACCACCATGTCCATGTCACTGTCCTTTAAGACATTGTGGTTTATCTGTGAGGGCTTTTCCTTGCACATCTGATCTCATTCCTTATTCTCAGTGATTTTCTGGGTCATTGTCGCTTGCATCACATTGACTCTGCCAGCTTCTTTTGGTGCAGTCCACTTCCTCGTACTGTTGCAAGCATATGGTTACCACTTTCCCAGTGTATGTTTTATAAAATCTTCTCTCACAGTTCAGTAATCATTCCTTTTGCTGGTCTTCCCTAGGTGAAAAGTATAGCTATTACCAACTACATGCCCCTCCCTGCAAGTTAAAGGTTTTGTGGCACTTGCTACAGATCCGTGAGATGTACACTGCTAAGTACTGGGCTAGGGATTATTGTCCATAACTGTGCAGACTTCATTTTATTCAGGATTCTTACAGCATGTAGTCTGCTGTTTATGCTGTGCAGTGGCTTCAAAATATGGTTTCTACACAGATTTAAACACGGACATGGGTCTGATCCTAGTCTATATTCAATCATATATATTTGGGGTGTATATTACTTACTCGCACTGTCAGAATGTCGAGTACCCTTCCATCGACACCTAAGTGTAGAACGTCCTCTTCAGCGAATGGCCACATCATCGATTTATTTCCAACGGAAAGAAATCGGTTGGGCGTTACTTGATATCTGCCCTTTTCCCCCCTGTAGTGCGATCTCTGAGTTAGTATATTTAGTTAGGGGGGGTCTGGGGGGCACAGCCTCCCACTTCATTGTGTTTGTTAAATTGTGTTGTGTTTATTTGGGCTACCGATTTCTTTCCCTGGGAAAGAAATCGATGATGTGGCTATTCGATGAAGAGGACATTGGACACTTATGTGTCGATGGAAGGGTGCTCAACATTCTGACAGTTTGAGTAAGTAATATAGACCCTATATTTGCAGTATGGTTTCTACCTCTATAACTACTTGTCTTTTTGTTATTATTATGTTTCTAATGCTCCACTGCAGTCAGCTCTCTGAACAATCTGGTTTTCAAAAGCATAATTATCAGCCTTTTCACATCAATGTATGTGCATGTACGCCATGTGTATTTGTATAGGGAAGAAGTAGGGCTCAGGAGGGCAGAAAAGATATCCTGTATAAAATAAAGTAAATCATTCTCTACTTTTGGCAAAAATGTGATGACTGTTCAGTGAGGTACAGAATCAAGATGTTGGTGACGTTTGACTGGTGGTATGGCAATCCCTTCATGTCATTACTTAGTCTTTCCATGTACTCAGAACACTGGTAAGTAACTGGACAAGCTTTCAGTCATAGTCGAAGTGCATCAGCTGAAAATATTGTTAAGATTAAGACAACAAATGTTGCTCCAAAAAAAGCAGCTTTAATTAGTATGTGAATTAGAAGCTGGAGGAGAAAATTGCGATGCATGATTTAGAAAATAATCACTGGTGTGAGATGAAGAATGCTGTCTTGGCATTAGCCTGTATGGGGTGTGCAATATTCTACCATATGGGATCAGTCTAATGTCAAATATGTCTGAGGGTATGAGAGTCTTGTAATTTATTATATTACTGATTAAACAGCTCTTACTTTGATACATGTAAGTAGAGACTTACCCTGCCTTTTTTGAGCCCATTCTGATTGATTTCTTTAAAATACCTTTGCAGCTTTGCACAGTCGTGACTAAACACACGAAGACAAATGTTACCTCCCAGCGCTGTTTATATGAGGTGGTATTACATGCAACAGGAAATGAATATATTTCCATCCACAATGTTCATTGCACTGGGTTTGTTGCATATTGTTTACAATTCTTATCAATGTGAAATGCCAGTAGAAATGTGTCACTTGCTGCCAGAAAGGTGGGGAGAATCATGCTGCGAAAATGGCAAGTCATATCAGCCATAATTAACAGGTGTTGTTGCTATGACAAAATGAATGTCTTTGCAACGACCAGGTGATACTTTGCTAGGGGAAAAATCAGTGTTATTTGAGCAACAGAAGGTTGTTTTGACTTGCTTAAAGCTTATAAGTGGACTTCTGATAGTTTCTTGTAATACAGAAATCTTAGAAGACATTTAGGTCCAATCTGATGAAGTCACAGAATACTTAATTTAAATGACAAGACACCCACAGCAATGCATAGTCAGCACTATCACTGATATTAGGTAATTCTGACGTGAATGAGCTAAAGTGATAATTGTGCGTACCATATACATGAGGTTTTCTTTATGCAGAATGGGTCATGATAGGGAGGCTTGTCACAACTTGCTTAATACCTATCAGTGGACAGACATCAGGAATTTGCCTTGTTTATGGTGGAAGGAACAATAATTGTACTGTGTCCAGGTTTTCTGTATTCCAGCTGCTGTGCTACAGTTAGAAGTATCTGAAAGAAATGGTAAGGGGCAGCAGAATTTACAGAGGTCAATCAATGCATTTACTGCAGCCAGTACTGTCAAAGTGACTGACATGTAATCCATCCAGACAGTAACTTATTTAAAAAATGTGTAATGAGGTTGCTTTACTCCAGCCTGATTAATTCTTATCAGTGGACTGCAGACTGTAAACAGTCACTTGTCCCTTGTGCCATGGGGTGTCTTGGGGGCAAGACCAAGTGATGACATGCCATTCTGTTGAGTAAGTCCAGCTGTTGTAGTCAGATAGCATTTGAATGAAAGGCGTGACAATAGTTATGATGGAGTCACACTATTTGCTGCAGGAAGTATGCTTCTGTGCCTGGTGGAATATTCATTTCATCTGGGTAGTGCATTTCATATTTTTTAAGCTTCCAAAATAGATAAATTCTGATTTAGCTTCATTAGCAACTGACAGGTTATTGCATACTCACTTACTCTGATGTGTGATCAGGAGAGAAATGTTGTGACTTTTGACAAATGTCATGTGCTTCAGCTGTTACCGAAAACCCATGCATTACCGCTGATTAAGTTTATTAACTGTTTGTACGGACTATTAAATTTGTAGGCAGAATTCAGACACAATGCAAAATAATAGTAAGAAATCATTTGAAAAAGTCGGTCACAGTACTCATACATCTAGGATATTTTTGTCTTGGGAGGTAAGCGGATGTTTTATTACAGAGAACTAACACTTATCAATCCTTTTTTCTACTCACAGCTGACCATCAACTGCTGCCAGCCCCTTTCCTCATTCACTGAGTCTATTGGTCCTACCTCAGCCTCCAAAAGACACTATCCAAATCAAATCTGGGGCCAGTGAGAAGACTGAAGTTGCCAGTGCAGCATCATACTGCTATTGGAGAGTATGCTCTAACTCCCCTTGCCTTCCAACAGCCTTGTAGGCTCCGTTATTGCTGCCCTTGAGAGGTGCATATGCATTTCTGTACATACGCAACCTTCAGCTAAGTGTCTTAATGCTTATGCAGCATGGAATCCACCAGGCTTGTGCAGTGCTTATTGCATCAGCCCTAGACAGCCACTCTCCCCCCAGGATGGATGAGCTAACATTGACAACTCACTCCCATATGCCCTAGCAGCCCCTTCAGCATGTGCCGCTAATTGAACATGGATCATATGAGACACAACAAGGGCTTTATCCCTCTGTGCTATGGGGCCCAGTCATTCATTTATTGTCAACATATGTTGCTAAGTATTCATAAACAGAATTTTTTTACAGAGTATGATTAGGAGAGAAGTGTCATTTCCATAAGCAAGCTATGATCCAGAGGGCTAAATAGGAAGAAACAGGCAAGACTATGTCTTGGTTGCAGATTAGAAACACTTGGCCCATGTAGCCTGGCCATTTCCCTATTTACTGGATATACTGCAGATCTGACCTCCACAACTTATTTATTTTTCCTTCCACTTAGCCTTAGAATGCCTTATTGCCTATCCCATTGTTTCTTGAAATATATCACTATTTTTGAATTGTCCACATCTTCTATACTTTTTTGCCATGTGTCCACCAACACTTCTATGAAAAATACTTCCTCACATTTACCTTG
>NC_056727.1:1183188549-1183293549 GCF_019279795.1 Protopterus annectens
CTATCATATTATGCAACATGACAAACAGGGTGACCATTTGTCCAGCCTTTTGTTTTGTGTACCATAGTGTATACTTTGATGTATCCAGATGCATGAATTGTGATTTCAGCATGACAAAGACTCACTCAATATTATTTTGTGTGCAGTCTACTGAATACATGCTTATCATACATGGATAGGTCTCTCAACAGTGTCAAGAGTCAGGGTTCCTGTGGAAAACCGCAGAAAACTATTGATGTAAATGAATAGAACATTAGCATGGTTGCATCATATAAAAGTAAGGGAGAATATAACACATTTATCAAATACAGGTATACTTACCAAGTAGTACCCTCTCAGGGATCTCATCCTCTTGGAACAATGCTGTTAGGGCAGTCTCCCTCCATTTAGGTAATTCTGCATTTTTCCTGCATTTCACAATTTTTTTAAAAATCAGTGATATCAGTATGTCTATCTCTCTATCTATCTGTCCATATATAAAATAGATGCAGATACACACACTCACATGCATGTATATATATATATATATATATATATATATATATATATATATATATATATATATATATATATATGTATGTATCTATCTATATCTATCTATATATATATATATATATATATATATATATATATATATATATATATGTATATGAAACTCTTTTTCCTCTGCGCTATTCATTGACCTGTCAAATCAAATGCCTTTGACATGGTTAACCATAACCTACTATTAAACAAACTAAAGGCTCACTCTCTCGATGCTCAAGCCATACAATGGTTTAGGTCTTATCTGGAAACTAGACAGCAAGCAGTACTTTGGCATAACAATCTGTCTTCACTACTTCCAGTAAATATTGGAGTACCCCAGGGCTCTATCTTAGGTCCCCTACTCTTCTCCTTATTTATTAATAACTTACATATGAACTTACCTCAAGCCACCTGCATTCAATATGCTGATGACTCCAGTTTAATCTGCACAGCCAAGAATATATCCTCTCTCCACTCCCTCACCCAAACTGTTTTTCAGAATGTTGAAAACTGGTTTATGCAACACTGCCTCCTCCTTAATCCCAAAAAAACAAAACTACTGCTTTTTACTCCTACTCATAAATCACCCATTCCTTTCTTCTCTGTAACCTCTAACAACGGTACCAACATCAGCCCAGAGACTACAACCCGCCTACTAGGTGTAACTATTGATAATCATCTCAACTACGATGAACACAAACTCTACTATAAAGTCTAACAGAAAACTTGGCACCTTCTATAGAATAAAACCCTTCCTTACCCCTTCTGCAAGGAAAGCAACTGCCCAAACCCACCTTATTTCTACCCTCTTCTATGCCTCTGTTATATATACCAACCTATCCAAAAACAACCTCTCCAAACTCTCCACCTGTTATAATAGTATAGCTAGATTCATCACATGTTCCCCCTTTAAAACTCACCACTGCCTTAACCTCAAACAAGTTGGATGGCTAGAACTGAAAAAACAGATACTCTTTCAACAATTACTTATTACGCACAAGACCCTGTACCACCCTAACAACACCCCTATCCTCACTAATCTAATTACACTATACACTAATCTAGCTACACTATGCTCTGCTAACAAGCTTCTAGTTTCCTTAAATAAAGCCAACAACAAAGCCGGGGATTCACTTTTCTCAAACACTGCAGGAAAATTCTGGAATCAGCTTCCTGCTGAATTATCTACCCTTGCTTCTACTTCTCTTTTTAAAAAAACATCTTAAAGAACATCTGAAAGCTCATTGGCTTTGTCCATGTACTAACCCAGACTGACATCTTTTCCCCTTCTATTCTTAACCCTATCCCTTCTCCTTTAACCTGTACTTCCAAATCGTAGTACTAATCTTCCTCTTAAATAAGACAATGCCATATATATTCTTTCCCATAACTAAGACTTGCTCATATCTTCTAGTGTGATTTGTAGAATTGTTTTTAGTTTAGTTTTTTATAGAATTAGAACCAAAAAAAAGGTGTAGGCACTCGAAACCAACCAATAATGTAAAAAAAGTGCCCAGGTCCGCTTGTAGGTATCCACACAGTTTTATTGCACCAAAAAACCAGTCACTTGAAAACGTGTTACAATAGCAGCAGGATCTCAACCAGATAGCAGCAATATTTCAAACGAAATAGCAGCAACCTCAAATTGAATGAACGCTCTTAAATACACTTAACAAACTGCGTCACCAAGGACTTCATCAGACAACATAAAAACCCCCATAAACACATTTAAATACTCCATTAAAGTGATTAAAAACTACTTGATTGGATGAATTTCATTTCAAACACACCTATTATTTCAATACTTCGTGTAATTCATGAATATTCATGAGATTGTCATAAAGTGCTACGTGCTTTGTTAAAACTCCTATGTTAAAACCAGGATTTGTCTTAAAAACTGTTCCTAAATGAATACTTGCTACAAATTCATATTACCACATAAGATTAAAAAATAAAAAAAGACTAATTATGAAAACTATGTTATTTAAGACCACTTTTAGTATAGAAAATATGTATATATACCCAAAATAAAAGAAAGCAGTAGATCCACAGTGTTCATATGCCCTCAAGTGTCCACAATTGGAATTACATTATAGTTTGTTTGCCCTTATTTTTAGAAGGGGAGTTATAGTTAAAAACTCATTTATTCCTGGGCTATTGTTGGAATCCAAGTAAACCTGCCACCATAATTCTCTATTTTCGAGGATTTCTTCCCATAATCCTCCCCTACTGTCAGGTTTGACCTGGTCCAACACAAAAAATACATATTTAGCTCCAGTACATGCAATGCTGTGTTTGTATAATGCATTGGTAGCTTTAGCTCTGGAGATGTCATAATAATGTTCATAAATTCTACGTTTCAGACATCTCTCGGTCTTTCCTACATAAAAAGACTGGCAAATTTGACAAATAGCTAAATACACTACCCCCCTACTTTCACAATTGTAATGATCCTTACTTATAATTCTTTTTCTCCTACTATCTATGTATATTTCCGACCTATCAACAATATGTGGGCACTGATGACATCTACCACACTTGTATGTCCCCCATCTCCTGTATATACCCTCTTTTTCTTTTTTCTTATTTCTTTCAAGTATATTTCCTATATTAGGTGGATTTTTGAATACTATCTTGGGTGTCATTTTAGTTATCTCATCAATGTCCGTTATAGAACTAAATTTATTCCATTCTTTTCTAAAGATGTCACATAATTTTGCATTGGAATTATTATATTCCAACACTAAACTTCTCTTGTAATTAAGTTGATTATTCTCATTATTATTACCTTCTGCAGGTGGCCCTATATCCATTTTAGTTTCATTGCCCCTGCCCAATATGGGCTTGAATCTATCCAATCTTCCATCCTCTACTTCTTTTCTTAATTTACTTATGAATTCTTCTGGATAACCACGTTCCCTGAACATTTTATGTAACAATGTACATTCTTCCTGAAAGTCTGTGTCATTGGAAGTCATTCGGGAACCTCGTACAAATTGTCCTTTGACTATGTTCTTTTTACTGTGGTATGGGTGGGCACTATTGAAATGTAAATAGGAATTTACGTAGGTTTCCTTCCTATACACCTTACTCTCAAATTTGCCTATATTTTTGTATAATTCAATATCCAAGTACTTCAAACATTCTGTACTGATAGTATAGGTGAACCTCAAATATGTGGTAGTACAATTGATGTAATCCATAAATTCCAAGAATTGTGCCTCACTCCCAATCCAAAAAAGGACAATATCGTCCAGAAACCTATGGTACAATGTCCATAGGTCTTTGTACTCACAATTGGTAATAAACTGCTCTTCCCATTTTGACAGTACTATGTTGGCGAATGTGGGGGCACACGCTGCCCCCATAGATACCCCCGCCTTCTGTTTGTAAAATTCCCCGCCAAACATAATGAAGTTGTATTTTAACACAGTGTCCATAAGAATCACACTTGCTACTTTGTCATTGTGACTCATATCTACGTCTTCAAACACAGCTTCTTCAAAAAGACCCATACCCTCTGCATGTGGTATACTTCCAAATAAGTCTATAACATCGATTGTAATAAATCTGATGTCCTCTCTAAACAAGTCCTGTTTGATTTCACCTAGGAAATCCCATGAGTCTTTTAAAATTAACTTCTTATTGATCCATATATGTTTGGTCTTAACATCTATAAACTTGGCTAAAGGGGCTGTTTTGGATCCCTCAGCTGTAACTATAGGTCTGAGGGGTGGGTTCAGCATATCCTTATGTATCTTTGGTATGCCGAATATAGTGGCCACCCTTGGTTTCTTTACTTCCAAATATTTCAAAGTTGTTTCATCAATAATTTTTTCTGTCATTAAATCCTGCAGGATGGAATCAATCCTATGATGTGCTATATTGATTTCATTATGTGAAACCTCAATATACTTAGTTTCGTCCCTTAAGATAGTATGTAAGGATCATTACAATTGTGATAGTAGGGGGGTAGTGTATATAGCTATTTGTCAAATTTGCCAGTCTTTTTACGTAGGAAAGACCGAGAGATGTCTGAAACGTAGAATTTATGAACATTATTATGACATCTCCAGAGCTAAAGCTACCAATGCATTATACAAACACAGCATTGCATGTACTGGAGCTAAATATGTATTTTTTGTGTTGGACCAGGTCAAACCTGACAGTAGGGGAGGATTATGGGAAGAAATCCTCGAAAATAGAGAATTATGGTGGCAGGTTTACTTGGATTCCAACAATAGCCCAGGAATAAATGAGTTTTTAACTATAACTCCCCTTCTAAAAATAAGGGCAAACAAACTATAATGTAATTCCAATTGTGGACACTTGAGGGCATATGAACACTGTGGATCTACTGCTTTCTTTTATTTTGGGTATATATACATATTTTCTATACTAAAAGTGGTCTTAAATAACATAGTTTTCATAATTAGTCTTTTTTTATTTTTTAATCTTATGTGGTAATATGAATTTGTAGCAAGTATTCATTTAGGAACAGTTTTTAAGACAAATCCTGGTTTTAACATAGGAGTTTTTAACAAAGCACGTAGCACTTTATGACAATCTCATGAATATTCATGAATTACACGAAGTATTGAAATAATAGGTGTGTTTGAAATGAAATTCATCCAATCAAGTAGTTTTTAATCACTTTAATGGAGTATTTAAATGTGTTTATGGGGGTTTTTATGTTGTCTGATGAAGTCCTTGGTGACGAAAACGCAGTTTGTTAAGTGTATTTAAGAGCGTTCATTCAATTTGAGGTTGCTGCTATTTCGTTTGAAATATTGCTGCTATCTGGTTGAGATCCTGCTGCTATTGTAACACGTTTTCAAGTGACTGGTTTTTTGGTGCAATAAAACTGTGTGGATACCTACAAGCGGACCTGGGCACTTTTTTTACATTATTTTTTATAGAATTGTTTAGTTAATTTCTACTAATACTGTTTAGTATATAAATGTATTATTATAACTGTTCACTAGACCATTGCTACCTCTGTATTTATTCTTAATGGTTCTGTGTATTGTTAACTGTCTCACTATTCATGTTTGGAGCTTTTCTCCCCGGGCCTCTCCTGAAAATGGACATATATCCAGCTTGACTAGCCCGGTCAACAAATGTAAAATAAAAATAAAATAAATAAATAAATATATGAATCTACTTCACTTGACCTAAAACTCATTTGACTGACACCCAATTGACCTAAATTTCATTTGACTGACAACTCATTTGACTGACTCCCATTTCGCCGACAGCTTACAATGCCGAATTTCAACATACTAAATCTTAAACCATAGACAAGCACACTTAGAACACCAATAACTAACCTTTTCCAGAACCTAAAAACTACTTACTTACCCTCTTAACAGAAATGGAACAATGTACAATCAAACTAGGTGGGAGGATACACCCCCCATACCCTCCCAATGTGGGGGCTGTACTCCCTAATTATATCTAATAACTCCATGACTGTACTACAGCGTGAAAAAAGGCATATACCCGTAACTTGTCTTACAGTACTCTACACGCTGTCACTACTGCTGGGAACTCACAAAACATTCACCAAATTACTTTAGATACTAACTATAAAAATGTAAATAGACAAACCCACATTTAGAAACACTACAACACTACCTTCTACATGACTATCAAAATTCTAACAGTCAGCACTATAAGTTACAGTCATTTTTTTATCACAAGCAAGTCACAGGTGAAGGAAAACCCACAAGTCTATCCCCAGGATTTACTAATCTTCCATGTAAGACTAGATTAGTCTTACCTGGAAGCGCCAGTCTAAGAGTATGATGGCAGTGCACCATGCATATTAATGAGGGCATGCTGCCTCAACTCTAAAGCTTACACGGAGCGTGGACAAGTGTAGGGGGCATATCGGACTGCCGAGCAGTCCAACAATCCACGCCCCTGCAATGAAGAAATGCCGCAATTTCAAGTTACATGAGCAAGTCCGCTCACATGTGCACAATGTAACACTACACTCCCTCATATGTTAAACAACTGACAAAATTAAAAATAGAAAGGTTTTTTTATGTTTTTTTATTTCATCTGATATAGCTGCCCATATTTGCGCGTGTTTGCGCGGGTTTGCTCATTGCTTAGCTACAGTTAGCAGCTTAGACACCAGAAGAGGATAATAAGAAAAATATATGCAAATTAAGCAAAATAGCGATAGCGTAGTGGTTAGAGCCTTTGCACAAAGAGGAGACATTCCCGGTTTGAGTCTCACTACTGCACGTTCCATTTTCTGTTAGAAATCTGTATACAAAAATATTTCCTGACATTTTTATGTATAAGTTTTGTAAAAAGCATTGAAAAGTTAAATGTAGTAGTGAACACATTATATATATATATATATATATATATATATATATATATATATATATATATATATATATATATACGAAGGTGAATTGGTTATGCATTCTGAGGCATGAGTACCCTATTTTAAGCAATATAAAGTACTAATAAGCACATTTTACCAGTATTGAGCATATTTAAATCCAATTGCTCGTAGCTGCGCACTGCATTAAACAGTGCAATGTCTTTGCGTGGAGCTGTGCACCGCGCTAACCAGCGCAACAACGTATTTGCGCATAGCTACGCACTGCGCTAACCAGCGCAATGTCGGGCAATGTTGAGCAACGTCGAGCAACATCGAGCAACATCGAGCAACATTGAGCAACATTGGGCAAAGTCGGGCAAAGTAGAGCAAAGTCAGTTAAACATGGCCACACCTCCTTTACTGTACCTTAACCAGTCAGGTCTGCCCAGTAGGAAAATAAAAAGCAGTGACAGGGCTCGAAGTCAGGATACTGTGCATTATAGTCACAGTACTTAACCACTAAGCCATGACAGCATTTCATAAACATGCACTTTCAACAGACACATATCTATGAAAGGAATTTTAAACATTGCCAACATCAGCTAAGCAGGTGTGCCTACAGCTGAGTTTTTCCAAAAGTGGCCAATCACAAATGAGTGCAGGAAATGAGGCATATTTAAGCTCCACAGGTGGGAATACTTGCTATAACTGGTTGTAGCTTCCTTCTGCAGTCAGCATGGCTGGTGTTGGAGAAGGCACTCGATTTAGAGCGCAACGCTGGGGCATTGAGGAGTCCAAAGTAATGGCTTGGCTCCTTGTCCACTCTCATGAGGAAAGACTCCTGTGGGGCCAGTAAAAGGGTACCCGATATAAAACAGAGGCCTGGAACAGTCTTGCCCATGATCTCACCAGTGCCACTGGTGTTCCTCGGACTGGTGAGCAGGTCAGGCACCATTATTCTGACCTGAAGTGATGTAGGGAGGATCAACTGGACCAGTGGATCCAAGAATCCCGTGCAATGCCTAATGCTCCAGGACTGAGTAAGTAGCCATTGTATTAGGTAGTTAAGAATTGCTATACTTGTCTATACTATAGATAGGTATGTCTCAATATCACTGCATTTACTTCACAGCTGCAGGTGTCCGGGCTATGAACCAGCAAGCCTATGAAGATAGGCTGCAAAGGCTGCATCATCAGGCAGGTTAGTAATTATTCTGCATGTATTGTTATATAAAATAAATGAGAGAGCCTTCAAAAAGTGTTTTAACCCATTAAATAAAGATGTAATAATCCTTTAATAAATGTAAAATTCCTGGAGTGCGTCTGTGTCATTTTCTTTGATATGTTGTTGTACGGTTGCATTCTACAAGTAGTAGTGTTGTATTAAGCAGTGTCAGCCCACACTTGGGTAGGCCCATATAATGTGGATGAAGGGAATGCCAGTAGCTTTTATGCATATTTACAGCCCTCAACTGTTGGTTCATGCCCAGCATGTACAGGTTAATCTGGCGCATGAGTAGCTTGGTATTGTGTTTCCCAGAAATGTCAGTGTGCTGCCTGAAATGTAGGGAGCTGTTAACATATAACTGATACTTTTCACCTGAACATATCTAGATAATTATATGAAAGTAGATCTGTCAGTGTACCATCTTAGCAGTAGTGTGTATGAGCAACTTTCAAAATATGTTGCAGTAACATCTGCATCTTGGACAGTTTGTATGTAAGATACAGCTCATGTATATAATGATATAGCAAAATCCAGTTGCACAATATAAGGACATTGGGTAGTGTAATAATACATGTAAGGGACATATAACTGCAGTTAATAGGAATGTAGTGAAAACTAGAAGGATATATAAGTTGTTAATTGAGCTATCTTTTTCCACCCTACTGTATGTGCATAAAAAATGCAATTCCACACCTCAATCGGTATGTCTAATCTCAAAACATTTGTTGAGACATATGTCCTATTGGTTTATAAATATTTTCATTTATTTCTATGCATGTGCCCTGTTATAATACCACAATTTTGGTGGCCTGTTGCCATCAACTCAACCTGCATGCTGCTGTAATGTCCACTATTGTTCTATATATGCATGTGTTATGCTTGCTTTTCAACTGTTGAAAATCTGGTGTGTTGGGTTAATGGGAATACTTCTGCATGCTGTTATAACTAATTGGGAATGCTGTTGACTGATACCAACCCATATCTTTATTAAACTCTCCAAAACATAGTTTGTATGGGAAGGCCAGTCCCAGCGGACCCACCTGTCCCACCTCAGCTTGCCATGGCACCTGGCAACAGCAGATCTGGTGCCCAGCCTGGGACCTCCTCCTCCATTGGCCATGTGCCACCTTCAGGTGGAAGCGCTGCAGGGGATGGGGCTCGGCCCCCCATGCAAGCATGGGTGGAGGAGGGGCGCCTATCACTCTTTGAACGGTCCGGGCTATGGTGCGTAGAGAGATTGAATGTTCTATTGCAGAACCTCTATGCCAGCTTGAGACCCAAGTGGCACAACTCCCGGATCAGTCTGCCCCTCCTACACAGCCCCCAGCACAGCCAACCTCTGGGACGTGAAGGTGCAGTAGTGACTGCCCATGGGTGGGGACCTCAGTCCCACTGTTTCCATCTGGGGGCTCATGGGCTTGCGATTTCCAAACATCCCTCCCCGTCAAAGGTGTTCACCCACCAAATGTTTCATATACCACCCCTGTATGCATCTTGTTTGTCTTGTCTGTTTACCTCCCCAACCTACCTCCCCAAATATACCTACTTCTCCTACCCCACATTCCACTCTCACCTGAAAAAAAAGGGCACTTACAAAAAAAGGGACTTACAACAGTGTGGATCTTGTGTGTGTATGCCACACACATATGGAGAAATATATATGTGTCATATATATTCACATCTGTATATGTGCATAGAGCAGGGGACATATTGCAACTGTTTGTGAAGGGTGGAGATATATATATGTTGGTGAAGGTTAAGTATGCGCATATTTGTATGTAGGTTTTAGTGTGTGACAAGCAAGACAGCATACAGTGCTGGTATATGACATGTGGTGGTTAAACACTGTGGGTGGTTTGTTCAGTTTGCAATGTTGAAGCCAGTAAGGCCTGCTAAAGCTACCTGGGCTGTGAACACCTTCAATGCATTTATCCCAAGACTGTACGATTTTATTACATTACTGTACACCTTACATCCTTTGTATAATTGATATTCTCACTATGAAAGGTGAAATGTATATGTGCCTACATATATATGTATATGTAGACCAATGGATGTGTGTATATGTATATATATATACACACACACACACACACACACATATATATATATATATATATATATATATATATCTATATATATATATATATATATATATATATATATATATATATAGTTATATATACTCATACACACCTACATCTACTTGCTGCAATAGATTCTCTGTACTGTTGACTGACTGTGATGGTCAATATGTTTGTGAATACGTCAAAAATATGTATCTGTGGGATAGCTTAGTGGGAAACTGTTTATGTCATGGTATTATGGGTCCTTGCTTTGATCCTAGCAAAAGCTGTGTATTCTGTTGCTAGGCAGAACAAGTGCTATTGCATACAGTGTGATTAAGTCCCTTGGTTTTAACTAGGGTGCGTCATTGGAGGCTAAAGCACTACATCTATAATTATTGATTGGTACCGATGTTGAATCCAAATCCTGTGTGTACTGTAGTACTACCTGAAGCTCTCCGCCTGTACAGCAAAGTATGGTGCATGTCCACATTGCTTGCATCCACTGTTTTGTGTGGTCCCTGTATTCATCACAGATTACATTTCTCAAGATTAAGGTTGTGTAAATACTGACACACAGTACTGTATAGTACACACTGAAAGCTTATCTGGGTTGTCATACCTTTGTGTCTTGTAATTATGTCTGATGTGTGTGTGTGGGTATGTCTGCAACATGTCCTTTGACATATGTGTGGTAAAATATATAACTGCGTATCTAGCAACATTCATAGTGTACTACAATAGTATGCGACCTATATTCCCAATTGTGCACATATTTTGGCCACGAGTTTGCCATTAACAAGTTGTATAGTACAATAGTAATACATTTACTGGACCTTACACTGATTGTGATGGATGATTTATTTCTTTACACATCAGCTTGATGTATATCTGCTGTGGCTAGGTGGTGCATCGTGTTGCATACAGTGTGCCAGGTACTCTTGTATAGTCTTATATAGTGATTTTATTTTGTTGCTGTGCAGAACATGGTTCATTAGATAGAGAGTGAGCAAGGCACTTTCAAGCAGTTGTGGGGTGAGCAGTGATAAGTGGCTGTTACAGTGTTTCACTCTCGGTTAGCTAATAGGTTGCTATATATGGCAGTTCAGTGATATCTGTAGTGTATAATGTTAAATGTGCCATATGACTTGCTCAGACATATTTTTCTATTTATGTCTTCCAAGGATTATGGCCCATCACAGGGACCCCAGTTACAGTAGTGCTGAAGATGATATCGTTACCAGCAGTATGATTCAGCACTACCGTCTCTTGTTCTCACGAACCAGCCAGGAACAGCAGGAGCATACTGCAATGTGGCAAGATGTTGTCCGCAGGGAAAAATGAGGTAGGCCTGCATTACCAGACATGTGAGCAGGTACACCACCACTGCAGTGATCTTCTCAGACATGTCCCTCAGCATGCTGCTGATGTGAGTAGACAACAGCTTGCAACAGGAGGTGGTGTTAATATCCATCCCCCTCACCAGAGTGGAGGAGCTGTTCCTGAGCCTGGTGGCACCTGCCCAACAACAACAGCAGCAGAAATACACCATGATGGAGGTTGGAGCCACCCAACAAGCACACATAGAGCATGCAGGTAACATGGCTTATCTGTATTAGTAGATCATGCATATGCGAGATGTGGAGTGTGTCGTTCAAAGATGTGGAGCCTGTTGTTGTGCAATACTGATCATTTGGAACATAATCTGTAGCCCTGTGAACCTGTGAATGTAAACTGCTGTTTTACTGTAAGATTGCAAACACACAGTATCAGTGCCACAGTTGTGGCCACTGACAAACTGTCTCATCTCTATGTAGTTCCCTCTGGGGTTACATCAAGGCAGCGGACAGATGCTGGTGAGTGTGATCTACATTTATTATTGTAAATAAAAAGTGCATGTCATAGTTAAGGTGTAGGCCATGTACACATGTAACACACCTACCCATAATGCATGCTGTGCATGTTTGGTGTAAGAGCACGCACATCTCACTAATGTGATTAGCTCTCTGAAGCACATGCAATACCCAGACCATCTCAAACGAATGTGGCTAGACTGTAGTGACCATTGGATAGGCACAGTTGATACTCAACATGCACATAACATACACATCTATGTCATACACAGAGCATTTTAACATGCTACACATAAAGGATTCCCAAACCCTCTGTAAAGACACACTCCAGTATCCAAAATCTCATCCACACATTACACATAGTATACCTAAGGGGTAGAAGCCTATCATGGGTCATTTAAACACTCTGCAACACACTACACATTCATATCAGGGAATGCTCCTTAGTGGCCTCCTTACAAACTCACATAACAACTGGTTGTGAAATGGTGAAAGTAGCCAAGGTTGTACAGTTCTGGCACAGCATGATTCGTGCTGGTTTGGGTAACATTTGTAGCCTTGAGTGACCACATGATGCTTCATGATGATGGCCTATGGTACTATACCCCATCCAGTTATTGTAACCACAGTACTACACATAGCTTTCATTGCTATACACCTTAATGTTGCATGTGTGCACACATATGCAACTCTAAACAATATGCATACCAATCACCATTTGTACAACTGACACATATATGTCTTGTGATGCTATTGAGTGGCTAGGTCATATGACACACATTGGGTATGTGTAGTATTTAAATATGTAGTTGTGTTTAGCATGCCATGTCATGGATGAGACTGGCATGTCCGTAATATGATCTACACTCACCATAAGTACCATACATTGGGTATGTGGCCGAATGGTATTCCATCAATTATCTATGCACCACTGATGATGTTGTGTGAATACTCATCATGCATGTGCTAAAAATGTGTTCACAATTATTTGCTAAAGACACAGAGGCTGTAATCAGCATTGGATACCTATCTGACACACAGATACACATCCAGCAATGGTATGTACATCTGTGAGTTATGGTGCAACAGTTTCTTTCTTCTGTTGTAGAGTTTGTTTATGGCAGAGGACCACCAGATTGACTTCCTTTTTTTGGAGGATAGCATCTTGGTTCTGTTAGAGATTGCACGATCCATGCACTCGTGTAAGTGCTTATAAAGTCCATTTGTGTAGGATTCAGCAGTCATACCTCTATTGTCCATCAGCATGGGTGTCGTGAAGTTTGCCACTTCTGACTTAAGAAGCGTGAAGTTGGCTTTGGAGAAATGTTTTACTGTGGTTTCCCTAATGGGGGGTGGGGGAGGGAGGGATGTGGATGTCTAGGGTGATTAACTTGTGGTCAGATCTGACCAAAGAGGAATTGACCTCTGGTGTGGAGCACCGGTTGCCCATGTTGGTAATAACCAGGTCTAGGATATTGCTTCCCCTGGTGGGGGTGTGGATAAGTTTATCCATGGCATTGGAATTTATGAATTCTAGAAAACGTTGAGCACAAGAGTTGGTACATGAGTAGTTTCCCAGTTAATGGTAGGGTAGTTGAAATCACCCACTATTAGGGTGTTAGGTTGTACCCTAATATTTTCCAGTGTATTAAGAAATGAGGATTGGGAATCCTGGGGTATGGTGGGGGATCTGTAGCAAGCTACAATTTGGATTGCGGTCTTGCCCAGAGTTAGTTGCACTTGGATAATCTTGGATCCATTATGCTGAGCAACTAGCCTGGAGGTGTGGATATCCTTAATAAATATGGACACAACACATGCATTGATGAAAATGCATACTGTGGGATATACTTTATTCTCCAGATGACACACACATCCTCCAAAAGGGTATCATACAGATAGATACCTGGAGTCAAACTCATGCTGTAAAGCTATAAGCCTAAGAAAGCATATTTATCCACTTTTAGAAAACAAAGTATCCCTAGAGTACCACATAGGTAGTAGCCCCCAAAATGTGGAACAGGTACTAATGTATACATAGAGCCATGTGCTAAGTCATCTCTCCTTTGATAATCACATTACCAAAGGGTTTTGGAAATCCCTCTGTGCAGCACATAAGCAATAAAGGGTTTGCATGCAGATCCACAGAGGTTGTTGCACACCTATAATGATTAGTCATCTTTGCCAGACTTTGCTTGCTTTGAAACAGGTTTCAAATATACCTCAAGCACAAACCCTCACTCACACTCTTCAATTGAAACCGTGATGAGTGGATGTGAAATGGAAGCCATAGCCCAGGGATCACTGCAGTGGCTAAGCTTGTCACAAGCATACAAAAGTGACTTAAGGTCTGGAAAGCGTCAGCACGCCCTGGCAAAGATAACACATGCATTCATGGAGAAAGCAGAGTACCCACCTATGAAATAGTTGAGGTCACATGTATGTATATGGATTTGCCCCACAGCTACCTTACATGTGTAATGCACATACAGTTGACATTGTGATATGTCATAAACTGTAAAAATCAAAACCCAGTCCACATGGGCCAACGGTGTCACACACCTGGAGCACAGGCACACAGTCAGCAAGTGCAATATTCAAACTCTTTCCTAACTACATTATGATACTGCAGCAGTATGCATTTACACGACCCACTATACACATTACTGGGATTTCATCTTTCCACAGGTATATTTGTAGGATGGTGACATCATCGGACTTGGCAAAGATGAGTATACCACTTTTAAGGTGTTTGAGTAGTCTCCAAAAAGGTTGCACTTCCCCAGAAAGACATACACTCACCCACAGTTGGCAAGTGCAGGATTCAAACCTCTACCTTACTATACTACAGCAGTACACATTTACACTACGTGCTATACACATTACAGGGATTTCATCTTTCCACAGGTATATTTGTAGGATGATGACATAATTGGACTTGACAAAAATGAGTATGCCACTTCTAAGGTGTTTGAGTAGTCTTCAAAAAGGTTGCATCTCCCCAGGGAGACACACACACACAGTTGGCAAGTGCAGAATTCAAACCCCTACCTAACTACATTATGATACTACAGCACTAAGCATTTACCCAACACACTATACACATTACTAGGATTTCACCTTTCCACAGGAATATTTGTAGGATGGTGACATCATTGGACTTGGCAAAGATGAGTATACCACTTCAAGGGTGTTTAAGTAGTCTCCAGAAAGGTTGCTCCTCCCCAGGGAGACAAACACACACAGACACACACACACACACACACACACACACACACACACACACACACACACACACACACACACACACACAGTTGGAAAGTGCGGTGTTTTTAATCTAAACTAAGTACGTCTTTACACTTAACATCAAGCAATATGGAGTTACAGAGTGCAATACAGACATTACTTGCTGACAGTTTGCACAAAGGTTTTTTTTCACATTTTCTAACCTCAGCAGGCTTATCGTACTAGGTGTATTGTGAGTGTATTGTATGCAGAGGCCATGACCATATCATATATGGTTTGATGCACCACATGCTGGCACACACAGGGTCATACCTTGAGTAGCATCTTACCTTCACCTACATGATACTGCAATATAACAGAAAGATGATAAACTTCAACAATTGGCTGAGCTTCTGGTGTCATTCAAAGGGGATCCAGTCTCTGTCTGCCTGTGATGACATGATAGACAAGCCTTGTTGCTTCACTACAGATGGTTTGCATCTGTAACCCCTATGCTTCTGAATACTGGCCAAAGCTCGTGCTGTCCCCATATTACCTTTTTTAGGCAAGGCTCAAAGGTTTATAGGTAGGTACTAGTCTATCGGCCCTGGGGCCTATACAAGGCCAGCCAAAAAGGTACCCTGGCTTTTGCCACCCAAGAAATGTATTTTCCTGTGCCACTGTCGTGCAGAGACCCCAGGGTAAATTTCCTATTTCCCATCCAATAATCAAGATTTTCCTTGAAGAGTGCTAATGAGGAGCTTTGTTGATATAGATAGGTAGTTTATTCTGGAGTATGTGAAGTCTCTGGGACAGGAATCTATCCCTCCGGCATGTTCTGTTTATTGTGGTGACAAGGTTTAGGTCCCTAGAGTGTGTAGGTTCATAGGTTCATAGGTAGGTACTAGGCTATCTGCCCAAGGGCATTTATAAGCCTAGCCAGAATGTGTTGGCTTTCGCCTCCCTTTTAAATTAGTTTCCTGGGCCTCTGTCTAGCAGGGCCACTGAAGTGATTCCAGGGGTAAATTTACAATTTTCCATCCACTCATCAAGATTCCTCTTGAAGGGAGTCTGCAAGGGGCTCTGCCTAACATCAACTGGGATTCTATTCCAGAGTGAAGGAAGTCTCTGGGACAGGAATCTATCCCTCCAGCACGTCTTGTTTATTGCTTTTCTGAGGTTTAATTCACTGGAGCGTGTGGCTCTAAGAGATTTGTTTTTCTTGAAGTGGAGCATTCCATTAATTCTGGGTTGGACATGGCCTTATACATCAGGCATAGATCACCTCTGAGCAGGCAGTAAGCAACTGAGTAGAGCTGGAGTTTCTCTAGTCGAGCTGCATAGGGCATTGCTTTGAGGCCCATGATCCTCTTGGTGAAGTACTTCTGTGGTCTTACCAGCTGTTGCATGTGCCAGTTAAGGTACATACCAAATGGGGCATTGTACTCTATTATGGGCCTAATGAGTGATGAGTAGAGGGGCACAATGACCTCTCTTGATCTAGAGGTGAACCCTTTCGTGATTAGGTGGGCTACATAGAAGGAAAAACTAACCACTTTGCCAATTTTATTATCAAAGGAGAGGTTACTATCTACCTGGGTCCCCAGGTCCCTAATTACATTTTCTGTACCTAGTGGATTACCACCTATGTGGTAATTTGTGGGCACTTTGTTATTTCCAAAGGGGATGACTATGCATTTTTGCCATTCAGCTTGAGGCCATGGTTTTGACACCAGGTACCTGTCTCTGTAAGACCCTTCTGGAGAATGTCTGTGTCAGCCAGAGAGTCGATTATGGCCCCCAGTTTGCAGTCATCTGCAAACTTGGTCAGCCATAGTCCTCCCGTGCTTGCCTATACCTCAGAGAAGTATATACCGAACAGGATGGATCCCAGGACCAAGCCCTGTGGGACGCCACTTATGACTGGTTTAGAGTCGGACATGGCACCCACAACTCTGACCATGTGTGTTCTATCCATGAGCCAGTTGGCCACCCATCTCGTGACATAGGGGTTAATGTTCAAGCTGGTAAGCTTGTCTATGATGCCAGAGTTGGGAATGGTGTCGAAGGCCTTAGTGAGATCCAGGTAGGCTGTGTGGACTACCTTCCCTTCATCTATGGCCATGGTAACTGTTTCAAAGAAGTCAAGAAGTCAACTAGGTTTAGGAGGCAGGATCTGCCTTTAACAAAGCCAAACTGGGTAGGGTCCAGTGTCTGGAGGTTCCCAATGTCTCTGTTTATGAGTTCCATGATATTTCACTCCATAGCTTTGCAGACCAGGCTGGTCAGGCTTATAGGGCGATAGTTCCCAGATTCTATTGTGGCACCACCTTTGTAGAGTGGGATGACTGTTGCTGTACGCCATTCTTTGGGTACATAGCCTGTGGTAAGGCTGAGTCTGAACAGTGAATTTAGGTGAGGGTTTAGTTCCTTTTTGGAGCTCATGTAAGACGCAGCCTGGGACAGCATCCGATCCCATTGATGCTGTGTTCTTAGCTTTGGAGAGGGCTGTTTTTACCTGCATGTCTGTGATGTCTGGGGCTCTGCATTCTTCTGGGATGGACACGGATCCTTTTGGGGGTGGTGAGGGTGAAGTTTGCACTGAACTTGTCCGCCAGGATGTTGGTAATGTCAGTTGGTTCAGTGTATTTTTTGCCATTTTGCAGTAGCTCAGAACATATCTGAGAGTTGCCAACTAAATGTTTGATATAGCTAAAGAAGGCTTTGTGGTTATCTTTAGATTCCTTGGCAGTTTTTCTTTAGAAACTGCCCTTGGATGATTTTATGAATGATCGTAGTTTCTTGTTAATAATGATCAGTGATGCCTTTCCTTTTTGGAATTTTGCTATATCATGTAGTAGTTTCCTCCTTCTGTTGTATAGCTTATTTATGGCCGGGGACCACCAGACTGGTTTCCTCTTTTTTGAGGAGTGAGTCTTGGTTTTACTTGGGATTGCTCAATCCATGCATTCCTGTAGATGCTCATAGAATACACTTGTACAGGATTCTGTGGATTGCATAGCATTATCCTGTAGCAAGGGGGCTTTGAAACATTCCACTTCGGTCATGAGAAGTGTAAGTTTGCTTTTGAAAAGTTTTTCACAGTGGTTTCCTTGACTGAGGGTGGGGTCGGGATGTGGATGTCCAGTGTGATTACTTTATGATCTGATCTTACCAGCGAGGGTTTACCTCTGGTGTGGAACACTGATCCCCCATGTTGGTGATGATCAGGTCCAGTATGTTGTCACCTCTAGTGGGCATGGTGACCAGCTGTTCCTGGGCGTATGAGTTTATAAACTCGAGGAAGCATTGGGTAAAGGAGTTTGTACTTGAGTAATTCTCCCAGTCAGTGTTTGGGTAGTTGAAATCTCCTAATATCATGGTGTTTGGTAGGACCTTTATATTTTCCAGTGTTCTCAGGAATGCTGAGTGAGGGTCCTGAGACAAGGTAGGTGCTCTGTAGCAGGCTACAATCTGATAAGCAGCTTTGCCCACTGTTAGTTGCACTTGGATGGTCTCCGTGGCCTTGTGCTGTTCCACTAACCTGGAGGTGTTGGTATCCTTTATGAAAATGGATACACCCCCCCCCCCTTTGTATTTCAGTCCGGGTTTTGGGGCCGAAGCTCGGAGGGATTGGGGTTTCTTTAAGTGGAGCATGTCTAACAGCTCTGTGTTTGACATAGCTTTGTATGTTCCAAAACCACTTCAAATGCAAAAAAGACAAACTGAAATAACCACCGCTAATCCAGTAAACATCAGCGATAACCACTATGACCACAGAATGAATTAGTTCAGTAATCCAAGACCAAAAAGGAGCAGGCACGCTGAAGTAAAAAGAGAATTTATTTAAGCCAAACACCGAAGCTTTTCATCGGCGCACTGCACCAACTTTATCAGAAAAAACAAAACCCGCACCATTGCACTAATTCTCTTAATATACAGACACTTAAAGAACACCCCCCCCTTTTTTTGCACTATTCAAAGGCACCAAAACAAAATAAGATCAAATAGCAATAACGTGATTAAATATATAAATCAAAATGAAAACAAAAACAGCAACAATGTAAAAATACCTAAAACATTTATAAAATAAGTTTATATATGTATATATACATCAAAAAACTGTCAGCTGAATGAAACAACTATATTCAAATTAACATAAATCAACTGTCACTATACGAGCCTTAAAATACCTACAATATGCACAAGTTAGAAAATGCACAAAGTCAGAATATTAAAATATACAAATATACAACTTAACCTCTAGAGGGGTAATAGATAGAATAACATGGCTAATCACAAATGTGGCTTATCACAAATGTTACTAAACCTAAATTAACTACTGACAACCACAAAATTGATGGTTCAGTAACATGGATACTACCAAGCTAAACGCTAGAAGTGCGGGAACGAATACAAAGCAAACCCAGACCATTTAAGTGGGGAAATCTCCATTCTGCAATAAAGGGGGAGAAACATCCACCCCACAATGAGAACCTCACCTCACTAAACTTCTTAATTTCAAAAAACAACTGATAGATAACATACTGTTGAGGCCAGGGGGTGATAAGCCTCCAACCTCAGCTGCCACATAAGTTCCCTACACTCCAATCTAAGCGATTCTGGCCCCCCAATATTCCCGGTACATAAATGATCAATGACCGAGAAAGTAAACTCGTGGCCTGGATGATCATGAATGTGCATGGCCAAAGCATTGTCCAACCTCTCCTTCTTGATGGCATACAAATGCTCATACATTCTGTCCTGTAACTTCCTATCGGTCTTACCAATATAAAAACCAGGACAGGACGAGCATTGAGCTAGATAAACCACCTGATTGCTGGCACAATTATATCTCCTTCTAATGAGAAACTTCCTATCCCTAACCTAAAAGGCTGTACCCGCTTTAATATATTTGCAAAACCTACACATATTGCATTTATACATTCCAGATCGTGGGGATACACTCTTAAATTTCATTTCCAAAATGTCCTTAATATTGGGGCCTCTCCTGAATGTCACTAAGGGCAAATGATTGAACCCAGCCCATCCTGAAGGATCAGATGATAACAAACGCCAATTCTTCTTGATTATTGACACTATCTCATAGGCGTCCAAGTTGAAAGAAAGGATTAAGTTACAGTGGAACTGATTGCTATTCCGATCAGGTTGGGGGGATGTCATTAACTCGAACTCAGAGCAGCCCAAAATGGGTTGAAAATGGCCATTGGCCCTCTTGCACCTTACTTTAGAGCACAACTCAGCAATCAAGGCCTCTGGGTATCCTCCACACATAAAAAGGTTGGAAATAAACTTGCACTCATCCAAAAAATCCCTGTCATTGGACACCATCCTGGCTGGCCTGACCAGTTGGCCCTTGACTATGGCTCTCTTTTGGTGGGTAGGATGTTCGCTGTCAAAATGTAAATAGGAATTAGAAAAAGTCGGTTTTCGATGAATTTTAGCTAAAAAACGACTCTGACCCCTATCCATGAAAAGCTCCACGTCCAGATAGGTTATCCTATCTGAGCCAAGAGTTGAAGTAAATTTCAAAAAATCGGATGAGTTATTAAAGCTATCAACCAAACTAAGTGCCTCCTCTTGAGTGCCATTAAAAATGATGAAAATGTCATCCAGGAACCTAGTGTACAAAGCAACCTTCTCCTGCACTATGGTATTGGAAAAAACAACGCCCTTCTCCCAGTGGGCCATCACTAAATTGGCCACACTGGCCCCACAGGGTAACCCCATTGGGACTCCAATTAATTGATGAAACCATCGGTTATTAAATGTGAAGAAGTTACAAGTCAAAATAATGTCCAGCAACTCACTGACCATAGAAATCTCCTCCACTGGAGCTTGATTGAAAGACATCTCTAACTGGATCCATTCAACTGCCACCCCATGGGGGATTGAAGAATATAAATCAATTACATCAATAGTCAAGAAATAGCAACTCCCACTAAAGACAGTTGATCCAATCTTCTCCAAAAAACACCAGGAATCTTTTGAAATATGTGGAACACATGACACATATTTTTTAAGGATAACATCCACCACCTTGGCCACTGCATAGGTAATACTACCTTTAGCACTCACTAACTGGTGCATAGGTGGGTCCTGGATGCCCTTACAGATCTTTTGATTCCCAAACAACATGGGAATACGAAGTGAAGAAACCGAGATAAAATTAAACACCTCCAAGTCCAATGAGCCATTAATGAACATATCTTCAAAGTTAGGCCGGACTAGGCTTATACTCTGATTCAATTAATTCTTTGATACTTCCCTATAAGTCTCAGTAGATAGTATAGCCGACATCCTATCAATACCAAACAAATGGAATATAGTGCCAAAAAAGACCAAAACCGCTGTAACAGCACTATGAGGAAATAAAGCTGCAGTTGAAGGTTCGAATATTTAATAATGCAACAAATAGAATATTAACGCTTGAGAAACTAAAGTACTATGAATTTAAAACTTTGATGTCCACATTATTAAGAATGAATTTTTAAAGTGTTATATATAAATGTTTTTTAGTATTAGTATGTGTAGGAATGAAGTTTGTTGTATAACTTGTATTGTTTCAATTATGATGTTAGTTTGTAAGCAATGATTTATTATAAGCTTAACCAACTGTTAACTCTTAACCAACTGCTTTCTACTGAGTATAGGCTTGAAGGAGTTAATTTTGGTTCATTGTATAATTGTTAATTAGTGAAGGCAATATTTAAGAACAAGTGCCTGAGTGCTTTTTTTGTTGTCTGATGAAGTGAGGTGGAAACAGCGCTGTGGAGTTTCTCAAGCGTTAATATTCTATTTGTTGCATTATTAAATATTCGAACCTTCAACTGCAGCTTTATTTCCTCATAGTGCTGTTACAGCGACATCCTATCAATATACTCGTCAAAATCCATGGCCACCAACCCCTTATCAGGTTGCATCAATCTCACTGATGAGGAGCATAGGACATCCAATAAATCCCTCTCATTCTTAGAAATGTTGAATTGAACTGAATGCTTAGAATTGAGTAGGTACCGGATGTCCAGATCACACATTTGTTCAAACACACTCAGTGAGGGAAGTAAAGGTGGGTTGTATGTGCTCGGGATATGATAGGGATTCCTAGGCCGGGTAATATTTCCCAACAAGAAAGACAACTTCAACATTCTCACAAACAATTTCAAATCCAGGATGGACTTATCCACACTAGCTCGCCTCGAAGGTACAAAAGACAACCCCTTGGCTAGAATGTCCACCAAGGGTTGTGGGAAGCTGAAATGGGAATAATTGTAGATTTTAAAATCTCTTCCTGTGTTAAAAAACACTTCAAAAGGTTTGCCAAACCGAGGATTCGGAACCACCACATCACTCATTACTTTCTCCTGGTTTTGTACCTGTTTCTCATCTTTTGACTCGATGTCTGTTGTGGGGACGAGGCTTGGACTAGAAAATTTGCCCCATCCATATCAGAACCCGACTGACCCTGTTTAGTATTTGGGTCTCCATGATGTCCCCCTTCATTCAAATTCTCATGGCTAGATCTCCTGTTGGTGGCCCCTGCTTCATTGTCTTTCTTTTGTCATTTGTCATAGCTTTGTATGTTAGGCAGAGATCACCTCTGAGTAGGCGATATGAGACAGAGTAAGGCTGGAGTGTTTTGAGACGGTCTGTGTAGGGCATGTATTTGAGCCCGCTCATCCTCTTTGTGAGGTATTTCTGTGGGCTTTCCAATTGTTGTAGATGTCTTATGAGGTACATACCAAAAGGGGCATTGTACTCTATAATGGATCTAATGAGTGATGAGTAGAGGGGAACAATGACCTCTTTTTTTCTGCATGAGAAACCTTTTGTGATGAGGTGTGCCACGTAGAAGGATTTCCTGACTACTGTAGTGATGTGATTATCAAAGGAGAGACTACTGTCCACCTGTGTCCCAGGGTCTCTTATCACACTTTCAGTGTTAAGTATACTACCGCCTATGTTGTAGTTACTGGGTACAGAGTTTTTACCAAAGGGGATGACAATTCACTTTTTGGCATTGAGCTTGAGGCCATGGCTTTGACACCAGGCATCTGTCTCAGTGAGGCCTTTTTGTAGGATGTCCACATCGTTAGTAGTTTCGATTATGGCTCCTAGTTTGCAGTCATCTGGGAACTTCATTAGCCAAAGACCTTCTGTGTTAGCCTGTACTTCAGGGAAGTAGATACCAAACAGGACAGGACACAGGACTGAACCCTGTGGTACTCCACTTGTCACTGGTCTGAAGTCGGATTTGGAGTCTGCTACTTTCACAGTGTGGGTTCTGTCAGTGAACCAGTTGGGAACCCATCTTGTGACATAGGGATATATACCTATTTTAGTGAGTTTATCTATAATTCCAGAGTGGGGGATGGTGTCGAACGCCTTGGCAAGATCGAGATAGGCTGTGTGAACCACCTTACCCTTGTCTACAGCTTTGGTGACTGCTTCAAAGAAGTCTATCAGGTTTAGGAGACATGATCTGCCTTTTACAAACCCAAACTGGCTGTGGTCTAGAGTTTGGAGATTGCTAATGTTTTTGTTTATAAGTTCCATGATGATACGTTCCATGACCTTGCAGACCAGGCTCATCAGGCTAATGGGGTGCTAGTTCCCAGGGTCCGTGGTGGCTCCCCCCTTGTGTAGTGGGATAACCATTGCTGTGCGCCAGTCAGCAGGCACAAAGCTTGAGGTGAGGCTATGATTAAACATGGTACTTAGGTGTGGTGCCAGTTCGTTCTGCAGTTCATGTAGAATGCAGCCTGGGATGTTATCTGGTCCCATGGATGCTGTGCTCCTGACTTTGGAGAGTGTTTTTACCTGTGCAGCCGTGAAGATAGCAAATTTGCATGCTTCCAGTATAGAGATGGGCTCTTTCATGGGTGGGAGGGGGGTAAATTTAGCACTGATCCTATCTGCCAGGACGTTGGCAATATCAGTTGGGTCTGTATATTTAGTGTCATTGTGCTGTAACTCAGAGCAGATCTGATTGTTGCCATTGAGATTCTTGACATAGCTATAGAATGCCTTGTGGTTGTCTTTAGAATCAGTGGTGATTTTGTTTTTGTAACTAGCTTTGGAGGATTTTATCAGGGATCGCAGCTTCTTACTGAGGCTGACCAGGGAGCTCCTCCACTCACAGGATTTTACCCTCTTTTACAACAGTTTCTTCCTTCTGTTGTGCAGTTTATTTATGGCAGGGGACCATCAGATTGTCTTCCTTTTCTTGGAGGATAGCATCTTGGTTCTGTTTGGGACAGCATGATCAATGCACTCATGTAAGTGCTTATAAAGTGCAATTGTGTAGGATTCAGTAGTCATAACTGTATTGTCCATCTGCATGGGTGTCCTGATGTTCACCACTTCTGTCTTAAGAAGCATGAAGTTGGCTTTGGAGAATTTTTTTAACATAGTTTCCTTAATGGGGGGTGGGGGCAGAATGTGGATATGTAGGGTAATTAGCTTATGGTCAGATTGGACCAATGAGGTGTTGACTTCAGGTGTGGAACACCAGTCACTCAGGACAAACCAAACACCATAGCCAACACAAATGACCACAAAGTGAGTCAAATGCTACTCATTGCCAGAAGTTTCAGCCTCCAAATGCACACACTCGAGGCACTTCTCAGTATGGAGAATATTGATATATGTGCAGTAACAGAAACCTAGTTCAAGGGTCCAAAGAGCACACCAGCACTACCAGGATACTACTCATTCCATACCTTCTAGCATCAGAACCTGGATCATAGCACATAGGGTGGGGATGTATCCATATTCATCAAGGATACCTACACCTTTCTCTACATCCTCTCTACAGGATATGTAACTATAGAATGATGCACAGCAACAGTCTTCCTACTCCACAAGGGTGGGGCCACAAAAGACCCTTGGCATTCACGTTCTATGAGCCTGATGATTCTGATCTGCACGGCAATGGAGCCAATCATAATGGAAGTCAACAATAACGACATTGGAAACTTTCACACAGTTGAGCACACCCAGTTTGGCTTTGTCAGATGCAGACCACACCTCCTGAAATGGGTGTATTTCTTTGAGACAGTTACCCAGGCTACAGATGATTGAAATGAGCTCCACACAGCCTACCTATACCTCGCTAAGACCTTTGACACCATTCCCCAGTCAGGTATCACAGATGAACTCACCAACCTGGCCATGAATCCAGACATCACAAGATGGATTGCAAACTGGTTCACAGATAGATCCCACAAATTAAGAGTTGCTGGCTACATGTCAGACTCTACACTGGTAACAATTGGTGTCCCACAGGTTTCAGTCCTGGGGTCCCTCCTGTTTGGTATAGACTTCTCAAAAGTACATGCCAACACAGGAGGGTTGTAGTTGACTAAGTTTGCTGGGAACTGTAAAGTGTTTGCCATAATAGATTCCCCCGATGACACAAGTATTCTCCAGAAGGGACTCTATGAGACAGATGTGTGGTGTCAGAATCATGGCCTCAAGCTCAATGTGGAAGAATGCATAGTAATCCCCTTTGATGAAAACAAAGTACCCACAAACTACCACATAGGTGTTACCCCCCTAAAAACTGACAAGGTAATAAGGGATCTGGGGACACAAGTAGATAGTCATCTTTCCTTTAACAACATGTTGACAAAGTGATTAGGAAATCCTATGCGGCCCATCTAATCAACAAAGGGTATGCATCAGGATCAAAAGAGGTAGTGGTGGCCCTCCACTCTTCAGTAATCAGAGCCATCATTGAGTACAATGCACCATTTTGGATGTACTCGACTAAGCATATCCAGCAGATGTAGAGAACACAGAGGTACCTCACCAAGAGGATTACTGGCCTCAAACAGCTGTGTTATGCAACACAACTGGTAAAACTAAATCTGTTCTCCGTTGCATACTGCCTACTCAGAGGCACACTCTGCCTAACATACAGAGCCATGTCCAACACATAACTGGTGAACATGCTCCATCTACAGATAACAAAATTGAGTCACACTACATACTCCAGGGATATGAACCTCATCACAACAATGAATACAACATGCTGGTGGGATAGAGTACCATCCCAGACACTTGCCTTAGTGTGGAACAGAGTCCCAATGTACATCAGACAGAGCCCCTCACTGACACTCTTCAATATGAACCTTGATGAGTGGATGGGAAACAGACATTTCATACCAGGCATCACATCAGCAGCCCCACTAGAAAGGGGCTTAGGGTACTAACTATTAGAACTAGGGCTTAGGAGACTACCCAATGGGGTGGTGAAAGCTGCACAACTTGCCTAGCCTAATATATGCCTTTGTGAAGATAGTCTACTACATACCTATGAACCTATGTGACAGGTACATGTCTACAGATAGTAGATATGTACTTCACTATACAGCCATGTTGTACAGCAGGGACATGGACCACATACACTGTAATGCTTACAGATAATGGTGGCTGTTATGTACAGTGGGTGAGATGTGCACCTCATGTCTTTTGTGCCATTGGAATATGTGCTGGGTGGGACAGTCCTGGATGTCTCCCTGTCATGGTCACCCTCTTACACACATCTCTGCCCATCCATCTTTGGCTTATTATACTGTGTTCCCCCTACATATATATAGGTACATAGGTAGGTAATAGGCTGTCTGCCTGAAGGCATATATTGTTATGGCCAGAGTGTGCAGCTATCACCACATATGGGGTTAGTTCCCTAGGCCTCTGTGTAGTAGAGCTGATGAAGTGATCCATGGTGTGACAGTAAAGTTTCACATACACTCATCAAGGCTCCTCTGGAAGATTGTCAATGAGGGACTCAGCTTAATGTAGGTTGGGAGCCTGTTCCAAAGCAAGGGAAGTCTGTGAGTTAGTAATGTATCCCTCCAACATGCTCTATTTATTGTTGTGATGATGATATCCCTAGAGCATGTGGCACAGTGAGCTTGGGTTTACTTCAGATAGTGCATGTACATCAGTTCTGCATTAGACATGGACCTGTCTGTTGGGCAGAGATCGCCTAAGTAGACAGTATGCAACAGAGTAAAGATTGAGTTAACTTCAGTCTTGTTGCATGGGGCAACTGTTTGATGCCAGTAATCCTCTTGCTGAGGTACTTCAGTGGTCTTTCCAGCTGCTGAAGGTGCCTAGTCAGATTCATCGCAAGTGAGCAGTGATACTCTCTGATGGGTCTGATGACTGATGAGTAGAGGGAACCTGCTTTGACCTACATTCAAAGACCTTGGCAGTTTGTGGGAACACATAGCATGATTTTCTACCACTTTGCGAATGTGTTTCTGGAAGTAGAGATGACTATCCACATGTGTCCATAGATCCCTTATTATTACCTCCATATTTAGGGTGTTGGCACCTATGTGGTATTTGTATGACTGTAGCTCAAGGCCATAATTTTGACACCACGTCTGTCTGACTGAGACTCTTTTTAAGGATGTCTCTGTTGTCCCAAACATCGATTATGACAACCCTTTTGCAGTCATCCCCAAACTTTGCTATCCATAGCCCTCGTGTGTTTGACTGTATTTCTGAAAAGTATACACCAGGCAGGAGGGGTCCCAGGACTTAGCCATGGGCGACAGCAGTTGTTACCAGCTTACAGTCCAAAAGGGAGACCAGAATTCTTAACTTGTGGGATCGATCTGTGCCCCAGTTGGCAATCCATCAGATGACATACGTGTTTATGCACAGGTTGTTGATTTTGTGGATACAACATGTGTGTGGGATGTTGGAAAAGGGTTTTTCAAGGTCTATGTAGGCCGTGTGTAGCTCATTTCATTGGTGTATGTCCTGGGTGACTGCCTTGAAAACTGTCTAGCAGGTTTAGGAACCATGATCTGGCCCTGACCAAATCAAAATGGGTAGGGTTGGGTGTTTGTAGGCTCCCAATAGCTCTGTTTATGAGTTCCATAATGATGGACTCCATGGCCTTGCAGATCAGGCTTACTAGGCTTATAAGACAATACCCATGGTCTGTTGTGCACCAACACTTGTGGAGTGTGCCAAACCTTGCTGTAACCCATTCAACAGTTTCATATTCTGTACAGAGGGAGAGTCTCAACAGACTGTTCAGGTGCAGGGTCTGTTTGTTTTGGAGTTCACATATGACACAGCCAGGTAAACCATGTCATCCCACAGACGTCGTGTTTGGATAGAGCTGTTTAACCATTGTATATGTGATTTCTAGGTTTTCACAATATCCAGGTATGTTAATGGGCCCTTTTGTCAGTGAGAGGGGGGTAAATATGTATGAACCTGTCTGACGAGATGTGGGTAATGTCAGTCATGTACATGTATTAATTTATACTTTGCACTGACTCAGAACATGTATGAGTTTACACTGATATTTATGACATAGCAAAAGAAAGCTTCATGGTTCTCTATGGACTCTTTGGCAATATTTTTGCCAGAATATGGCTTGGATAATGTTAGGAGTGCTCATTGTTTCTTGATGATACTGATTGAAGATTTATTGATCTTCTTTGGATTTTCACTTTCTTTGAACAACTTAAGTACTTGTAGTACATAGTTTGATTATGACAGGAGTCCAATATATTATATGGGTCTGTTTTCATATCACTGTATGTACAAGACAGGATTGGTGAATAGTGAAAAGTGTCTGGAGTAAGAACTGCAACTGCCAGATATGTGTGGCCCACTGCTGTACTCAGACATGACCTAAGTGTGTGAGCATGCCCAGTATGACCTTTCAGTATGTTGTTGACTGACATTTGCTTCAGTTGTTTAAGTGTGTGAGCATGCCTAATATGACCTTTCAGTATGTTGCTGACTGAATTTGCTAAATTTGTTTAAGTGTGTGAGTATGCCCACTATGGGCATATATACTATATGTCTGTGAAAAATCAAGTTGGTTTTTACTATAGGGCTCACCTTTGTGTTGCACATTGACAGGAAGCACGCTGTGCCTGCAGGTCTTCTATGAGTCAGTTTGCATAGACTTATCAACATTTCTACATACAGGGGGGGCAGCTATTATTTGTACATTTCTACCCAGGAGGGGCACACCTGATTGTTACTGTGGCTGTACATAGGATGAGGGGTACACCTGTGGCTTATACACATTTGCTAGGCCTGCACTGCTATGTCAGGTACTCCATTTCAGTCTGTACTGTTGCCTATCTTACTGGCTTGAGGCATACAACTGTACTTAAGACCTTAGCTTTTAATTACATGCATATTAGGTTGTGACTTCATAGCCTACCCAACCCATATCACACTGCCTGGCCTGCTGTTATCTGTCTGCATAGGCCTGGGGGGAGGTTACTCATATGCCTCTTCAGTGGGCATGATACAGCATTTGTTTGTGTTTGCGTTTATCTACAATTGTCCTGCTGGCTGTGACTGTTAGCTATGTGACCCCCCCCCCAACTGGTATGTGTGAGTGACTTAAGGTCTGTCTGTGCCAGTGCAATGCTGTCATGGCTTAGTGGTTCAGTACTGTGACTATAGTGTACAGTATCCTGAGTTTGAGCCCTGTCACTGCGTTTTATTTTCCTGCTGGGAAGAACTGACTGGTTAAAGAACAGTAAAGCAGGTGTGAGCGTGTTTACCCAACTTTGCTCGACTTTGCCCAACATTGCCTAACTTTGCCCGACGTTGCCCAATGTTGCTCAACATTGCCAGACCTTGCCCAATGTTGCGCTGGTTAGTGCAGTGCACAGCTATGAGAAATTGGATTTAAATATGCTCAGTACTGGTAAAATGTGCTTAGCAGTGCTTTATATTGTTTAAAATAGGGCACTCATACCTCAGGTGGTGCTGCATGGCTGTCTATGTCAGATGCACATAGTACACTCACTATACATGTTTGAAAACAGGTAGTGTCAAGTTAGGCATCCCTTTTACTGTATGTGTGAGTCAGAGAGAGGTTTCATTTCCAGGGTTCCTACTGAGTCAGTGTATGTGCTATGTGTTGCCTCTTTGCCAAGGACAGGGCATACTGGGCATGCCTCCTTCTGCCTACTGGGGCAGGCTGAGGTTGTTCCTCCTCTAAGTCACGCTGTGCCTGTGCAGGCCTTGGCAATGTTGGGGGGCTGTTTGGCCCTGCCCCGTGCTGTTCCTGCTGCAGCTGTTTCTGCAGGATCATATTGTGTAGCATGGCACATACCATAACAATTTGGGTACAAGTAGCTGGTGAGTACTGCAAGGCTCCACCAGATGTGTTCAGGCACTGGAACCGTGACTTGAGCATCCCAAACACACGCTCAGTTATGTTTCTTGTTTATGCGTGTGCCTCATTATGGAGTTCTTGTTCAGGTGTGTGTGCATTTCTAATGGGTGTCATCAGCCACGGCTCCAGTGCGTATCCAGCATCCCCCACTAGGTGACCATCAGGGATGTCCCCATTGGCAAATCTCTGGTACAGCTGTGCCAAATGCCAGATGTGGGAATGGTGATAGCTTCCAGGGCAGCCGGCACACACATTCATTATTATGCCCTGGGCATCGCACACGAACTGGCAGTTGATGGAGGGGAAGCCCTTGCAGTTGATGTAGACCCTACCCCACTCACCGGGTGGTGCTTTGATGCATATGTGCGTACAGTCTATTGCACCCACTACCTCAGGGTATTCTGCTATTTTGTGGAAAATATGCATATTGCTGGCCAATGCCTCATGGGAATTGGGGAAATATATGTGGTCACTGACATGTGCTGACATTTTATCCAGGAACTGGTGGAGTACCCTGGATGCTGATGCCTGTGAAATCCCCATCATATCACCAGTTGGTCTCTGGAAGGTACCTGTAGCTAGTATTCTTATGCCAACACATACCTTGGTATCCACTGGGATGGGTTCTCCTCTGTTGGTTCTGTGTGTGATTCGTGGCCGGCACAGCTCAACAATTTGCTGCAGGAGGTCTCTGTCCACCCTATAGCGCTCCACTATCTCCAGCTCATGTAGCCCCTGGTAGGTTACCCTGGGTCTGTACACTCTTCTCTGTCTCCTCACTGTTGGTTGCTCAGCAGCATTCACAACATCACCACCCTCAGCACCTTGCACATGTTGGTTTATGATAGCAAGAGCAGCCCCTAACATTTTGTCTGACTTAAGCTTTTTAAGCTTTCCCTCTTTGTATACTGCAGTGTTGCAGAGTTCTTGGGAAAAAACAAGGTAGACTGCTGTTTGCAGAGTTTAAAGTGCTGGGCTGGGCTTGGCTTGTCTACTGCCTGTGTAATTGGCTGATTCTGATATATTTCACCTGGCAGCTCTGCTAGTTCTCCTTGGTTAACTTCCTACTACTTCTTTTCCTTCCTTTTCCCTTTCTGTTTCCGCCTGGGGCAGCACCGCGCAAACACGTGCACACATGGGCACACGCGCGCACACGAGCGCACACGAGCACTCATGCTGTGTGCATGTTTGCAAGAAATTTCCGAACTTTTAACAGTGTGCACCTTTGGTTTCAGGTTTTCAAATAGGACAACTGTAGACACGCCTCTTGCAATCCTGAGCAAGTCAGGGCAAACACAAGCCACTGTGCTCCAATTAGCTTACAGCCTTTCTGACATACCCCCTCATGATGTCACCTATATTCTACTCTACTACTCACCTACTCCTACACTTACACTCTTGGGACATGGCTCACATGCTGGGGAAAATTGGGATTCACTATCCTTATCCTCATTTGCATAGGATTGCCTACTAATGCATGGTTACATCTCTCACACTGAGCTTCCCCCCTTTAGCAACCACTACTCAGTGGCCATGTTGTCTTCAGCCTGCCATTCACCTGCATAGCAGGATAAGCGTTTTAGTGAAAATGCCTATTTTTGGCTATTTTAATAATTTTAAACATTTACAAATGTCAATAGCCTTATATTTGGCCATTGGCATGCTTCCTCAACTGTATGCATCCTTTATTTGGAGATGTCATAGCTCCGTTTAGCTATTTGCACAACGATACTCCGTTACAAACAGAGTACATTTCTGCAGATAACACTAATCTTCCACGGACAGGTTAGTGTTTCCTGGATTGCAAAATTACCTCATTTGCATAGCTTTCAGCAGAAAATTAGGTAATTTGCATAGCATGACGTTGTCCGTGCAAGAGTAGCTTTAGCAGCTCTCGTGCACGCCCCTGCCGGCTGTACCTTTATCGCACGGCAGACATATTGCCACCATGAGCGCCTACACTCTTCTTGCACTCTGTGCAAGCTTTCGTAAATCCGGCCCTATGTTTCCTACTTCTCTTTTATTTTATGAAAGCAAGCTACTTGCATGCTTCCTGTTTGTGTACATAATTAGGTGTATTTTATGTTATCTAAACAGAGAGTTCTTCAATCCTATCCTAAATAAATACACTAGTATATAGACACAAGGTAATCTTATCTTTAAAGTTAATAACTAGGGTGAAGTACAGTGAAGAGTTACCAAAGAGCTGCGTAACTACAGCAGAGTTGGTAAGGGAGAGAGCTAGAAAGGAGCTTGGTGTGACATCTGGACAGAAGAAGGGGGACAAGGACACCTGGTGGTGGAATGAGGAGTACAGGAGAGTTTACAGAGAAAGAGGTTGGTGAAGAAGAAGAAGTAAGATTGTCAGAGAGATGAAGAAAGTAGACAGGAGTATAAGGAGATGAGCTGTACGGCACAGAGAAAGGTGGCAAAGGCTAAGGATAAGGTGTATGGAGAGTTGTATGAAAGGTTTACACTATGAAGTGAAAAAAAGACCTGTACCAATTGGCTAGATGGAGGGACCGAGCTGGGAAAGATGTGCAGCAGGTAAGGGTGATAAAGGATAGTAATGGAAACATACTCACAAGTGAGGAGAGTGTGTCAAGCAAATGGAAAGAGTACTTTGAGGGGCTGATGAATGAAGAGAATGAGAGAGAGAGAAGGTTGGATGATGTGGGGATAGTGAATCAGAAAGTGCAATGGATTAGCAAGGAGGAAGTAAAGACAGCTATGAAGAGGATAAAGAATGGAATGGTCCAGTTGACATACCCGTGGATGTATGGAGGTGTTTAGGAGAGATGGCAGTGGAGTTTTTTAACCAGATTGTTTATTTAATGTAATCTTGGAAATTGACAAGATGCCTAAGGAGTGGTGAAGAAGTGTTTTAGTACCAATTTTTAAGAATAGGGGTGATGTGCAGAGCTGTACTAACTACAGAGGGATAAAATTGATCAGTCACAGCATGAAGTTATGCGAAAGAGTAGTGGAAGCTAGGTTAAGAAGGGAAGTGATGATTAATGAGCAGCAGTATGGTTTCATGGCAGGAAAGAGCACTACAGATGTGGTTTGCTCTGAGAGTGTTAATGGAGAAGTATAGAGAAGGTCAGAAGGAGTTACATTGTGTCTTTGTGGACTTAGAGAAAGCATATGATAAGATGCCTCAAGAGAAGTTGTCGTATTGTATGAGGAAGTCGGGAGTGGCAGAGAAATATGTAAAAGTGGTACAGGATATGTATGAGGGTAGTGTGACAGTGGTGAGATCTGCGGTAGGAGTAATGGATGTGTTTAAGGTGGAGGTGGGATTATATCATGGATCAGCTCTGAGCCCTTTCTTTTTTGCAAAGGTGATTGACAGGTTGACAGACAAGATCAGACAGGAGTCCTCATGGACTATGGTGTTTGTGGATGACATTGTGATCTTTAGTAAGAGTAGGGAACAGGTTGAGAAGACCCTGGATAGGTGGAGATATGCTCTAGAGAGGAGAAGAATAAAGGTCAGCAGGACTAAGGCAGAATATATGTGTGTGAATAAGAGGAAGGACAGAGGAATGGTGAGGATGCAGGGAATAGAGTTGGAGAAAGTGGGTGAGTTGACATACTTGCGATCAACAGTTCAGAGTAATGGTGAGTGTAGGAGAGGTGAAGAAAAGAGTACAGGCAGGGTGGAGTGGGTAAAGAAGACTGTCAGGAGTGATTTGTGACAGACGGGTACCAGTAAGAGTGAAAGGGAAGGTTTACAAGAGGGTAGTGAGACCAGCAATGTTATACGGGTAACAGATGGTGGCATTGATAAAAAGGCAGGAGTCAGAGCTGGAGGTGGCAGAGTTAAAGATATTAAGATTTGCATTGGGTGTGACAAGCATGGACAGGATTAGAAATCAGTATATTAGAAGGTCAGCACTCATTGGACGGTTTGGATACAAAACCAGAGAGGTGACATTGCATTGGTTTGGACATGTGCTGAGGAGGAATGCTGGGTATATTGAGAAAAGGATGCTAAGGATGGAGCTGCCAGGTAAGAGGAAAAGAGGAAGGCCTAAGGTAAGGTTTATGGATGTGGTGAGTGAGGACATGCAGGTAGTTGGTGTGACAGAGCAAGATGCAGAGGACAGGAAAAAATGGAAACAGATGATCCACTGTGGTGACCACTAATGGGAACAGCTGAAAGAAGAATATATTATGTATCAATCTAGCAATGAAAAAATATAAACTGCAAGTGTTTGTACAACAGCTTGTCTTGCTTTAGATTAAGCAAACATATTTGAGAGGTGGACTCCACTACAATAGCTGATTCTGCATCCTCTCCTGTGATGTCCTCCACAATACCATCCTTCTCCTCTAACTAGGCTGTATCCCCATCTAAAGAAAGAGTTTTATCATTAGTAGCCGGATTTTTTTTCCTGCTCCTTGCTTTAGCAATATATCCCTGCTCTTAGATTGTGCCATTGTTCTAAAGCTTAACTGTGCTCTTCATTAAAATTTGTAAATTAATATAAGCAGCAACACCATATACTTAAAGCCTTGCAGGTAGGAAAGGCTCTCAGAAGAAGTACTCAAGAACTAAACTACTTCTGAAAAGTTAGGTAGTAGAAAAAAAAGAACTTCAGTGCACACTCTTACCAAAACAAATTAGCCCTTAATGCAAGTTTTTTAGGTATCCAACATTTCCAAAGTCAGGAATCTCTATCGCCTCCTTATAACAATGAAACGCTACCTTGAAATAAATTGCCTTCAAAGATATTTGAACAAGCCTTTTAAATTAATGACATCTCAGCAAGCAGTCCTTCAGTGACTTATTCCTAATGGTCTAAAATTAATAGTGAATAATACGTGATGAAGAATGCAATCTGACAAGTCAATTAAAAGGTTTGGGGAAACTACACTGCTCACAATTCAGTGGGATAGCCCCTGAAATGCTTTCCACAGAAACAAATGTACTTGGGTAAAACATAAAGAAGTAACCAAATTGAAACTTTACTACCTTGGCCAAACAATATTTACCTGCTCTTTGTATCTAATTCCTACTCTAAATGACTGGTAGGTACATACTGGATAGTATGTTCACAGAAGAAGAGCAGTAGTGCTATGAATTGTAAAGCACTGTAGACTACTACAATAAATGAGTGTTAGATGCCATTAGGAAGCGGCATTTGCATTGCTAATATATTACATTCACCTAATCTAAGTGCAGGAGCATACACAAAAATGTGTTATAAAGCTTGCATAAGAACTTAAAATCTTTGAATACAGTTCAAAATGTAAAAAATGATAATACAATGTTCATGCTATGAGTGGAAATCCTGTGTGAAGTACAGAAAGGAAATGTTGAAAACCATATAATGCCGATAAGGAAAATAACAGAAGTACTATACCGAATGACCTCCTGCATGAAATCCCTTCAATACTCAAAGTATGAAATAACAGATTTAATGAAAACGTAACATTGTTATTAAGCTGCAAATAAAACATTGGGCAAATTCAATAACAATAATACAAAAAAATGAACGTAATTCACTTCATTTTAATACCATTTCATTAGGAGCTATACGAAACACATAGATCTGCCAAACAATGGGAAAATGAAATGGTATTAAAATGAAGTGAATTACGTTCATACTCGGAGGCTCTAAATAAAAATCTGCAAAAGCAACAGAGACCTCCAAAGCAGACATCCAAGCAACCTCCACCCCCCAACACAAACCATGAAACACATACTTCACAAAACCAGTGTGCCATGCAATCACAGCCCTTAAGGCAAAATAACATACCCAACATGCTAGTAATAGGTGACTCTATAGTCAGGCACACTGACATCCCACTCACTAGGCTGAATAAGGAGAAGGTTACTGTTAGCTGCCTGTTGGGTGCCAGGATCTGCCACATAACACAAGCACTCAGGTCACTCCAGAACAAGTACAACTATAACTCTGTCATTGTCCATGTTGGTGTGAATGACCTGAGCCATGCGTCCCTGGACTACATGAAAAGAGACATGGAAGAGCTCTCTGAACATGTAGCCCAGGTCAGTATTACCCTGACCCTGAGTAGCATCCTGCCCTCATGAAGAATGATACTACGGTATAAAGAAACAAAATATCAATTTCAACAATTGGCTAAGTTTCTGGTATCATTCAAAAGGGATCCAGTGTTTGTCTGCCTGGGATGACATGCTCGACAAGCCACATTGCTTCGCTAAAGACGGCTTGTACCTGTCACCCTTAGGCTTTTGAATACTGGCCAAGGCTCTTGCCACCTCCACAGTGTTTTTTTTAGGCAAGGCTCAAAAGACAAACCCACTGCTGTAAATAGCACAAATAACAAAAAACTGAGGGTAATGCTACTCAATGCCAGAAGTCTAAACCTCAAAATGCACGCACTTGAGACACTCCTCAGTATGGAGAAAATCGATATATATGTGCAGTAACAGAAACCTGGTTTAAGGCTCCAGAGAGCACCCCAGCACTACCAGGCTACAACTCATACCATACATTTCGGCCACAAAACCTGGACCGAAATACAAAAGGCGGGGTGTATCCATATTCATCAAGGATACCCACACCTCAAGGTTAGTGGCACAGCACAATGCTTCAGAGATCATCCACGTGCAACTAACAATGGGCAAAACTGCAAATCAAATTGCAGCTTGCTACAGATCACCCGCCATGTCCCAGAACCCCCATTCTGCATTTCTGGAAACACTGGGAAACATAAAGGTCCTACTAAACACCCTAATATTGGGTGATTTCATTTACCCAAATGTTAACTGGGAGAATTGCTCAAGCAGTAACTCCCTTGCCCAACATTTCCTAGAATTTATAAACTCAAATGCCCTGGATCAATTGGTCAACACTCCCACCAGAGGTGACAACATATTGGACCTGGTCATCACCAACATGGGCGACCAGTGTTCCACACCAGAGGTCAACCCCTCACTGGTTAGATCTGACCATAAAGAAATCACTTTGGATATCCACATTCCACCCTCACCCCCGGACAAGGGAACCACTGTGAAAAACTTTTCAGAAGAAAACTTCATGTTACTTAAGACCGAGGTGGAAAGTTTTAAAGCCACCATGCTAAAGGATAATGCTGTCCAAGCTGCAAAATCCTTTACTAATGCATCTACAGGCACCTACAAGAATGCATGGATCATGCTATCCCAAGCAAAACCAAGACTTACTCCTCCAGGAAAAGGAAACCTGTCTGGTGGACCCCTGCCATAAACAAGCTATACAACAGAAGGAGGAAACTAGTACAGAAAAGAGTAAAATCCCAAGAAGGGAAGACATCCCTGATCAGTATCAGCAAGAAACTACGATCCCTCATAAAATCATCCAAGGTGAGCTTCGAAAGAAAAATTGACAAGAACTCCAAAGATAACCAAAAGGCATTATTTAGCTATGTCAAGAATCTAAGTGGCAATGCTTAGATTTGCTCGGAGTTAGTGCAGAATGGCACAAAATGCACTGAACCGATCAATATCGCCAACATCCTGGCAGACAGGTTCAGTGCAAACTTCACCCCCCCTCACCCCCAAAAAGGCCCATAACCATACCAGAAGAATGTAGAGCCCCTGAAATCACAGACACTCAGGTTAAAACAGCCCTCTCCAAAGCCAAAAACACAGCATCAATGGGACCGGACAGTGTCCCTGGCTGCGTCCTACACAAGCCCAAAGAAGAACTAGCCCCTCACCTAAACACACTGTTCAAACTCAGCCTCTCCACAGGCTACATACCCATAGAGTGGTGCACAGCAATGGTTATTTCACTCCACAAAGGTGGAGCCACAACAGACCCTGGGAACTATCACTCTATAAGCCTGACTAGTTTGGTTCTGCAAGGCTATGGAACGCATCATCATGGAACTGATTAACAGAGACATTGGGAACCTCCAAACCCTGGACACTACCCAGTTCAGCTTTATTAAGGGCAGATCATACCTCCTAAACCTGGTGGACTTCTTTGAGACAGTTAACAAGGCTATAGATGAGGGAAAGGTGGTACACACAGTCTACCTAGACCTCGCAAAGGCTTTCAACACCATTCCCCATTCTGGTATTATAGACAAGCTCACCAGCCTGAACATAAACCCCTACATCACAAGATGGGTTGCCAACTGGCTCATGGACAAATCCCACATGATGAGAGTTGCGGGAGCTACGTCCGACTTTAAACTGGTTACAAGTGGCGTTCCCCAGGTCTCAGTCCTAGGACCCCTCCTGTACGGCATATACTTCTCACAGGTACAGGCAAGCACAAGAGGACTATGGCTGACTAAGTTTGCAGATGACTGCAAACTAGGGGCTATAATTGACTCTCCGGCTGACACAGACATCCTCTAAAAGGGTCTCATTGAGACGGATACCTGGTGTCAAAATCATGGACTCAAGTTAAATGCCAAAAAGTGCATAGTCATCCCCTTTGAAAAAAACAAAGTACCCACAAACTACCACATAGGTGGTAGTCCCCTAAATATGGAAGATGTAATAAGGGATCTGGGGACCCAAGTAGATAGTAATCTCTCCTTTGACAATCACATTGCCAAAGTTGTAAGAAAATCCTTCTATGTGGCCCACCTAATCACAAAAGGGTTCACATCCAGGTCAAAAGTGATCATTATGCCCCTCTACTCATCACTCATCAGACCCATCATAGAGTACAATGCCCTATTCGGGATGCACCTTACAAGACTCCTGCAACAGCTGGAAAGACCACAGAAGTACCTCACCAAGAGGATCACTGGCGTCAAACAGATGCCCTATGCAGCTCGACAGAAGAAACTCCAGCTGTACTCAGTTGCATATCGCCTACTCAGAGGTGATCTCTGCCTGAAATACAAGGCCATGTCCAACCCAGAATTGATAGACATGCTCCACCTAAAGAAAACCATATCCCCTCGAGCCACATACTCTAGTGATCTAAACCTCACCACAACAATAAATAGGACATGCTGAAGGGATTGATTCCTGTCCCGGAGACTTCCCATGCTTTGGAACAAGATTACAATCTACATTAGGGAGAGCTCCTCGCTAACACTCTTCAAGAGAAACCTTAACAAGTGGATGGGAAACAGAAAGTTTACCCCGGGGATCACTTCAGTGACTCTGCTGGACAAAGGCACAGGGAACTAATCTAAGGGGACTGCGAAAGCCAACACATTCTGGCTAGTCTTATAAATACCTTCCGGCAGATAGCCTAGTACCTACATATGAACCTATAAACCTAAATGGCAGAATATGCTAATGAAAGCATAAAGAGATGAAGTACATGGTAATGTACCAATCCAACATGGTCGAGCTATTCATGAAGTTAAACAGCAATCATATGCACTCAGTGTAGCCTTTTGCCATTTACACCAAATCCCTTTGGAATTCAGGCATGACTACACATAGGAAAAACATGTTAAGAGGTTGCTGCTGCAATTATTATACTATATGTGCCACCAATGCGCCCACTGGTCAGTGCTAGGGGTAGTATTACTTATGCCTGTGCAAAACTAGTAGACACTATTCTCAAGAAATATGTGACCAGTGAGTCTCAAATTTCAAAAGATTCTTGGTCTTTCCTTTCTAGAATTAACCAGACTACTTACAGCGAGGATAGTCATTTTTTAACTATCGACGTGAAGGCTCTTTATTCTTCTATTCCTCACTCAGTAGCCCTAGATTGGATTCCAGCCATGTTAACGAGAAAAAATGCCCCAGTGAACGAAATTCAAATGGTTAGTGAACTCCTGGATATAATCCTGACTCATAATTATGTATCTTTCAATAATAGATTTTTCCATCGGTTAATAGAGGTGCCGATGGGTTCCCTTTGTGGAGCCAGTGGAGCCAATTTGGTTATGGCAAATTGGGAGGTCAATTACATTTTATCTAACCCCCTATTTGTGGATAAAGTCTCCCTGTATACCCAATTTTTGGATGATATTTTTATCATCCTGAAAGGTAACGTTGAGACAGTCAACAAGCTAATGGAGTTGTTTAATACATCTACAGAATTTCTCCGGTTCACCTACAGTTTCACCACTGACAGGGTAGCCTACTTGGATATTGACCTTGTGAAGGATAAAGAAAAAAGATGTTTCATAGATAAGATTCATAGAAAGGAGACTTTTTCTAATAGCTATGTCCACTTCAATAGCTGCCACCCATTCTCTCAGAAAAGGTCAATCATCAAAGGACAACTGGTCAGGGCTGCCCGTATGGTAACCTGAGACTGTGATTTCTTGGAGGAATGTTCTTTTATGTCCAACCTGATTTCAAACAGGAGTTATCCAATAGATCTCATCAATAACCTGGTAGTGGAGGTCCAGAACAAGAGGGCTAGTGGGGATTATTCACCAATTTTGAGTCAAGATACCTTGGTGCAAGATACTAATGTCGTGCACATTGTCCAAGAAACCCTAATTTTTAACAGTTTCATACCGACGTACAGTATGGACGCCAAGAAATTATTTTCCATTATATTGAAAAATTGGAACTTAATACTTCAGGATGACTCGATCAGCAGAGCAATGGTTGAATGACCAAGAATAGTGTTTAGAAGGAGTTCCAACCTTAAGACTATTTTACAGAAGAAGCTGCAAACACTCAGTACCAGGGATGGCATGTTTAAATGCAATATGTGCCGGTACTGTAGTTATATTAAGACAGGCTCCAGATATGTAATAAGAGATCTAGTATATTACAGCAGGGGAAGATATAACTGTCTAAGCACACAAGTGGTATATATAGCTCAATGTTCTTGTTGTTCAGCATTCTACGTCGGAAAAACCGACAGGAAATTACACAAACGCATATATGAACATTTATATGCCATAAGAAAAGGCAAAAAGGAGAATGCCTTAGCTAAGCATACTTTGGAGAACCCAAATCATACCTTTCAGTTTTATGTTATAGATCAGGTTATATCTGATGGTAGAGGAGGTCCTACATCCCTCCTCTTGGAATACAGAGAGTTGGTATGGCAACTAAGACTGGATGCGTGCCATACACCTGGCATCATTGGCACTTTGTCTTTATCTTGTCTTTTAAAATGAAAGCGGCTGAACAGACAATATTTCTACTTCCTATATAGGCTACACCTGGAATTTGTATTACTGTTGATTATTTAGTTTGCTTAGATTGGTTTGACTTTCACATCACCAATCATTCCCTAAATAGACTATACTTGGCATTCACCAATTGCCGACCACTCGTTTGCCTAGTTGATTTGATCTATAAACCAGCAATGAGTTATTATTTTTTGAATATTTTTTGAATTTCTTATTGGTCCTATTTAGTTACAGTGATAGAAATAGGGGGTCGTTACATACACACTACAGAGTCATTAGTATCTTTGTCTTTATATTTTTTTTAAATCATTTTTTTGTGCATTTGTTAAAAGTATTTTTATTGTGCATATATATTATAATGTTTTTATTAACCATAAATGTGTTAGTCTTGGAGTGGATTTCACCTCAAGATGTTGTAGGTAAAATACACCCTTATAGCATAACTTACTTTTTATTTTAATATTTCAGTGTTACCAACATTGAGAAGGCATCTGCCGGTTCCTTTTTGTTTATTTGTATGTGGTTGTGTCTACGAATAAAAGGGGAGGAGACAATTTTCTTATAGGAGTTGTACTACGGCAGTAATGTTTTGCATCGGGTAGTTCTATATTTCTTTACATATTTCTTTATATACAAATACAAAAGCCATGAGCTTCAGTGAACTACCGAGTTGGGTGAGTCTAATTAGACTGTTTACCATCAGCAATTCTGGGGTATAAACCCAAGTCAAGCTATTGTTTCTTCTTTTTTTAGTGGTGTATTAAATTTTTTTTAGAATTGTTTTGTAGACATTGCTTTGTATGTCATTTGATACACTATAACTAGCAACCCTGTTGTAGGTACACCAAAGATTTTTTATTTGTGTATTTATGATACAATTTGATTGACATAGGATCAAGCAAAAGTTTAAATGTTAGGTTAAATGTTAGGAATCATGTGACTTTTAAGGATGTATTTAAACCAGGTGGTTGATTTTAAAATTGTTTTACGTTTTTTATGAAGAAGTCGGCGTGTGGCTGATGAAAAGCCTGTGAATAGAGCTCAAAATAAAGAGTGGTATTTTGGATATATACTGGACTTTTACTTTGCAATTTTGCTATTGAATTTAGGAACTGTACCCACTGGTTCGAAACGCATCCAGTTTGGTGTTTCATACTGTATGTGCAACAGGCTTTAAATCAGTGTGCTATGTTGCTGCTGCTAGACCTCGGGCAAGAAGAGGAATGGTATTTAGATCCTGTTTGAATTATCGGAGACTGCATGAAACAGAAATTGTTGAGAGATACAGGGTGGGCTGGGAAACACTGGAGGAAATATGTTACATCTGCTGTACTGGAGCCCTGGCTCGTGACACCCATGAGAAACTTACACAAGCCCACTGAGCAAGGATACAATGATGTTCATGCTCAAACCAGAAATATCACAGAATGTGTATTTGGTTTATGTAAATCAAGGTCCCCCTGTCTAGACACACCAGGAGGTGCACCACAGTAGATCCCAGATATCTGTGCTGAAATACATACATTCTGGGCAATGTTACACAATATTATACTCAACAGCTTCAACAAGGGCAGCAAGGGGCAGGACCACAGTTTCAAGGACTACAGGCAGAGCCAGCAGCAGCAGCAGCGGGTACAGAAAACATGTCTGAAGGAGAACCACTAACCGCAGATGTTTCTGGCAGATGGAGGCAGGCACAGTACGCCCTGACTCTGGCTAAGAGACAAAAAATAGCACATACACTCACTATCTAGGTCAAAGTATAAGACTCCATGTACATACAAATACAAAAACAGATGCCTGTCAGACTCCGCAACCTTTACTTAACCATGTAATGTCTGTGTTCTGATAGCATCAGACAGGGACAAGTCTCAAGGACACAGTTTGTAAATGCAGTAATGTTAAGGTAAGTATGGAAACTGTAAGAAAAAATGTTATATAACTGATTACCCTCACATGGAAATATGTATATAGCCCTAAGTAGAGCATTTGTTTGAAGTATACAGTTATGTCAGTAATGTCTCCTCTGTAAGATTTTTGCCGTATACAATTATGTATTAGAAACAATTGTGTGAATCCAGCATTTCAGTAGACCAGTGTTTATAAATGATGGACCAGGTCAATTATACCCTCATTTGCACAACTATACCAAGAAGCAAGATCAAAGTACCTAATGAATCCACTGCTGTAATGCCAATACGAACTGAAATATGATGCGGTTCAACAATTATAGAAGCAATTATTTACAAATAAGTATGCACAAAAAATCAACAACCTTTGCTGTACAATGCATATTGATAAATCCAATCTTGTGAATAAACAAGCACTAGCTATCCACTATGTACATCAGACTTACATGAAAACATATGTTACAAAGACATGCGCAGACAGCATAGCACAGTCATCATCATCTGCACATGGGATGGGGGGCTGGGGGTGGTAGGAGAGCAAACCTGACCAAAATGTAAGTTTGTGCAAGTGAGTAACATGGGTCTTCCAGAGTATACAGTATTCACGGTCAGTAACAAAAGACATATAGCACTCAAGAGCATTGTTTAGAAAGTTAGCATGTGTGTAAAGTAGTATGGGCAAGTGAAATTATATTTTTCGATGTGTGCGTGTGTGTGTGTGTGTGTGTGTGTGTGTTTGTGTGTGTGTGTGTGTGTGTGTGTGTGTGTGTATCTGCATGAACATAATCAAGCACTGGACAGGTGTGAGCTGTGCATGGTAGACTACTCAGTTCAGTGTTGTCACACCCCAACCATAAAAAACACCTCTGCCATAAGTTGCACTGCTACTCCCATAGGCCTGGATAGAAGCTGGGGTGCTACCTTAATGTGAATGATGTCTGCTGAATGAGCAGTCCTCACAACTATGTCCATAACCATGACCCCATGACCTACCATGCCTGGATGTAGACAGTGCAATCACTGAAGGTGCCATGGATGTAGTGTAACTGTGGGACCAGGATCTTGTACAGCCATGTTTGCTAACACTAGAAGATTTAGTGGCTCTCCAGCCACATGTATTCCCACCCTCTCCCAACAAACATTCCATCACAAAAACTGCCTGATCCAGTGTGTCATTCATCCTGTCTGAGGAGTTGCCTGCCAACATGGTTCAGGGAGTCACTCATGCCAGAATTCATGACATTTAGCAGTCATATTATTTCTATAAAGGCCTGGGTGGAATGTGTTGCCTCTCCACTATGGACTTACATATTCATCTGGCACCGGACAGTGCACAGCAGGCTTCTTCTGAACTCCCAACTCTCCTTTGTGGCACTGATCCTCTGCACCACAGACTGTGCTTCATCATCACCACCACCATCAAGATCAGAAGCTACTGATACTATGACATCAGGTAATAGGAGCTCCACATTGCCACTCTCAGGATCACATATTATAACAAGCAATAAACATAACAAACAGAAAAATGGAAAATAAAATTGATCACATATTTTCCTTATAATAAAGGTATGTTAAACTTCTTAACAGATGCTAATGCTACAAAACTTTACTGTAATACAAACCTGACTCTACATTATATATAGTATTAACAATAAACAAATGTCTGCTTATCACATGCAGGTGGACTGGCAGCCTGCAATCCAGAAGTGCCTGTATGTGAGGAATGGAAAGGAAATAAGTCTACTAAGTATCACAATGCAAATGAAAAAAGAGAAAAGTCCCCATACAGAAGTGCAAATTAAAACTGTTCTCACAAAAATGTATACATTGAACAGTTGATTTTTCATCCCCAACCCCAAAGCAAACTGACTCATAGTTATTGCTGTCTCTCTCTCTCTCTCTCTGTCTATATATATAGATATATATACTGTATATATATATATATATATATATATATATATATATATATATATATATATATATATATATATACACGTATATATATATATATATATATATATATATATATATATATATACACATACATATACATATATTAGATATCTTAGATATATGCAGATAAAGAAATAAAAATGACACTTGATTTTTGCATACCTGGAAGGTATATTTTATTTATTATTTATGTATTTAACATCTGTTTACCAGAAAAGTCCGTCTTGGAACAAAGCCAATTTTTAGTGGTGGCCCAGGGAGAAATGCTCCAGATCCATGTCTTTGTAATGTGAGAGGAAACTGGAGCACCTGGAGGAAACCCACACAAATGCAGGGTGGACATGCAGACTCCACGTATAAGACACCCAAGCCAAGTATCAAACCGGAAAACCTCTTGTGAGGCAGCAATGCAACCGTTGACCAGAGTGTCTACTTGTGACACACTGGGTCTGTCATTTTCAACCCCCACCAACATCAAAGATTCTGGTGAAATCCTGTGCAAGCTATCTGGATCTCTGACAGTGGACAGAAACTCCTCTGTTTCAGTTACTGCTAGTTCTGTAGCAAGACCACCTCCCATAGCAACCTGTTCCTGGGTAATTACAGCTGCCCTATGCTAGGCAGAGGTTATTATGTCACTTGCTCCAGTGTCATATCTGGAAGTAAGTTATCCTATGCCCTCCAACAGCATTAATGTCATTGACCTTGGACAGATTGGTCACTTCTGCCTCGCTGTAACAGAAAAGCCATGGTCATGTAAGACCTGGATAACGACTTCATTTTCTACATCACTATATGGTGGTTTGTGGGGTACAGATTTCTTCTTGGATGCCATAGGAGATGAAATAGAAAACAGACATAAAAATTGAATATATAATAAGCAGACAGGATTGCTTTGAGTTCAGTTCTGTGTGACTGCATGCTTTTAACATGCACACAAACAATTTAAATGTGTTATGTGCTTGCTATGACTACACCGAAGTTAGGAACCCCACAACAACCCCCAAGCAACAAAAAATAACTATATTTAAAACTTAGTTACCAGCACAGATCTTATAACACATCTGTTTGGTGATAACACAGATTTAACTTCATAATACATTGCAGCATTAATAATAACAAGTATAAATATAATAAGAACCAAAAAGGCGGCAAACTGGTGAAAAAAACACAAACTAAAAACAAATAAATCACCAGCAGGACTTGTAGACCATAGATTTATTCACTAGGTTAGGTTGGCATACCCTCAACCACGTGCTTAATCATCTGGTCCACAAAAACTGCCACATTGTGTGTCTTAGATTCCCCTGCTGCCACTATAGGCCTAAAGGGGGGGTGCCAAAACATCTTTGTGGACCTTGGGAATGCCAAACATACTACGCACCTTGGGAAATAAATTTAATAGGAATGAATAAGTCTCTTGACTAATTCTTTGTTCCAACAACTATTCTTCCAAAAAAACATCTATTCGTTGATAGGAAATATTGATTTGTTTTTTAGATACCTGCAAATAACTTTCTTCCTGAAATAAAATAGCTTGTATAAGATTTTTGTAGTCAGATGGTTAAGCACGTGGTTGAGGGTATGCCAAATCTTGTTAAGGATTCCTGGGATTTTTTGGGACAAATTAAACCAGACTTATGGAGTCCTGACTTGACCTTTTTGACAATAGATGTACAGGATTTATTTCATGTATTCCTAGGAAGGAAGGTTTTTACTATTTCGAAGAGATGTTGTTTGTTTATTCCAAATTATCACCAGAACGTGTGCAGCTTGTTTGTGAGATTATGGCCTTGATATTGGATAACAACTACATTTTTTTCAAAGGAAAATATTTCCAACAAATAAAGGGAGTTGCTATGGGGGCAGCATGTGCCCTGTATATGCAAATATTGTATTATTAGGAAGGGAGAAAGAATTTGTTTTTGAAAGTAGGTTCTATTCAGATATTTTATTTTATAGTAGGTACCCGGACGATATTTTTATTTTATGGAAGGGAACAAAAGAAAATATTCCTGTTTTTATTGAATATTTGAACACCACTGATTATTTAAAATTTACTTATGAAGTCAGTGAGGAAATGATCCACTATTTGGATACCACTATCATTAAAGATGTAGATGGTTTCAGATCTAAAGTATACCGGAAGAAAACTTTTTGTAATTCTTATCTCCATTATAACAGCCATCACCCCCTTTTTCAGAAAAAAGTATTGTTAAGGGACAGGCCATTAGGATTTCTCGGATGACTTCGCATTTTGAGGATGTCATTCAAGACTTTAATGGCCTTAAGAGTATGTTTGTGGAGAGAGGGTATCCTTTAGATTTTGTTGACAATATCTTACAGGACATTTTGAGTGAGTGGGGTTTGAAATACAAACCCATGTTAGGGGAAGGGGCTTGTTGAAACAAAACATATAGAGAAAGTAGAATGTTAAACAATAATTTTATGCAGGCTTGTGCTATACAATATAATTCTTACTACAATGAAATAAGAAACATTCTTTATAAGAACTGGAATATTTTCAGAGGTGACCAAGCTATTTTACAAGCGGTGGGTGAAAAACCTGTTTTTTGTACTAAAGTAGGTCGTAATTTAAAGTTTACTTTAGAGGGTAATATGAATAATAGCAGCCCCAAATTAAATTAATTTACTAATGTTTGTGGTTGTTGTGCACAATGTACATTTATATCATCAGCTGTTAGTTTAAAGCTTGATAATATGAATCAAGACACAGTGTTTTTTAAAAAAGGGAATTGTCACACTAACAAAATAGTGTATTTGGCCAAGTGTAATTCCTGCCCGGGGTTTTATGTTGGGAAAACAGAGAGGGCTCTCAGGTCCAGGATATATGAGCATTTATATGATATTAAGAATGCAAAAGAAACTAATGCTCTATTCAGGCACAGTAAAGTATGTACCAACTTTACTGGATTTAAGTTTGGTATCCTGGACGTGGTAGATATAAACCCTAGGGGCAGAAATTGGAAAAATACTTTAAATAAGAGAGAGTTGATGTGGCAACTGTGCTTAGCAGCTAAGCTGTGCCCAGGATTGAATTATTTTATATCTATTCTTCCTGCCTTAAAAGAAAAAGCAGAGAGGGTATCATTGTAAAATGAGTTAAAATGTGTATTTTGTTTTTACAAAGAATTTTTTAACAGAAATTTTTTTTAACACCATTGTTAATTTATTTATGATATGAATTTATTCATAACAAGTTTTATTGATTGGTGAGAATTTAGCCTATCCTATGTGTTTGTGGTGTATTTAAACCACATGACTGCCTTTTTTAACTGTTCTGATGAAGTCAATTGTATTTGATGAAAGCGCTTAACCTTGTGAATAAATCTATGGTCTACAAGTCCTGCTGGTGATTTATTTGTTTTATGTGTAAATATAACATTTGAAGAGAGACACTAAACTGTTATAACTGCCATCTTGATTGTTGTGGAGCTGAGTCAGGTAGAAATACACAAACAAAACAAAAACACCACACCTTCCTATATACTTACAATGCAACCATCTGCAATAAGTGTGCAAACATGATATACAAACTAAAATAATTTATGTAGCATAATTGTAGAAATGTAGACATCACTAAAGCAAGAGGAAGGGATAAAATAAAAAAAAATGTAAAATAATAAAACTGATTTTCAGTGGTCACTATACTTCACCTGTTAATGTTAAACTAAAAGCATTAGTCAAGAGATAACAACCTACTTGACAATACAGCACTGTAGATAATGCATAAATCTTCTAAAGTCTTGTGTCACTAGCAATATCTAGCTCTGCATTTTAAAACATTCTCCCAAGTATGACACAAGGGCATTAGCTACACAATTACTTTTATATAGTGCAGAGTCAACCCTGGGACCACTGTGAATATGCAAATAAGGTGTTAAATCATTAACATTCCTGAATACCACAATTTGCACTGTGTAGGTAATATAAACATAGTGTAAGAACCAACAAGACTACATGCACATGTCCTAGCAATGCAAGGATAAGCAGTGAGTAGTGTACCTGTTAATGGCGTTCAGGTGTCTGTAATTACACTGACTGCAAGAACAATCAGCTTTCACAGTCCTCCCCTTTGATATACACCTGTGTCGGAGAGAAGACACTTAGCAAAAAGTCTGAAAGCACATTGAAGGATTGAGGAGATCAATAGTCCCAAAATACTTGTGCTGGCTTTAATGACCACAGTTATTGGCCCTTAGTAAGAAATGCTGTTCATATTACAGGGAGTACTTTAACCAATAGTAAAGATAACATATGGTAATAAAACAGGGATAGAGTTGCTGTAAGCATAGATAATGAAATGAGTCACCAGAGAGAAAGAAAGGGATAAATCAGCATTGTTTGCCATCATTGTTTAACATCATGTGAGTGCATGCCTATGCTAAATGCTTTCCATATCCCAGTTATCCAGACATTCACTGTCAGATGTGAAAGGACGACTTTCATAACTTGCATTTGTTGCACTTCCAATGTTACTTAATGCAGTGTCTCATTATCATTTCATCTAAACTCTCTTTCTCCTAGCTAATATATGTTTTTGTCTGTGGAAATTCAGAAATACTGTGGAAGGATTGCTTTCAATACCCTTTTTTGAGGATTCGAATCCATACAGCTCCCTGTTGCAACATAACAAATTTGGTTAAGCATATACATATAAAGTATTTGATATACAATGTTTTTTTTCTTGAATCATTTGTGCTCCATTTGGCATTGTCCACCACTGACTGGGCAGCATTCAGTAGCATTGAACTGCATTTCACTGCCAAAGGTGAAAACTGTCAAATTTTATTTGGACTGCCATCAATAGTGCAATGAAGGCTGGCACTATTGCACTTTCATTAACAGTCTGAACAGTACTGAGTGAATAAATTAAAGTTGTTACACTCCTATCTCTGAGGCATAATGTGTAATGGTTTTTCAGCTTACAGAAATAGTACAGGTGAAGAAGATATAAAAACTTGTTCCCCTCAACATTTCACTGAGGGTGTTCATAAAAATCCATGTTCATTTTGTTGTATAAATATGTTGAAATTAGAAACTCGAGTAAGGTCAATACTGACTAAAACTGACAGACAACTCATTTGAAATTATATAAATATGAGTTCTGTGTGCTATGTGAGCAAAGAAATAATTTCTGTTTGTCCCTGTGCCATTGTCCATTTGCATGGCATTACTAAAGTTCTGATATCGTGAGACGTACATGATAGTACTGATGTGGCAATGAAAATGAGTCGGCTGAATGTATCGCTATAATGCTTTACTAGCTGTGCTCATCGCTACATGTACATTGTGATTCATTAAAACAGGTCGTCACTTTCTTATTCCCCAAAAGCTATTTGAATGCTTCTGATAAATATTGCCTTCCGCATTTGCAAGCCACTTGGTTGCACAAAAGTCACTTCCATTGCTTAAGGGAAAATGTGAACAATTTTGTTTGGGCTGCCTGAGGTAGTACAAACCAACCTAGCAGCACTGGGAAGTCATCAATGCTCTGGATAGTACTCAGTAAAGAAAATACACACAACATTTAAATTTCTCTGTGGCATAAGGTATAAAGTGCAGTGAGCTTAAAGATAAAGGATGTGTGATTCATCGATACCTTTACAGAGGGTTGTCTGAATAGATATTTAATCACATTTTGTGATACCATTCTTGTTTCTTTTTTTTTTAATCAGCTGTTGTCACTTTTGCTAACAGTATGTGATCATTAATCTACCCAATTTCACATTATTTGTCAGTAACTACAAGTGTGATAATGTTTTAGAGAAAGTGCATGTCTGATGTTGCAAGATGTGGGAAGGACGATTTTTTTACTGGAATGCACTTCTTGGTCTGTTCATTGCTACATATACCCATGCATTGCATTTAATCTACTTCCTGTATTTTTCTCTTTCATATATTCATTTTCTAATGTCTTTTCAAATTGATCTCCACTCAGCAGTGTGTAAACAGGGTTTACTTCCTAAGGAAAAAAGTGAAAAATTTAGCTTAGGCTGCCGTGGATAGAACAAATATGCCTGGCATTGTTGCATGACCCCTTGCAATCAGAAAGTAGTTACTTATGCACCTAAAAGATGTAAAATTCTGTGGTACAAAGGGTACCTGAAGTGAATTGAGGGAAATAAGGCCCGTGAAGCATTGTTTGAATCCTGTGTAGAGATCATATTCCAGTTAGTTACAATATGACATTGTTTTTGTCTTTTTTAGGTTAATTTGCTCTTCACTTGCCAGAGCACAATCAAGATTTTTTACATAAGGAAAAAAAGGGAAAATTTTAGTTTAAGCTAGGTAGAGCAAATATGCTTGGCATCATTGTGCAGCCCCCACAACAAGGAGAGTAGTTACTTTGGTAAATGTACCTGACAGATGTCAAATTCTGTGGTACAAGATGTACCTGAGGTGAATTGAGAGAAATAAGACCCAAGAAGTATTGTTCAAACCCTGTGTAGCAATCACATTGCAATTAGTTACAATATGTCATTTTTTCTTCTTTTTAAGGTTCATTTGCTCTTTGCTTTGCAATGCACAAACACATTCACTACCAAAAGGAAAAAAGTGGGAAATTTAGTTTAGGCTGCCTTAGGTGGAGCAAATATGCCTGGTGTTGTTGAGCAGCCATCCACAACAAAGAGAGTAACTACTTCAGTAAATGTATCTGACAGATGTCAAATTCTGTGGTACAAGGTGTACCCAAAATGAATGGAGAGAATTATGGCCCAATGGAACATTGTTTGAATCCTGTGTAGAGATAATATTGCAATTAGGCACATTATGTCATTTTTTTTCTTCTTTTTGGAGGTTCATTTGGTCTTTGCTTCGCAGTGGGCAAACAGGCTCACTACCTAAGGAAAAAGGTGAAAAATGTTGTTTAAGTTATCTTAGGTGGCACAAACATGCCTGGCAATATTCCTCAGCATTCTGGACAGTATTGAGAGGTGAAATTGCACCTGTTAAAAAGCTATCTCTGTGTCATAAGACGGATGTAGAAAGACTTTAGATAAAGAACACAGCTAACTAAGGGTTCAAATTCAACTAGAAGATACTTTTTAAAAAGGGTATAATATACCCGTTTCTCACAACTTTTAAATAGGACTGTAAAACTAAAGAAAATTGCTAATGTTAACCAGTTTGTTGCAAGAAATATGTCAGTAAGCCTTGCATAACTAAACTACTATTGAGAATATATCATTACATTTCACATATAACCTATATAATGTGTGTCCAGTTTACTAGATATGACAATGGTTATATTTAATATAAAAAAAAACACTTGCATGTGCTTGATGGGTGCAATACTTTTATTATAATCATCATGACTCATCACATTTTCCAACAGTGTGTTTAGGACACTTATGTCTTGTGAAATATGTATGTAACAAAAATGAACTTGTATTTATCAACATATTTAACAGCATCCCTTTGAAACCTAGTTACTAACAGAATTAATGACTTTAACATAGAAATGCATTTCAATAAATAATTACATTCCTGGAGTGTATCTCCATTCATTCAGAAATGACTATATGTCTAATATCTATGCTGGCTTAAGGTTATTCTCCTGTGGCAATACCAGTTAATAAAGTAAGTTGCATTTTTTGCACCCTTTATGTCATGGGTTTAGTCCTCAGCTATTACAATAATATGTTAACATTGTGTAAGTCCCAACACAACGTTAGAATTCATAATTTTTCACCTTCCAACTTGTAACTCTTAAAAGCTGTGCCATTCAGCATTCCATTGTTGAATATTTAACGTGTGATAATGGGTTAAGCATCAAACAAGGAAAAGCTCAATGTCACATTTCACTACTTTACTGTTACGTGATGTAAGTAGTGCCAATGTGTCTGGCCAAGGAGTCCATCTACTTTCAAATGTGCAAATGCAGATGGCAAGGCTGTGCATCTTTGAGCAATACCAGTTCAATGCAAGATCTGCATTAGGCACCAGTTTAGACATATTCCGTTACCTTGACCTTTACAGACATGGTTTCCAATGGAGAGAATCATGCTAAATTTAGAGAACAAAGGGGGGTGTTAAGGAGTCTGGGATGTTTGTGGTACTCCTTGTGAAGCACTACAGCCATAGACTGCTTAAGGGGGGTTATACCAGGTCTTAGTATGAGACTGAGGCTTGGAATAGCCAGCCAATGCTGTTTCCAATGCAATAGACATTCCATGCAATGTGGAACAATGTTGTCACCAATATAGTGAACTTAAAAAGCACAGGCATTACTTCCTAATCTGAAAGGAGGCTGAAATTAGGACTGGGAGTATCTGCCAGTTGTGGAAGTATATTGATCCATGAACTGTCCATGACATGTCATTAACTATCTAGTCAGCCAACCCATTTACTCATTTTGTTTTCATATATATTTCTTTTCTTTTTGTGGTGTACAGCTGCAGAAGCAATAGTTTCAAACTGTGAGGTGCACCAGGAGAGATTACCTCTCCTAACAGAAGTGCAGGGTATGTATGATTCATGTAAAAAATCAAGCCGTAATGTTATTTTGATTCCCTCCAGCACTAACATCTTGTTTACACATACCACATCCTTTATCTCAAGCATGCATGTCTTCCCCAATAACACTTGCTGCTTGTATTAAGCAATTAGAATACCAGCTTTCCTTTGTGGAGGTTCAGTACCCAGAAGCAGCAATTACTTTTTACTAATATATGCATAATTATAACATATTAACAGCAGCATGTCAGGAGGAACTACATGGTGCTGCTGTGGTGCTTGCAACTAATAGTGTGCTCTCCAGATTGTGTAACTAGATATGTAGGAGGTTTGATGCCCAACATGGAAGGCTAATATGTGTGTTTGCATGTAGCACTTGGTGATGTATACTCTTCCCCTGAGAATAATATGTTCTCACAGCTCTCTTATTTCAAAACTTATGTTTTCATAAACTTTGTTTAAAATAAATGTTTCTTATGTCATTCATTGCTCGTAGGCATTACCTGTTCACAAGATATTTATGTTCTGTATTGAGTGTCTTTCTCCAGACATGTCTTTAATACTGCACTTCTTCTGGTCACACTTTACAGCTTAATGGCAGATGAGTGATTCCATAAATGTTTCTTACTGTATGGCATGCTGACAGACCATTAGAAACTGTGACTGGTCCTCTGTCATTACACTTTCTATGGTGTTGCTGCTGTTGAATTGCTGTTATGTTACTGTTCCTGTAATTCTATGTGAGGATGTACAGTGTTACTATATCAGACATGTTTGCAAATCAGCAATGGCAAAACTGGACTCCTGACATGTCATCCTCTCTGTTTTGTCATTTGTCACTTACGCTTATGCCTGTTATTAGATTAGCATTTAGCCTTTACATAATTATACACTTGCCTGTCTATTCCATGCTCATAGGTGATTTCCTATAGATTCCATTGGCATTTCTTTGCAAACACATGTCCATTTCTGAAGTATATGACATTATGTAAGGTCATTTTGTTCTTGTGTATACGTGCTGAGATGGGTAACACAACAGTGCTCTCAGCTTGCATACATAAATTCCCTGTGCATGCATCTGATATGCGATAGCTGCATTTTGTGCATTTATCCCATAGAGTATCTTCTACCCTTGCTGACTGTTATCTCAAGTCAACATTTAATTAACATGTGTATCACATTTTTACTCCTCCTTGTTATGCTGCAGCCTTATGTCCCTATCAGATCCTTTATTAGCATGAACATTTTTATTTATGTGCATAACTGCAGGAATGTCATTGACATTAATTATCATTACATTAATATTGTCGGATTTATGTCAGACATTCTTCTTGTATACTTTTGTCACATTTGCTTGCACAATGTGAGTACGCTTTAAACATTTTCCCTCTTCAACATTAATTATTCATTATAATGAATACCATTTCCCCCATTTTACTTCCCCTCATTCTGTATACTTTACCTGTACTTGCCTTTAATATATCTGGGCTACAGTGTGTGCTCATATCTCTGTAGTGCCTATATGCCAATCATTTTGTTTACATTCTGTGCTTGTTTTTGCAAGCATCTTTCCATGGCTGAGAACACTATTGCTAGTCATGAAAACATGCTTCTAAATGTGTAGGCTTGATGAAGAGCATGCATATTTGATTAGCACTGTTGCTCATCGCTCTAACACATTTACAACATCATATAGGTGTAGAGTGGCACCTACTTGACTGTTAGTGCATCCCAGGGATGATGTTTATAATTAACATATTGCCGATTCATATTGTCATTTAGTAAACGATAGACTTTGTCAATAAGAGACAGCATTTCACACAGTGCCATTAAAACAGTAGGTAGTGTATATAAATAAGTTCATATCTGCCATTTATCACTCCATGTTTAGGACATTTATTTAGTAGTATTTATTTACTGCAACAATACTATTAGTTTCAGAGTCAACTAATACCCTATGTGACACTCACAACTTACCTCGCTATATACTTCTGCCCTTTTACTCACTGACTTTACTCTCTCTCTTGCTTCAAAACCTTCTGAGAATTTGTATCTGAATATGGAACTATAAATATATTCATTTTAAATATACTATATTGAATGTACTACCATTATGGTATATAATGTGCAAATGTTTTTTTAATTCTTAAATGTCTTAATGTTCTTTATTTTTAAATGTACTATCGTGGAGGTTTTCTCCCCGGGCCTCCACTGAAAATGGGTCAATGGCCCAATGGACATTCCCAGTCAACAAATGGCAATAAATAAATAAATAAATAAGAGGAAAGTAAAAGATAGCAGACAATAAGCTTCTTATTAATTTAACTATTGCTAGTTATGAATAGCACTTAGTTAGTAGAAGGTATATTATTTAAAGGCTTTTATAAAATGAAACTTAATGAACATTTCAAGACTTACAATGAGTAAATAAAATTCATTTAATGATGAATTTTTCAGTCACCTTTAACAGCCACAGGAATCATGCAAGACACGCAAAAATATTTTCCATATATATGGATTCAAACCTTATCAGCATTCCAAGAAAAAATAATACCCAAGCATTGTCCAAGCACACCACATAATAAGTCATACTTCACAATGTTCCAAAGTGACAGCAGATTGCAGACAATGAGACTGTATGTATTACTCTTCATTATCCTCTCGAAAACTGTCAGCAGTATATTCAGCTCTTCAGCTTGTTGAAAAGTAGATTAAACATAGGAAATGTAGCCAAACCAAATAACAAAAAATCCAAACCAGAAAGCAGAGCAGCCAATGAGTAGTTAATAAATATCGAATCCTTTATTTCAGCTAGACAGAACCATCAAAAACACAAGCGCTTTCGCTCAGAAAATTCTGATGTCATCCCTTGAAAAAGCTCAGAATTTTCTGAGCGAAAGCGCTTGTGTTTTTGATGGTTCTGTCTAGCTGAAATAAAGGATTCGATATTTATTAACTACTTGTTGGCTGCTCTGCTTCCTGGTTTGGATTTTTTGTTATTAGATTAAACATAGCTAAACACAGCACCAGAAAGGGCACCAGAGTAAGGGTCTATATTAGAGCACCGAACATTCAAAATGTCGAGTGTTCTAATATCGAACCCTACCAATTGAAAATACCAAACATTGAGAGTTCAGAACAGTGAATTTTTTTCCTAGGGAAAAAATCCGCTGTTCCAAAACACATACACACAACACAAGCACACCAAACAAACAGCAATCCACACACATACACCTAAAATCTTACACCTAACCCAACACTAAACTATACACACACCACTAACTATCCACTTACCTTAACCCAAACCCTAACCCTAAGGTCCGTCACTATCGCACACTCACCTCACCCGCGCCCTAACCCTAACTCACCTAACCCGCCCTAACCCTCATGTACACACAATCGCACACATACCTAACCCATGCCCTAACCCTAACTCACCTAACCCGCCCTAACCCTCATGTCCACACAATCGCACACATACCTAACCCGTACTCAATCACACACTTACCCGAACCCGACCCGTAACTTTCCAACAGAGCACTGAAAATACCTATGTAACAGAAACAGACAACCAAATTCTTTCCCTAGGAAAGAATTCAGTTTTCTGCTTCTTCGATATTTTCAGCATTCACTGAAAATGGGTTGATATTAGAACACTTGACATTTTAAATGTTCTGTGTTCTAATATAGACCCCAGAGTGACACTTCTGAAGGCAAAAACTCACAAGAGTTTGCCATTAACTGTGTACTTCCATTTAGCCTTAGTTGCAGTTGGCGCTCAGTGTCAGACTTTGCACAAATGCAGATGAGAAAGACTAATGACACAGAAGGGAGAAGATATATAGGATGAGAGGGATGCAGGGACCAAATAGCTTATGACAGATGGAGGATAGTGGTGGCTCATAACAATATGTAGGCAACAGCTAGACATAAAATAGTGAACTAAAAAAAATCAGTATCACTCAGTTAATGTCTGGATTATAAGCAGTGATTTTTTTGTAAACAAAAAGTGATGTTAAGCATATGTTGTGTGTGGGTCACCCTTCCCCCCCAAAAAAAAAAAAATTTCTACAAATCCTCTTTCATGAAGAAATAATTAAATAAAATCTTCTCTCCTAATAATATAACAACTGAAATAACTTTTCACAGCAAATTATTAAGGATGATAGTGGATGATAATCTCCCATTACTTTTGAAAAAGGCTACTTGCTATTTGGATTATTATTAGGAAATGATGAATCATTCTAACAATATTAATTTACAGGCAATAAATTGCCTGCAGGATTTTTTACAGGGGGGTACAAAAGCCACACAGCCATTCCAGTATCCCATTACTTGGCTATTTCTCTAGTTGCCAAAAACACTACCCCAGATTCTGCAAGCCCTGCACAGCATGCAGGACTAGTGCAGGAGCTACAGCAGGCAATAGGTCTGCCGTGCAATCCAGGAACCTGTAGGTATGTGCACGAGCACTCCTGCACTAGTCCTGCATGGACTCAGCCCCTGTATGCAAATTGCACCATTTGCAGGAGAAATCCATACAAATAATAAATAAGGTGAATTTGCAATCCAGCAAGCTGGAAACTGGCTGTGCAGGACTAGTGTAATCTGCAGAAATGTACTCCACCAGCAACAGAGTACATTTCTGCATATTACAAAACAGAGCCATGACAGCTCCAAATAAAAGGTGGCTATCATGTAGAAAGCATGCCAATGGCCAACCATAATGCCACTGGCATTGAAAACATTTGTAAAATTTAAAAAAATCATCTTTCATTTTTTTAGCCGATCTCGGCTGTTCAAGCGTAGGGCAGTGGCGCGCAAACGGGATCGTATGGAAAATAAGAAAAAAACCCCATAAAATAAGCATTCTAACCAAAATCACTATTTTGCCATTATACTCAATGGCTGGCAGAAGACAACCCCCTGGATTCTCAAAAGCTTGCATGGAGTGCAAGATCGGTACAGGAGCTCAAGCAGGCAATATGTCTGCAGTGAGATCCAGGAACAGTCTGCAGGGGCATGCACGAGCGCTCATGCACTAATCCTGCACGGATGAAGCCCTTGTATGCAAATCACCCCATTTGAGGAGAAATCCATGCAAATGAGGTGAAATTGTGATCCAGGAAGCTTGCGACCATCCCTGCAGGACTAGTGCAATCAGTAGAAATGTACTCGGTTAGTAACCGAGTGCATGTCTGCAAATCCAAAACGGAGTTATGACAGCCCCAAATAAATGCTGCATATCATGTAGTAAGCATGCCAATAGCCAAGTATAAGGCCATTGGCATTGCAAACAGTACAAAAATTTAAAAAATTAACTTTTAATTCTTATTAACCGATCTCGGCTGTTTAAGCGTAGAGCAGCAGTGCGCAAACCGGATCGGGGGAAAATAACAAAACAAACCTAAATTAAGCATTCTAACTCAAATCAGTATTCTGCCATGCAAGTGAATTGCATGCAGAAGACAACATGGCTAGTGAGTAGCGGTTGCTAAAGGGGGAGGCTCAGTGTGAGACATGTAACTATGCATTAGCAGGCAATCCCATGCAAATGAGGGGAAGGATAGTGAATCCCAGATTTCCCCTGCATGCTAGTCACAGTGGCAGCTGGCAACTTCAAATAAAAGGGGGGCTGCAGGAGATAGCTGAATGGGTGGGGTAAATGGGAAGGGTTGCGGCCAATAAGAAAGGGGAGGAGCTATGCTCAAAACCACAAAAAATGTAACTTTAATTAAATACACTGCCCTGGGTGCCAAACCGTCATTATGCGAGTCCAAACAAGACAAAATAAAGGGTAGGAGAAAAATATTTCAATGCATTGGTTGCATGACCACTTACTTAAAATCTAGATGGAAACAGAAAGGTTGTGAGGCATGAAAAAAAATTACTTTTTAAATATATTACTGGAATGCCAGTCAAAATCAAGTATAAGAAAAACAAGCAGCACTCAACTCAAACCACTTCTTCTTGCACTGCAGTTCTAATTATAATTTATATTCAGCTTTATTAAAGTACCAAGTAACATGCTGAAAGTAGCAATCTCTGTGATACCCCTACTTGCAAAACTGTTTGTTATACAAAAAAGACCTGCTGCCTGACAACAACTGTCTACTTGTTTCATGGGGAAAACATGATCAAAGTAAAAAATGAAAAGCAAACCAGAAACAAGCTCAAGATACATTGCTTAAAGGATTACTGTGCAGGTTATGGACCACACACAATAGATTAGCATTCTGTTTAGTTTACAGGTAAAGCCTGTTAAGATGACTGCAAGTCTCCAACAAATGTAATGAGCTTCTTAAAATAATGTAATCCTGTCCCTTATTACAAATACTGTCATATGCATTTCAATACCCAAGGCTTATATGTTATCTAGTTATGTAAGTATTTTCTACATGGCAACAACAGAAAGCCTTTCAATGTTAGCTATTCTTTAACAATATGCTTATTAAAGCTTACTTGCATCATTACAATCTCAGACAAGCTTACCTGATGGTCATTAAAGCATTGCTACTTAAACACAGGGCAACAGACACGTTCTGAATCATAATAAGCATTAATCAACTGTATAAAAATATCCAGAAAAAGAAGTGAATTCCACTAAAGAATACTCAGCACTACAAAAAACAATGTAAATATTGGAAGAGCGTTGTACCACAGGTATTAGTATTTCATCTGAGTATTCAAAACTTGCTAAACAACCAAAATGGCAGAAAGACAGCTCCAAAACAACAGCTTCAGTAACAGGCTTTTACCATGTTGAATCCACAATATATGAAATATAGAGCTTTGCTGTTGTAAAAGTCAAGTGGCGTTGTAATTCCACAGCTTTAAAAAATGAACATAAAAGTACAGAACCCTTCTGATGTAAACAATGGACAAGCACTTTCAGCTTTTTCAAGCCTTCTTCAGAGTTTTTAAAGCTGTGGAATTACAACCCCACTTGACTTTTACAACAGCAAAGCTCTATATTTCATATATTGTGGATTCAACATGGTAAAAGCCTGTTATTGAAACTGTTGTTTTGAAGCTGTCTTTCTGCCATTTTGGTTGTTTAGCAAGTTTTGAATACTCAGATGAAATACTAATACCTGTGGTGCAATGCTCTTTCAATATTTACACTGTCTAAAAATATGACAGAAACCAGAACATTCCGCAAAATCAACGACAGATGAAAAGCCACTGTAGTATTTGTGTCTACCATGGATGGGGAAATACTCCGCACATTTACACTGCATAACTGCTCCTTGCCTTCCTTGGACACATCCAGAGTCACTACATGAGGGAGTGGGGTGCAACAAGTATGTCACAATTTGAAATGTCTCTGGCTGACTCTGATGGCCCTGACACATTTGTCATACCTCTCAAGCTCAGAGCAAGAAATCTGGGCAAAGCCATACATAGAAGTGGGACAAAGGCCCAAAAAATAAGGACAATTTTTAAATATTGCTCTTATAAACTTAGAAAGATAATAGTAGGTCTTGCATTAGTATGAATTTTCTGAAGGGTATGAAATCTGAAACTCAAATGTCTGTCATTATTTTCTAACTTCAGTCTTTAATGATTTGCCACTAATTTGCAAAAAAAAACACAATTTTATGAAAAACAGACTAAAAATGTGATGCAAAAATATGAAATAGCCACACAATACAGCTGGGAACCTGTCAAAGAAGGGACACCTTTATAATATTAGTACTGCTAACTTGAGCAGCTGACAAAATAAAAGAATCTACATGCATTTCTAAAATAAAAGTAATCTATAACTGATTATTACAGTTATTTATTAATTGTAAACCCTCCAGGTTTTCTTCCAAAATTGCCATTTTATGGAGGGATTATTAGGGGAAGAGTAACATTTTCAGCCAAAATTGGGGACAGTTGAGAGGTTTGGATATACCTAATTCTATAAAGCAATTTATTTGCACGTAGCTCTCAACCTGTTAATGTAGGAAATCTGGACAAGGCCAAATATATTGGGAGAACATATAAACAGTACTAAGAATTGCTCTTGTATAAACTGAGACAGTTGATAGAATAACAGGTCTTGCTTTAGCATGCATTTTTCTGAAGGTTATGAAGTCTGAAACTCAGTGTGTTATTTAGTGACTTAATTCCTAAATGATTGGCCAAAAAAACACAAATTTTATGAGGAACAAAGAAGCAAAAATCTATGAATTCTGCAAAAATCTGGACAGTTGAGAGATATAGTTCAGCTGGGGCTGTCTTTGAGTTTGCTGCCCTTCCCCACTCACAAAATCATGGTTGAATGGAGCCTCCCCCCTACAGCCATTTTAATAAACCATTACTTGGCTATTTCACCCCATTTATCATAAACACTAATGTGCATACTGCTTTACTTCTGCGATGATTTGGACTTAAGTTGAAAGTTTTATTTTGCATTTTATAGCACAAACACTAATGAATATCTGCTAAACAAAGCAATGCAGTCTCACAATGAAAACAGAGTTAGCATTAAAACTTCTCTGCCCTTGAAACTCACATTAATTGAAACAGCATTGAAACCCACATTCAAAGAAAATACATTTTGCCAGTAGCAGATAAAGATTAACTTTGGGCTGTTTTCAAATCACAAGCCCCTTGCACACAAAACATACACATGCTCTTTGATACATCTTCCTGATTTATTAAATTATATTCCTTGTACAATACAGTACAGCTTTAGAGGGTGTTTTAAATTTATTGTTTTGAACATTTTTCCAGTACACAATGAAACAAAATGCATGCACCAGTAATGACAAAACTGACCAGCTCAGAACATTTCTATCATAAAAGTCTACTCAATCTTCTACAGTCCACCAGTATCAGTAAATATGCACAATCTCCAAAGAAGTAAAAGTCATCTAAACAATTCCACATTAAAGAGATCTGTAACTAATGAAGAGGTTGCTGCTAGCAAACAACTTTATATTTCATTGTTTAATCTACAAATAAAGTGCCTGTTGCCCTTGAAGAATAAATTGATTATGTTAGACTAAAAAAATGATAAGCTAGTAATATTGCAATAGGGAATGAATGGCAAACTGATAACAGGTTCATAGTGACTAGGTATCTTCACCAAAAAAGACTGTAGCATCCACCCCCTTTAAAACACAGTACAGTATCAGCAATGCATCTACCTACTGTGGGAGTAGAACCCACAGCCTTCTGCATCAAAAGATAGTAGACTACCTGTTTTGCTATTAACAATGCAAAACAACTCAGCATAAGCAGCACTAAACTTTTGCTCCCCTGCAGCTTTTAGCTCCTTGTAAAATCTACTCGCTCAGCTGTATCTCAGAACTTTGCAGCACAAAGAGATCTGGAAAAAGCCAAAGTTTTTTTTGGGGGGGGGGTGAAAAAAGCCCAAAAAACAGGGACACATTTTAAACATTGCTTATATAATGTTGGAAAGTTGCTAGAATAAAATGCTGTGTTACCACCATACATTTTACTGCCAAGCCTTAAACCCAGGACCCTGTGCAAAACAATCAGAGCAACAAAGCACTATGCAAAATCAGCTGTTTTGTGAAAGAGGAAGATAGAAACTTAAATGGCTACCATTTAGTGAATTCAGTTCTCACCATAGCACAGCTGTCAACCTCTTAGCAGAGAACACCTGAACAAAGCCAATAATGGGAGAATACAACCCCCAAACATTGAGTGAATTCAGTTCTCACCATAGCTCTTAACCTCTAAGTAAAAAACACCCAGACAAAGCCAGTAATGGGGGAATACAGCCCCATACATATTCAGTGAATTCAGTTCATACCATAGCTCTCAACCTTAGCACAAAAAAAATTGAATGAAGCCAATAATGGGAGAAATACAGTCCCACAAATAGGGACAAATTTCAAATATCCATCTTATTAACATAGAAAATTGCTGGAATAAAAGCTTTTGTGTTACCATGTACTTTCTGAAGAATATGAAGTCTGATATTCAAATGTGTGCCATTTTTATTTAACATTTGTTAACCAGAAAAGTCTGACTTGGAACAAAAGCCAATTTTTAGCAGAGGCCCAGGGAGAAACACTCCAGACAGACACATGTCTTTGTAAGATGGGAAGACACTAGAGGAAACCCACACAAGCACAGGGAGGGCATGCAGACTCCACACAGAAAGTAAAGCACCCCAGCCAAGAATAAAACCAGAGAACCTGTAGCTGTCAGGCAACAATGCTACCACTGCACCAATACACTACTGACTTTGCAAGGACACAAAAATACAGAAACAACAGATTTTATGAGGAACAGAACAAGTATGATGGAAAAATCTGCAATTTATTTTTACAAATTGTGGTGGGTAGAGAATTCAGGCTTTTGCCACCTAGGCCCAAGGCACAGGGTTCAAGCCTGTTCTCTACCCACCACCGTATAGCACTTGGGGCATTACACAAAGACACGCACACAAAAATAATCATCTCAGCCATCAGCACAATCCACACACACACGCACACACACACACGCAGATACACACACACACACACACACACACACACACACACACACACACACACACACACACACACAAATAATCATCTCGGCCATCAGCACAATTCACCCACAGCAGCTGAATATCGGCGGTCCCCCCACACACACTACCTGCAATAATCATCTTGGCCATCAGCACAATCTGCAGCTGAGTATTGTCTGTCCCCCAAACTGCACCAGCTTCTAAATACAATAAAATTCCACAGCAGCCAAGTATCAGCTCATGAACAGCTTCCGCAGCAGAGAGTAAACAATCAACAGCAGCCGAGTATCTTCTGTTTGCATTCACGAATGAGCAGCTTCCACAGCAGCAGCTGAGTATTGGCTGCCCCCCTCTGTTCATGACCTGCACCAGCTTCCACAATAAAATCAAATCCACACCCTGGCATAGAGTAAAGTTAAACAGCAGCCGAGTACTGGCTGTCTCTATATGCGTTCACGAACAGCTTCTAAAAATAGTGAAATCCACAGAGTAAACAGCTTCTAAAAATAGTGAAATCCACTGAGTGAACATCTTCTAAAATAGAAATACACATAGTGAACAGCTTCTAAAATAGAAATCCACAGGAGCAGCCTGCAATAGCTTTACACAGCAGCTTCTAAAATAAAATACACACCAAGAGAATAATCCACAGCAGCAGCAGCTGAGTATCAGCTGTCTCTGTTTGCACAGGAATGCTCACTTCCGGTTTCCTGTGTTCTGTTTGAATGTAAGACTTCTGACCTTGCAGTCCGATTCCCTTCCAGTCTATTCAGCTAGCACCGCATAGACGTCTGGAGCATCAGCAGTGTGCTGCCTTCTTCCTGAATCTGGACTGGTAAGGCAGCAGTCTGGATTCACTTTCCATGTGCAAGTTAGGAAGATTAGGACTGTACCATTGTGGTTCACAGCTGGTGGGGGGGGGGCGCAGTCCTGCAGTCCGATAGGAGGAGCTGCCACTGGCTAGTCAGCACCCAACAGTGTAAGAGTAGGAATAGCTTGGTGCAAGCCTAGGAGTTAGCTAACATCATAAGGGGGGTGTGTCAGGCATACTGTAAGTGGATTGGAGCCCTGTGGCTCGGGTTTGCTCCTAGCTTAGCAGCACTAAGCAAGGGGGCATGCCTGAGGCTGCCTTGCATGCTTTACATTGCCTAAGTGGGTGTGAGTGCTGCACACTGGGTTTTAAAGAAAAAAAAGTAAACCAGGAAATAGCAGCTCTGTGCACATTTGAGCACTGTGTTTGCGCATTGCACCCCCAGGCTTAAACAGGAAGACAATGGGAAGGGAAAACAGCAGTAGGAAGGCAATCTAGAGCTAGCATAGCTGGCAGGTGAAATGTATCAGAATCAGCCAATTACACAGGCAGCAGACCAGCCCAACCCAGAACACTGCTATAAACTATGCAAACACCTTTCCCTCTGGTTTTCCCCATACTCTACACCACCGTTGTATACAAGCAGGGAAAGTTTAACAAACAAAACAACAAAATGATAGGGGCTGCATAGCTATCATACAACAACATGTGGAGGAGGCTGAGGGTGGTAAGGATGTGAATGCTGCCAACCAACCCACAGTGAGGAGACAGAGAAGAGTGTGCAGACCCAGGGTAACCTACCAGGGGCTACATGAGCTGGAGACAGTGGAGCACTATAGGGTGGACAGGGACCTCTTACAGCAAATTGTTGAGCTGTGCCAGCCACGCCTGACACACAGAACTAGCAGAGGGGAACCCATCCCAGTGGATACCAAGGTATGTGTAGGCCTAAGAATACTAGCTACATGTACCTTCCAAAGGCCAACTGGGGATATGATGGGGATCTCACAGGCATCAGCATCCAGCATACTCCACCAATTCCTGGATGCCATGTCAGCATATGCCGATGAGCAGGTATATTTCCCCAACACCTGTGAGGTGTTGGCCAGAAATATGCAACTGTTACACCAAATAGAAGAATACCCTGAGGTAGTGGGTGCTATAGACTGCACGCACATATGCATCAAAGCACCACCCGGTGAGTGGGGTAGGGTCTACATCAACTGCAAGGGCTTCCCCTACATCAGCTGCCAGGTCGTGTGTGATGCCCAGTGCATAATAATGAATGTGTGTGCTGGCTGACCTGGAAGCTATCACAATTCCCACATCTGGCATCTGAGACAGTTGTACCAGAGATTAGCCAATGGGGACATCCCTTACGGTCACATAGTGGGGGATGCTGGTTACGCACTGGAGCCGTGGCTGATGACACCCATCAGAAATGCACACACAGCTGAACAAGAACTCCATAATGAGGCACATGCACAGACCAGAATTATAATAGAGCATGTGTTTGGGATGCTCAAGTCACGGTTTCGGTACCTGGACACATCCGATGGAGCCTTGCAGTACTCACCAGCTACATGTACCCAAATTGTCATTGTATGTGCCATGCTACACAATATGATCCTGTGGAAACAGCTGCAGCAGGAACAGCACAGGGCAGGGCCACACAGCCCCCCACCATTGCCAAGGCCTGCACAGGCACAGAGTGACTCAGAGGAGAAACAACCTGAGCCTGACCCAGTAGGCAGAAGGAGGCATGCCCAGTATGCCCTGACCTTGGCAAAGAGGCAACCCATAGTACATACATTGACGCAGGAGAGACCCAGGGAATGACACCTCTCTCTGACTTGCACATACAGTAAAAGGGATCCCAAACATGACACTACCTGTGCTCAACCATGGGTAGGGACTGCACCATGTCCATCCAGCATAGGTAGCCCTGCAGCACCACCCTCAATACTGGCACACATACAAGCTAAGTCACTCAACCTACCAATTGCCGAATGGAGTAGTATGTTTTGTTACCTGTATCTATGGTATGGATGTGTGCATACAAAGGAATCGGGTGGCTGAATGGTATGCCAGCAGATAGTAGACACCTGTAGTGCCACCATGAGATCTGTAACAAATACTGGTGTTACCATAGTAGCCAGTACTACACAGGGTGACAAAACCCACTGCAGGAAATGTGCTGGGCCACATGTGTGTCCATATGACTCACACATGCCAGTCAGGGAGGTTCACATACCCAACAACAGTTTCAGCCAGCAGGACAGGTCTAGACAAACACAAACAAAGGCTGTGCTATGACATCTGAGTGATGCCTATGGGTAACCCCCCCCCCCCCCCCGGCCTACACAGACAGACTACATCAGGTCAGGCAGTGGGATGTTAGTTCTGAAAGGTAGTAATTCAGAAACTAATATGTAGGTCAATCAAACCTAAGACCTGTAGCACACTGATATGCCTCCAGTCAGCATAACAGGTTAGACTACAGAATGAAATGGAGTACCTGACATACCAGAACAGTCATAGCAAATGTGTACAAGTGTCAGGTGTGCCCCCCATCCCATGCAAACACGTAGAAGCAGGTGTGCCCCCCAATCCGGTGTAGAAATGTAGAAACAGTCAGGTGTGCCCCCCAATCCTGTGTAGAAATGTAGAAATAGTCAGGTGTGACCCCCATTCCTATGTAGAAATGTAGTAACAGTAACGTTTGCCCCCCCCCACTCCTATGTAGACACGTAGAAACAGTCAGGTGTGCCCCTTCCCCCAATCCAGCATAGAAATGTAGTAACAGTCAGGTGTGCCCCCTCCCAACCTCTGTGTAATCATGTAGTAACAGTCAGGTGTGCCCCCCAATCCTGTGTAGAAACGTAGAAACAGTCAGGTGTGCCTCCCAAATCCTGTGTATAAATGTAGAAACAGTCAGGTGTGCCACCCAATCCTGTGTAGAAATGTAGACATAGTCAGGTGTGCCCCCCCACTCCTATGTAGACATGTAAAACAGTCAGTTATGCCCCCATCCTATGTAGAAATGTAGTAACAGTCAGGTGTGCCCCCACCCAATCATGTGTAGAAATGTAGAAACAGTCAGGTGTCCCCTCCAGTCCTGTGTAGAAATGTAGAAATAGTCAGGTGTGCCCCCACTCCTATGTAGAAATGTAGTAACAGTCAGGTGTGCCTCCCCACTCCTATGCAGACATGTAGAAACAGTAGGTGTGCCCCTTCCCCCAATCCAAAGGAGAAATGTAGTAACAGTCAGGTGTGCCCACTCCTAACCTCTGTGTAGAAATGTAGTAACAGTCAGGTGTGCCCCCCCCCCACTCCTATGTAGATGTCGAAAGAGTCAGGTGTACCTCCTCCCGCAATCCTGCGTAGAAATATAGTAACAGTGAGGTGTGCCCCCCTCCCCCAATCCTGTGTAGAAATGTAGAAACAGTCAGGTGTGCTCCCCCCAACCCTACTTAGAAATGTAGTAACAGTCAGTTGTGCCCCCCAAACCTATTTAGAAATATAGTAATGGTCTGGTGTGCCCCCCATCCGATGTACACACGTCTTAACAGTCAGGTGTGCCCCCCCATAACCCTATGTAGAAATGTAGTAACATGTATGTGTAGGTATAATACCACTGGAGCACAGATGCCCAGAGGTGGAAAGAGAGCAGGATAGAGTGTAGCATTTGCACAGTATGCAGATATGTGTGTGTTAGGGTGGTGTATGTTTCATAGTGTGTGAGAGTGTTTAGTATGTATGCATGTTGAGGAAAGACCTGGTGGCCATTGCCCACTACTGCTGATGACAGGGCCAAGTCTTCACAACTGCAGTGCCAAAGACAATTCCCACCAGTATAACACATGCTAGCAATAAGCCATTGTAAATGTATGGTGGTAATATGTGTCACCATCTGAAAGATTGACATAGCTTGGCTGTTGGGCTAGATATACAAGCAGTACACAGGGGAAAGTACCCCAGACATACAGTAAATATTGTGCAACTGTGAAATGGACACACCCTTGGAACTGCACATACAGGTATGCATCAAATTATCTGGTCCTGTAGTAGGGGATACCAGTGTTGTCTGCCCGAACACTTGCAGATCACAAAGGAGGTAGGACTGATGTATTGGGAAATAGCCGATGAACCTGCACATGCCAGCATAACTGAAATGTCCCATGCATATCTGTGTGTCAGATGCAAGTAGTGTCCATAGCACACATGAACCCAGCTTACCCAAACACCACCCACAGGTACCTCTCTGGTCATATCCCTGCTGTGGGGAATGGGTACAATATGACCCCACCTGTATATAGCAATAGCAAAAGAAGGCAGCATGCAATGCAGGTGTCCCATGCGGGTGTGTCCCTAGACATAGGTAGCACCCTGCCAGCATCCACGCCACCTGATCAAGACTGATAGAAGGTATTGGCATGAACACCTAGCACACCTACCCTGTCACCCTAGGGGAATATACTGTATGGAGTTCTGAGACTGTAGGACTGACAGAATGCAACGGCCTGCCACATCTGGCCTGCAGCAACACCAAATGGCCCACAGGCCTCTACCAAAGGCCTGTGTCTCACATGTATTGCCAATGCATGTTATGTCATGGACAACCAAATAACAACATAACACACTCCACATAAGCTATATGTAAGGCCATGTGGACAAACCACAGTAACATGTCCACCGTGTCCCACTTCATAAACTGTGGACCAACACCAAAACACAGCTGTGATGGGGTGATAACCTTAGGGAAAATATCAGAGAATGTATGCATGATGTATGGAAGATGATAGAATAACAGAGGGGCAGGGTGGGAGCATGGGCAGCATGGAATGTGCAAGGTCCGACAGAGAGCTGTGTGCACACACTATCCCTGACTGCAAACACATAAATGGGTGGCTACGTACCTGCCCGTACACCACAATAGGGGTAATGTCGTGACTCCTGGCCTCTGCCTTTGGGTAACCTGTGCAAATCTGTACAGCTGTGAGGTATTGCCACAGCAAGATAAGGCCATACTATCATGTTGATGAATGTACAAGTATGGGATCCTCTGCCAGAACTGTACCAAGGTGCTGAACCGAATACACAGACCCAGCAGCAAGTGTCTGCAGCTCCCCCTCCAGAATGGCATAACTTACCATGAATATGTAGGCATCTGCCCACAATACTGGACACAGCTGCAGTCAACCTTGTTCCCCAAGACATCACTTTCAGCAAGAATGTCCACCTGACAGTACATGAGGACAGAAAACATCACAGTGTATAACAGTACACATGTCTGAATATATCTGCTAACAGCAGTACCATGTAGCTGAAGCAGCACAGACACAATCACCTACAGTACACACTATTCCCTGCACAGTTTGTCCCCATATTGCCAAATGATCAATGGATACCCTGCAGAAACAGTTTGCTATCTGCAGGTGTACAACACAAAGGTCTGCACTGGAGTACAAACTACCTGGAAATGATCCACACATTCAATACAGAAGGGCATACTGGGCATGCTCACACACTTAAACAAATGAAAACCATGTCTGCAAACAACAGTGGACCATACATATCTGGCAGTTGCAGATGTTAGTGCATACACTCCTCAGTATGCACCAGTCATGTTTTGGACACACAGTGAATAGGAATACAGACATATATCCAAGGACAACACACTATAATAAACCAAAAGTAGACATGCATAGATGTGTGGAAGAGAGTGACTGTGACAAGGAGCCATCCATTATGAGGCCTGTCGTACCCCGCACACAGCCAAATGGCTACAACCACATGAGGTGTAAATGTCACTCACTGTAGACATTAGCCACCGGTATCCATCAGCATTACAGGCTATGTGGTGCAAGTGATAACTGTGCAACTTAACTGTACAAGGAAGTAGTCATCTAGCAGCTGTATACACGTAGCTGTGGAATATAACCCTGCATGTGCCTGTATGTGGTGTGTCAACCTCTAGCTGAATGGGTATGGCCCATGCACACACACTGCCCTCCTCATAGCCCTACTATGACAAGCCTGCTGATGTCATACACTTTGAAATACACCTTTGGGAATGTTGTAGCCCAGTAATTTCTGTGGCGTATCCTATAACTGTGTACAGCTGTAGTGTGAAGACCTAGTTAGGTAGGAGTTCTAATCCCAGACATGGCAACTGTGTGTGTGTGTGTGTGTGTGTGTGTGTGTGTGTGTGTGTGTGTGTGTGTGTGTGTGTGTGTGTGTGTGTGTGTGTGTGTGTGTGTGTGTGTAGGAAGCAGTGCTTTTTAGGCTATTCACCCTCACTACAATTCAAATGCCATACTTTGGCAAGGCTGCTGATGTCATTCAATGTGAAATAAACCTTTGGGAAAGGTACAACCCAGTAATCTTTGTGGCACATCCTATAACTGTGTACTGCTGTAGTGTGATAAACTAGTTAGGCAGGAGTTCTAATCCAAGACATGGCAGCTGGATTTGGCATTAAAGTACTCACTTAATATTAGCATTTTTGCACATGTATCATATGTTTACAGGATATATTTGATGCACAGTTTTCAGAATTTATATTTATATTTATATGAGATGTATGCATAAGAGTTTTACAGGATATATTGCTTCACAATTTGTTATTGTTGTTCAACAACTTTTTTAAAATTTCTAACTGTTTAACTTTGTCTTTTTAGAATTTCTAACTGTTTAATTTTGTCCTTTGACTTAAGCAGCAGCACTTACTACTGCACTGTTTCTTTCAATTGAATGACTTTAAACATATGTTTAGGATTAGATTAATTAGATTAACTAATTAATTGATTACTTTAGGAATGCCTATATATACATTTGAATTTTAAGCTGTTAGTTGTAAGGATCTGAAGAAGTGTGTCTTAGCACACGTAAAAGCGCTTGTCTGTTTATATTAAATATTTCATCCATTTATTGTGGTGGTCGGCTTCCAATTTGTTTCTACATATTTGCTTTATTTATTTTTGGAGCAGACCTTTGGGCTACAGCGACTGTGTGTTCTTGGACATGGCAGCTGTGTGCTTGTGTGTGTTTCTGTCTGTGTAGAGAGCAATGCTTTTTTGGCTAGTCACACTCACTACAATTCAAATGCCCTACTTTGGTAAGGCTGCTGATGTCATTCACTGTGAAATACACCTTTGGGAAAGGTGTAGCCCAGTAATCTCCATGGTGTGTCCTATAACTGTGTACTGCTGTAATGTGATAAGCTAGTTAGGTAGGAGTTCTAATCCCAGACATGGCCACTTTGTGTTTGTGTATGCCCCTGTCTATGTAGGGAGCAATGCATTTTAGGCTAGTCACACTCACTACAATTCAAATGCCCTACTTTGGCAAGGCTGCTGATGTCATTCACTGTGAAATACACCTTTGCGAACAGTGTTGCCCAGCAATCTCTGTGGCATGTCCTATAACTGTGTACTGCTGTAGTATGATAAACTAGTTGGGTAGGAGTTTTAATCCCAGACATGGCAACTGTGTGTGTGTGTGTCTCTGTGTATGGAGCAATGCTTTTTTAGGCTACTCACACCAACTACAATTCAAATGCCCTACTTTGGCAAGCCTGCTGATGTCATTCACTATGAAATACACCTTTGGGGAAGGAGTATTCCAGTAATCTCCATGGCTTGTCCTATAGCAGTGTAATGTTGTAGTTTGATATCGAACTCTGACAGGGGTTCTATTCCCACACATGGCAAGTGTGGATGTTTTTGTGTTTGTTTCTATGTCTGTGTAGGGAGCAATGCTTTTTAGGATAGTCACACTCACTACAATTCAAATGCCCTACTTCAGCAAACCTGCTGATGTCATTCACTGTGAAATACACCTTTGGGAGAAGGAGTACTCCAGTAGTCTCTGTGGCACATCATATAACAGTGTAATGCAAGTGTGGATGTCTGTGTGTTTATATGTCTGTAGGGTGTAATGCTTTCAGGCTAGTCACACTCACTACAATTCAAATGCCCTACCTTGGCAAGCCTGCGGATCTCATTCAGTGTGGAATACACCTTTGGGGAAGGAGTACTCCAGTAATCTCAGTGATGCATCATATAAATGTGTAGTGCTGGAGTGGAAATAAACTAGTTAGGTAGGAGTTCTAATCTCAGACATGGTAGGTGTGTGTATCTGTGTGTGTGTGTCTGTGTTTTTCATTTGTATCCTGTGTGGAGGTGGCTGTGAGGGTGTAACAACTGGACTCATTGTGGAGTGGGTTTTGCAAATTTCTTATATGGTGGCCCTAGTATATGTCACAATGTCCACCTTACAGGGTTAACAGATGTGGAATAGCTGAGAGGCTGGGATGCAAATCCATACCCCTCCATGTGACAGAAAGGCCTGGTGAACAAAGTTAGCAACCCTTGTCTTACCCAGAGAACACTCTCAACCCATGTCTCATACACACACACACTTGCCTAGGCAACAACTGCTATGTTGGTAGTACCCTGCATATTGTCCACTGATAGTAAACATGGTGTGATTGCAGTTGGCTACAGAGGGCATGGCACCCTATCCATCAGTCCAATAGGCACATACATGCAGATAGTGCACCTTCACTATGTTCCTAACTGGACACCTGCAACACCTGTGGTGCCATCACATGTGACCCACGTAGGACATACCATGCCTTAAACACAAGCTCTGTATGGACAGATGCCACTGACACCAGGGAATACCTGTATCATGCTATCAATGTAGATGCAGGGTTAACTTGCCGTCCATTACCAGTTCCCGCCACATGAGACCAGGACTGGCACATCTGATGATAACAATCTGTGTACACAACATGGGCCAGACACCCCAGGTACAGTTCCACATGTCACTGTACATGCATGGTGGGAAATGTGCACATCCCAGACACTGTCCATGTCATGGACTAAGGATCACATACATGGCAAGCAATGCACAGCAAAGGCCACACACAATAGTTACCCAGGTGACTGGATCATGAATACATTACCTACCTGTGTGGGCCAATCCAGACACTACACCCCTGATCCACACTGCAGACCATTGTCATGTGGCCTGATGCCAAGGTTTACTCATCACTTAGCCTTGTATAGCCATCTGGCACAGTTGACCACTACACACCCATAAAGCAATGCACTCATGCATGTCAGTACTGGTACCATATGTCTGTGTGTTTGTGGTGTACGATGCCCATGACCACATTCACACTCACTACAACCCACATTGACATACTGAAGCATGCTGTCTGATGTCAGACACCTCCACATACCCTTTGCCGATATAACCTAGAGATAACCCCTGTGGTGCATGTGATACATTCAAAGTACTGTATTGTGGCAATCTAACTAGTGAGGAGTTGTATGCCTGACCCTGCCAAGTGTGTCAATGTGTGTGGGTCCTTGAGAGAGTGTGGCTGTGTTGACGTTGACACCTGTTCATGAGGACAGGCATGTGTACTACACCTACAGTATAGCTACCATATCACTGTTGCAGTGTCACTCACCATCACATATACATTTGGAAGGCTCCTCAACATGTAACCTATGTGGTACATCCAGTAACTGTATAGACATGCGATAGCAATACATAGTCAGTCAGGGGTTTGATACCCTGTACTGGTAGGTGTGTGACACAAACATGCTTAAGTTTAATCTACCACCCCTACCTGACCCTGACTTATCTTTGCCTCTGTCTGCCTCTCTCACACCCTCTCCAGTGGATGTGGAGACTTACACCTGCTTTGCTTAGGCAGCAGCATGTGTATTATAAGTGATGCTCATGATCAGCGGATGGCCTCTGCATGAATTGCAGCCCTCCTCTAGCTGATTGCATGTAGAACAGCTGTGGTAATATTCCCATAGCTAATTGCATGGAAACACACTCCAATATCTAGGAACATGAGATCAGGACCTAGATCTGTCATTTGGCAAACAGCAGCACAGATGGATTGGGGATTTACCTCTAACAACATACACTGTGGAAACAGGCCAACACACAGGAGGGGATGTACCTGACATGACTACAGAATATACGTGCTGCTATACTGCATTTGGAGTAATGTTGGTTTAACAGGGTGTGTGTGGATATGGCTGTTCTACATGTTTTAATACCTGTCATTTCAGTGCTATGTTTATGAGGAAACCCCAATCTGAAGGGTCATCTGCAGATTGGACAGTGTGTGGTGCCTTTTCTTTCTTGTGTTACCCACAGAGCACCTATCTGTGAACTGCAGAAGCATAGTGTGAGGATTGCAGTCAGTACATGGTGACAGCCACGAGAGTTACTAACTTCATATGCCTCATAGGACATATGTTGCAACTTGCAACAAACCCTGTTACAACAGTAAATGTATTAGGTTATTACAGCAACATGTCAATATTGGCCCCGTGTTTGTGCCTCCAGCCATAACTCTGTCAATCTTTGTACATATGTCATGCAGTAAAAGGTACATATGTTCTGTACACCATAATATATTGACATCATATCTGATAACAAGCCAGTGAGATATCAGACTGCTAAACATGTTATGTATAGTAGGGGGTATATTTGAGGACATAACCTGGGCATTCTGTGGTTGTGTGTACAGTACTGAGGTCTGTGTACTTATGGTCATTGTTGACAGTGTGTGTATTGTGAATATGTACCTTGGCCTGTGTACAGACTGTGGCAGATGTCATTGTTCTTAGTCCTCTTCTATCAGATGTTACATGCTGCTCCACTGTATGTTACCCTATCAGCTTACATGTTTGTAGGGCCAAAAATACACATGTCCCATACCACAGACAGGCATTGGACCACACTGTGTAGTGGCCCAGTATATGCAGGGTTAGTGTGTGAGTGGCACATATGAGGATGGTGTTGATCAGATAGTCCATATACTGTAATATTATGCTAGTTTACCATATGTGGCTGTGGCTGTGTTCACAGTGGTTGTGGTTATGCACTTTCACACAGGTGTCTGTTACTCTGCGCTGTGACTTGCCTATAGAGCCTGCTATATATGCAGGTACATGTGTATTCCTCCATAGGAAATGTAGGCCACTGTTGTGGCAGTCTACCTGTAGCCTGCATACTGCTTTGTTACATGCCTAGCAGCTTAGTGTACTTACCTAGTGTGATGTTATGTCCAGATACTTACCAGATGTACTGCTGCTGGGCCACCGTAACAATCATGTGTGTCAAAACTTAAAAACACCCAAAAAATGGAACAACTGTAAAACCAAAAATATCCAGGCTGTGATCGAAAAAGGGTTGTCTGTCAGTAATACAAGTTTATTAAGCGCTTTCGGCTATGCCCAGCATACCCTTCATCAGAATACATTGAAAAAGCATTCTGCTTCATTAAATATAGTTCATTGACCAATCACAAAAATAAAACAATTAATTAAAGAATCATCCCCTCCTGCATTGCCCATTAACTCTTAGAGACATATAATAGATTTGTATTCCATAGAGAAACAATAGTCAATTCATCACTACAAAACATGCTCTATAGGAAAACCTTTCAAAATTCATCACTAATTGTAAGAATAATATTTATTTCTTGTTTTTTCTTTCCTGCAAAACTGGGACCATGGAAATACTTTCATTTAACCATGGGGGAAACATTGCTGCTGTTCTTATTTGCCATTGGGTTTCTTTTTTCTTTAAAGTATTTTTCCAGTCTCCCCCTCTTGGATTAAATTTAACCTGCTCCAGAATTCCAAATGATTTTTTTATAAATGATGCACATATTGAAAAATGTATATATAGTGCACTGGTTGTTTTTTTATTTTTGATGTCATTAACATGCTCATACATCCTACTTTTAAGTGACCATTCTATTTTTCCTAAATAGAATGCTGTGCATGAGTTGCACAGAGCTATGTATACAACACCTTTAGTCAAACAATTCCCATTCACAAACACTATTTTACTTTTCAGTCTATTGTGTAGAACTACAGATTGTTCTTTGTGTATATAGCAACATTGTCTACACATTCCACATGGTCTAGTGCCCCTGCTGTTCACCTTTCTGGATTCTATCTTGCATTCAAGAAGGCTCTTAATGTTGTGCCCTGTCTTGTTAACAAATCTAGGACCCTCTCCCAACTTCTTGTATATTTCTTGATTAGTTTTGAAAATTGTCCAATTCTTGTTAATAATACCCCTAACATCCTTGTTTGTGGAATTGCATTCAAGTACACAGGCCCTTTTGTATTTATCATTTTCCTTAATTCTTTCCACATCATTATTTCATAATCCTACCCCTAATAAGGGGAGATAATCAATGCCCCACTTATATTGTACTTCTAAAATGATTTCCTCGATTATCTGTTTGGGGTACCCTCTCTCTTTGGTTTTACAATTATGTATGTCAGACAAAGCAGTTCAACGGTGTACAGATATATGTCACTAACTAGTGGGTATTATGTGGCCATGGCACCTCTGTACCAGTGTTTATTATGTGTCAGGACAGACAGGGGTGTGTGAATGCATAACCTATGGGGTCAAATGTATACCAGTATTTACATGATATACCCATCTACATGGCTGTTAACATTCACATTGTCAGGCTTGGTCCACATGTCTTGCACTAAGGGGTTCTGTGTGAACCTCAGGACTGACCAGAGTTTGTCAGACTGTCCACATTTATTGGCCATATCTCTGCTGTAGTTCACAGGATCATTACTGTGCTAGCAGTAGTACTGTACTATGATGTCCTTAGGATGTCTGTCAGTAGCCAATGGCGCACATGTTAATAGCAGATGTGACCTCCCTCACACAACATGTCTGTGAAGACAACCTCTATTACAGTAGCAATAGTCTACATATATACCTGCAATACATACCTGACATCTCCTTGCACAAAGAAGTTTGGACTATTGGGGCTGAGGTAGGGCTCCACCCTATGTTCAGGACATATGGTGAACATATATGTATAAGTAATTATTAGTATATCTATATAGATATATACACATATACATATCGACATGTATATGTACATATATATATATATATATATATATATATATATATATATATATATGTAAACACTCAGATATATACATATACACAGCAATATATGTCTACACATATACAGACAGAGCTACATATGCACATATACATATGGATATCTACATATATATTGCCAGTAATAGGTATATCAGAATAGATATGTATGCACATATAGTTAATAGCTATCTAGATATATATCTACATAAATAGGCATACCTGTACATATAGGATGTGAATATATATATATATATATATATATATATATATATATATATATATATATATATGTGTATATGTATATGTATATATATATATATATATATATATATATATATATATATATATATATATATATATATATACATACAAAGAGATGTACACAGGCCATATATATGTTGCACTATACAGATGTGTATACAGACATATGTATGCATATACCTGTGTATGTACATGTAGACATATATCAACCTATTATATGTACAATTCCATATTCATGTCATGTGTAAACCTCACGGTTGTGTATACCCTCCCAAATATATCTCACTGTATGTATTTGCTATGTGTACATTATGATAAAACAACATATGTGATGCAACAGTCATATTAATAACAAGTACTACACAATTGTGGAAGTAAAGTCAATTATTCAATACTACTCAATATGTGTATTGACATATATATAGGAAAAATCAGCACCTGTCTTCACAGTGGTCATGCCGTAGTGGTTAAGTATTGTGACTATAGTGTACAGGAACATGGATTCAAGACCTGCAAGGGCTGTTTATTTTGTTGCTGGGCAGAACAAGGGCTGTCAGCTACAGAGTGGTTAAAGCAGTTTTGAGCAGCTTTAAGCGGGTTTGCACGGGTTTGCACATTAGGTAAGCACTGCTAACTTCCGGTTACAGTTTCTTATAGTCAGCTTCTAAACTGCTTAACCTGTGCAGGCATTGCTTACCCCTGTGCAAACAAGCTTAAACCTGCTTACTGCTGCTTAAAAGTGCTTACTCCCACTTACCCCATGCTCATTTCTTTAAAAGAAAAGAAAAAAAGGGTTGATAGGAAAGTGGTGAAAAAGGGGCACAAAGAGGGAAAGACAGTGGGGAAAATAGCTAGGGATATGCAGGAGGGTGTAGGGAAGGTCCATAGCTGCCCATTTCTTCTACAGCAACAGCTGTGCATATACACTGAATTTGGAGCTAGGTTTGGACACTCACACCCCTGAGAGAGGGATGAGGACAGCAATAAGATGTTGTGATGCGATATAGACCAGATTACATGTGTCCAGTGGATGCCATGGTGGTACGGCAGTAGCGTTGTTACCTCACGGTAAGAGGTTCTCCCATTCGATTCCCGGCTTGGCTTGGGAGTGCCTTCTGTGTGGAGACTGCATGTCCTCCCAGTGGTTGGGTAGTGTTCGAAAGACATGTATGCGTAAATGGGCGTGCCTTCGTTGAAGGTTGGGTGTCGAGCTGGCACCTCAGCATTTCAGAAAAAATCTACTGCCAATCATTAGCGGACTGGAGTTCCTCTGTGGCGACCCCTTACCGGGAATAGCCGAAAGACAAACAAACAAACTATGTATGGAGTGATATTTTTTTTGGGAACAGATTCCCTTTTTTTTCAGGTGAGAGTGGGATGTTGGGGAGGGATAGTAGGTATATTTGGGGAGATAAGTTGGGTAGGTTAACAGACAAGACAAACAAGACGCATACAGGGGCAGTATATGACACATGTGGGGGGAAAACACCTTGATGGGGAGGGGTGTTGGGAAATTGGAAGCCCATGATCCCCTTAGTGGAAACAGTGGGAATGAGATCCCCACCCATTGGCAGTCACCACTGCACCTTCACAGCAACGAAGGTGGCTGTGCTGGGGGCTGAGCCAGAGAGCCAGGCTGACCCTCTGGTCATGACATGTGGGCCTCGAGCTGGCGTAGAAGATCTCCAAACTGCTGATCAAGCTCTCTATGCACCACAACCTGGACCTGGCGATGGGTGACAGCTTCCTGTCTGCACCTACTTCCAGGGGGGCAAGCCCCATCCCCTGAGGTGGTCCACCCAAAGGTGGTGCAGGACCAACAGACGAGGAGGTCCTTGGTTGGGCCCCAGATGTGCTGTTGCCACGGCCAGCTGAGGTGGGACAGGTGAGTCCGCTGGGACTCACATTCCCATATGTGCTATGGTGTTTATGGTGTATCGACATATGTGGGTTAGTAATAGTCAATACATTCCAGTCTTAGGTATAACAGCATGCATAGATATTCCCATTAACCCAGACACCACATATGGAACAGTTGCATAGCAAACGGAACACATGCATATATGGGACCACAGGGGTAATAACAATGGCATGCAGGTATGTTGATGGCACCATGCCACCAGTGTTGGAGTATTTATACATAGCACATGCATAGAAACAAATTTAAATAACTATCAGCTAATGGGACATATATCCCAACATAACAGTGGAGTCATCACATAACAGTTGAAGTAGGTATGTAGCGTATTGTTTGAGATATGGTGGGGGGGGGGGAGAAAGATGTTAATTAACAACTTGTATATTCCTGTAGTTCACATTAATTTCCTAGTCAGTTCTGTTATCGTACCTTACAAATATTACTACACTACCCTATTGCCTTAGTTTGGACAGTGATATGGCTGTCATCATCTTTATACATGAACTGCTTTTACCTGCAGTATACACCTCTTACTTGGTATACCTGTGAAGGAAATGTTTGTTAACACTAACTAAATGTTTCTACACATACTCCCAGATTCCAGGTTGATGTTGTGCACATACCTGTCCATCTCTTTTTGCAGAGACTCTGTTCATGTCTTGACCACATGCAGGTGAACTGGAACATATCCATATTATTGCCCTCTTTAACCTTTACTGACTTACAACACTCTTATACAGGATTTCCTACACAGTTCTGTTATGTAGCACAGTGTGGGTGACAGTGGTCAGTAATACCTTATTATTCAGAGCAACAGCAGCACTCACAATTCTATACAATACCAGAGTAAACAGTACCAGTACAGGGTATCAAGCTTTTTTTTTCTCAGCACAGTGTTTGTATTCGACATACCTGTGGGAACAGTGTTTGTTAGCACTACCTGAATGTTGCCTCACACAGTTCCAGGTTCCACATTACTATTATGCACATACATCTCACTCTGTTACTGTACATACTGTGGTCACAACTTGACAACATGGAAGTGTAGATAGGACATACTTGGCTTATTACTCTCATAACAGTTTCAGGAGTTGCTAGAGTTTCCTTTGTGGAGCAGAAGACCCGTTGCTGTGCATCATTCTATGGCCATGTAGCCTGTGGAGAAGCTGAGGTTGAACAGCATGTTTAGGTGGGGGGTTAGCTTGTTCTGTAGTTCATGCAAAATGCATCCTAGGACACCATCTGGCCCCATTGACGCTGTGTTTTTGGCTTTTGAAAGGGCTGTTTTCACTTGTGTGTCTGTGATTTCCGGGACACTACACTTTTCCGTTATTGTTGTGGGACCTTTTGGAGTTGAGAGGGGGGTGAAGTTTGCACTGAATCTATCTGCCAGGATGTTGACAATATCAGTAGTTTCAGTATATTCTGTGCTATTTTGCACTAGCTCAGAGCATATCTGTGAGTTGCCACATAGATTCTTGACATAGCTAAAAAAGGCTTTGTGGTTATCTTTCAAATCCTTGGCTATTTTCCTTTCGAAGTTAGCCTTGAATGATTTTATGAGGGACCTTAGTTTCTTACTGATACTGATCAGGGATGTCTTTCCTTCTTGGGATTGGCTTTTTTTCTGAATTAGTTTCCTCCTTTTATTGTCTAACCTGTTTATGGCAAGGGTCCACCAAACGGGTTTCCTTCTCTTAGGGGAGTGAGTCTTGGTTTTGCTAGAGATGGCATGATCCATGCATCCTTGTAGGTGCTCATAGAGTGCATTTGTAAAGGATTCTGTATCTTGGGCAGCGTTATCCTTTAGCGTGGAGGCTGTGAAACTTACCACCTCTGTCTTAAGTAAGGTGAAGTTTGCTTTAGAAAAGTACTACATTTACACCTCACATCTGGCCTTACTTCAGTACTCCAGTTCACATATTTATGTTATGTAGTAGGTTATAGAACATATGACTGTATACTGATTCCTTTCACATATTCAGTTTGATTTTACTATAGTGAGGGTTTGTTTGGTGATACCTCACTTTTATGTACTGTTTTGATGGCTTAGTGGTTAACTACTGTGACTATAGTGTACAGGGTCCTGGGTTCAAGACCTGCAAGGATGTTCATTTTGTTGCTGGGCAGAAGAGTGGCTGTTGGATACAGAGTGATTAAGGCACTTTTCAGCACTTGCAAGTGGGTTTGCACTGGTTTGTGCGAGGGTAAGCACTGCTAACCTCCGGTTAAATATGCTTAACCTGTATGTGCATTGCTTACCCCTGCACAAACGGGCTTAAACCCACTTACTAGTGCTTACATATGCTTACTCCCTCTTCCTACTGCTTAATGCTGCTTACACTTGCTTACTAGTGCTTACTCCCGCTTACCACTACACTAATTTAGACAGTAATGTCTAATGGTTCTTGGGAAGGTGAAGGATTTGGAAGATGTATGGAGTTATCATTCATTACACATTTTACCTTCCATTTGTATCCATGATTCCTGTGTACATATGCTGTATGGGGCACATTTGATTATCTGTGGACTTTGCAACATTATGACATTGACACCTCACATCTGCATTTAATGCAGTACTCCAGTTCACAAATATATGTTATTTAGTAGGTTATGCAACTAAAATATTGGTCATAATGTGATTTGACATGGAAAATGGAACGTGCTGCAGTGGGACTCGAATCGGGAATGCCTGCTTGTAAAGCGAATGCTCTGCCCACTACACTATTGCTATACTGCTTCATTTGCATATATCTTCCTCGTTATCCTCTTCATAGGTTCATAGGTTCATAGGTTGGTACTAGGCTATTGGCCCTAGGGCCTATACAAGCCTAGCCATAACAATTCCCTGGATATTTCTTCCCACAGTATTTACTTCCCTGGACCCCTGTCTAGCAGGGTGACTGACATGATCCCTGGGGTGAATTTCCTTTCTCCCATCCAATCGTCAAGGTTCCTTTTGAAGAGGGCCAAGGAGGTGCTCTGCTTGACATGTATGGGCAGTCTATTCCAGAGTATGGGGAGTCTCTGAGTCAGGAACCTATCCCTCCAGCATGTTTTGTTCATTAAAAACCAAAATAAACACTGTCGATGCCAGGAAATGCTGTTAATAGAAACTTTTAATTCCACAATTAAAAACAGACTGAGCACTTTCATCCCCTCATGGGGATTTCATCAGAATCTACCATTTTCTATTATTATCCCCTTTAAATACCATGATGAAATCCCCATGAGGGGATGAAAGTGCTCAGTCTGTTTTTAATTGTGGAATTAAAAGTTTCTATTAACAACATTTCCTGGCATCGACAGTGTTTATTTTGGTTTTTAGTGGACTTTCAGCACTGTTTTGGGTTCGATTCTGCTGTTTTTGATGTTTTGTTCATTGTGATGACAAGGTTTAGATCCCTGGAGTGTGTGGCTCTGAATGATTGGGATTTCTTTAAGTGGAGCATGTCCAACTGCTCAGGGTTTGACATGGCCCTGTATGTTAAGCAGAGATCATCTCTGAGTAGTCGATATGCCACAGAGTATAGTTGGAGTTTTTTTAGATGGTCAGCATAAGACATCTGCTTTAGGCCTGTGATTCTTTTAGTGAGGAATTTCTGTGGCCTTTCCAACTGTTGCAGATGTCTTTTGAGGTACATAAGAAATGGGGCATTGTACTCTATAATGGGTCTAATGAGGGATGAGTACAGTGGGACAATGACCTCCTTTTTTATGGATGAAAAGCCCTTAGTGATGAGGTGTGCCACATCGAAGGATTTCCTGACTGTTGTGGCAATGTGGTTATCAAAGTGAGACCACTGTCCACCTGTGTCCCTAAGTCTCTCATCACACTTTTAGTGTTTAGTGTACTGCCACCTATGTGGTAATTCACGGCTACATGTTTTTTTCCCAAAGGGGATAACTATACATTTCTTGGCATTAAGCTTGAGCCCATGGCTCTGGCAACAAGCATCTGTTTTGTAGAATATCCACATAATTTGGGGATTCAATAATGGCTGCCAGTTTGCAGTCATCTGCGAACTTTGTTAGCTAGAGTCCCTTAGTGTTGGCTCTGCCATTTAAGCTGCATTAACCATGGCTAAGCGTTGGGTAAACCCATGCACCTATGGTTAGATTTAATCAGATTCATAAAAAAAAATGGTATGTTTATTTTGTTTGTATTTATTATTGCTGTTGTATATGTGGAGGATGTTGCTGGGGGTATGCAGACACCTATGAGAGGTCTCGCTCATTCTTTTGGCCTTTCTGCTGTTCTTCATTGTGGGGGCATATATATTCTAAGAGCTCTGCTCTCAGATACGCCCCATGCACTTTTACATGCTCCATGTAAGATTTGGAGCTCAGGCAGCACCGCTTCATTAATATGCATGGCACACTGCTATCCTGCTCCTAAATGGCTGCTTCCATGCAGGACTAAGCTAGTCCTACACGGAAGATTAGTAAATCCGGAGGACTGTTCAAAACTCTCAGTATGCATACTGATTTCTGCTTTAGGTCTACAATGATTACAGATATTTGGATTTAATTTAAAACTTTTATTTCAAATGTTATAGCACAGACACCAATAGACATTTGGTAAACAAAGCAATGCATTCTCACAATGAAAACAGACTTAGTATTAAAACTTATTTGTCTTTGAAACTCATATTCACTGAAACGGCATTGAAACCTGAATTCAAAGAAAATGCATCTGGGCACTGGTGGATTAAGTTTACCTTTTGGCTTTTTTCAAATCATAGGCCCCTTGCACACATTTTTAGAATAATGCAAAAGTTCTCTGATTCACTTTCCTGATTGCAGTAAATTATAATATATAACAACTAAATTATATCTCATGTATAATACACCACTTGTTAGAGCATGTTTTAAATTTATAGTTTTGAACATTTTTCCAGTAAGTAATGAAACAAAACATGCTAACCAATAATGACAAAACTGCCAAATTCAGAACTTTTCAACCATAAAAGGCCACTCAGACTTCTGTCATTACAACCCACAAATATCAGTCAATATCGCAATCTCTGCAGAAGTAAAAGTCATCTGAATAATTCCACATTAAAGTGATCTGTAACTAATGAAAGGATGGTGCTAGCAAACATCTTTATATTTCAGTGTTTCACCTACAAATTCAGTGCCTGTTGCCCTTGAAGAATAAATTCCCTATGTTATATTAAAAATGGTAAGCTGGTAATATTACAATAAGGAATGGATGGCAAATTGAAACCAGGGTTTATAGTTACTAGGCATCTCATCCAAAGGAGGACATCTTCAGGACTGCAGCATCCCACCCCTTAAAATATGACACAGTATCAGCAATCCATCTACATGGTGTGGGAGTAGAACCCACAACCTTCTGCATCAAAACACAATTGCACATTGTAAACAAACCTAGCATAAACAGCAGTAAACCTATCTTCCCTTGAAGCTCACAATTCCTTGAAAATGCACTTGAAACTAAATTCCTTGAAAAATGCATCTGCAACTCAGTTCCTTGAGAAATGCAGCTTGGTTGTTGGGGTTGTAAGACTTTGATGTTATAATATAGACCCGAGTCATGCATATTGCCTGGGTTACCTGCACAGACATTGTGGATGAACCTTTAGGCATTACAAATACATAAAGATTTATAGAGTGGTATCCTTTTCTGTTGATGTACCTTCTTCCCTGTTCAGTGGGTGGGGCTTTTGTTTGTGTGTGTGTGTGTGTGTGTGTGTGTGTGTGTGTGTGTGTGTGTGTGTGTGTGTGTGTGTGTGTGTATGTGTGTGTGTGTGAGCAATCTATGGCCTCCAACTCTTCAGGAAAGTGCGCTGTTGCATAAAAGTCCTGCTTAATACTTGATCTCTCCTGTAGGTTGAGTGGGAAACAGATGTGATCCCTTGTATGTTGTAACATTTCATTTAAAAACTGATGTACTGTTCAAGAGGCTGATGTCTGTGACACCTCTAGTATATCCTCCACGTGTCTCTGAAAAATACCAGTAACTAGTATGCGTAATGCTACACATACCTTTGTTTCCACTGGAATAGATTCTTTATGGTTTGTCTGGGGCCTGAGGCCGAAGTGGCAGAGGAGGCATAGTTCATCTGTTTCCCTGTACACTCTGTATTGCTTTGCAATTTCCATGTCATGATAAGTCAAACAGGGTCTAAACACCCTTCTTCTTCCCCAAGGTCTGGAAGCTGCAGCAGCATCTTGATTTAAAGCCTGTTGCGCACATAATGAAAGTAGTAGCAACCCCTTTCATTTTTTTTCTAAGTGTGTTCATGCCTGTATTCTAAAGGGTTTTGGGGCTCAGGACAAAAGTGAGTACTTAATATACACAATTGCTTTATAACTTCTTGAATAGTTCTACCATGGTGGATTGGTTAATTAGCATGTAATTTGTCTTTTTATGTTTTCATTAGCATATTCTGCCATTTCCATTTGTTTTGAGGTTCTACACAAACAGTATGACATCATGTGTGCAGCGCCACACCGCCAACATGAATCCAGCCCATAGTTCTGCACTATATCCATTACACTGACAATGCATTTATGCTAGTAAAACATCTGCACACATGTAAAGTGTTTCATTGCTAAAGAAGCATAAGTGTAGCCTTAGTTTAATATGCATATAACATCACACTTATCTAGTGAAGTAAATGCATGAATGTTCCTTATAAAAAATATAGTGATCAAGGGTCATTTGGCATTCTGTGTTATATCATTAATACCCTGTGTCTGTGTTGTTTGACTGTTATCACTGTATATTTTAGCATAGCATTACTGACATATAGTGGGAACATTTAAAGTTTTCCTCTACTGGTTTCACTGTGAACTGGCCTTTGATCAGTTTACAACCTTTTAAATTTCTTCTTCTTTTGGCTTTTCCCAGTTAGGGGGAACCACAGTGGATCACCTATCCACTCATGACTGGCAGTAAAGTTTTATGGTGTTGAGTTGCCACCCTAGCACCCAACCTTCCACAGAAAGAACATGCATGCATGCACTCACACCTAGGGCCAATTTGTAGTGTACAATCCAACTACAGCATGTCTTTGACATGTGGGAAGAAACCAGAGCACCCGGAGAAAACCCATGTGACCACAGGGAGGACATGGAGACTCCGCACAGAAGGCACCCCAGCCAAGGATCGAACCAGAGAACTTCTTACTGTGAGGCAGCAATGCTAACCACTGCGCCACCGCAGCCACCCAGTGTACAATCTTTTAAACAAATAGAAATAAACAGACTATATTCTTTAGATTTCAAGGATTATTCTTTCCAGACTGTTCAATTGCCCATAGCATATTTTTGCAACATCACTGACTTTATTTCTTTAATTGTTCTGCATTGAAGAAAATTAAAGTAAATTGAAAAGTGACATTTTTTATTAACATGCAGCTTTTTTTTTTTTTTTTGGGCATGATCCCTTCAAATGCATCATCATTGTGGGTGGCAGGCTTCTGGAATTTCTACCTTATGAAATAACTCTGAATTTATGCACCAGAACTCTTAAAGTACCATTAAAAATAATCTTCCAACTTCAAGCATGATGATTAAGGAGTTGAGTTTGTTCATCACAGGAAATAATTGGCGTCTGTTTATATTGCAGTGACAGCAACAGCAACGATTCCCCATTTTTAGGCTTTCTATTTTCCCCATCATTGTATAACTGTGGAGTTGGTATATGCAAATTGAGTGGATGACAGACTTTCTCCTCACATGGGAGGTAAAGGTGAAACATTTATGTATTTATTTATTAATATATGTTTTTATCTATCCATATATGTATTTGTTGATTTATTTATTTTCCAAATGAACCTACAACTCATTCTGTTTGTCTGGCTGTAGCTTTTCACAAATATTATTCAGGGAACCATAGAGGGAACCATAGGTGAGTGTAAGTATAAACTTTTAAGATGAGTGCAAACATATGTAACCTTAATGTTAACATTGGCAGGTCCCTCAGTAACAGAAGACTATTTAAAGTATTGAAAAGTAGTTGAGATTATTACCTTATTTCTACAATAGATGCATTTACCTTTAGATATGCATTACCCTACTAAGATGAGAATGAAAGGTTTACTTGACAGTGGTTGTACTGGGTAGATTACCCACAATCCATTGTATTTAGTCATCTGCAAAGAATGACAGAAGCCAGACTAAAGTCATGTGTAAACCTTCTCACACTGCACATTTAGATATGTTTTAAATCAACAATTCCCTGGATGATTCAGGAGATGTTAATTTCTGTTGTGAATAACCATGTCCATTCTTTCTAGTGTTCAGGCTACATATGAAAATGATCAAAATGTAATGGATTCAAACATGGATAAGGATACCTTTTGTTAATGATCCCTACTGTTTCTGCTAAAAAAATGTTTATATGCTCCAGAACTGTTTTTCACAATGCCATACATAGAACCAGATGCATAAATACAGGGAACAGCAGCTAATTTCTCAAACTTAAGCATTGTATAGTAAAACAGGAAAATTAATTTTTCTGCACTTAGTTTAATGTACAGCTGCTATCATGCAAAGGCTGTACTCATGCTCAGTACATTCTGTGCCATTCACAGAAACTGATAAAGCATTGAAACAATGCAAGAAATTCAAAGCTGCATTGTATGGTAAAGATATTTTAAAACAGGTGAGACTTTTTTAAATATTGCCATTATGCATCAATAAATCATGTATGACTAAGGCTAAAGCAGATGTACTAAATACTTGCATTGTTTTATTACTTGAGGTATGCCCTCACAATAAAACAATACCATAGGTAAATGCTGCATTACCCACACCTAAAAGAATTTTATCTCTATATTACCATATTCATTTCCAGAGGTATATGTCCTTTATCTCAACACCGAAGATACTGTGAGATACTTGCTATATATGAAAATATCTACTAAGCATTTTGTATTAGTATGGATCATATCAGTATTATGCATCCATCTATAATGTCAATTTTTAAAAATATATATTCTAAATATGCACAATTTGAGATGCAGTTTTATTAAACAGCTAGCATATTTAAGTAATACATCACAGGCAAATCAATGTCACAATGAGAATATTCTGTGAGATCAAAAATGTGATGGAAAGATACTGCAACAATTATACCCTATTTCACATTTGCAGTTATTTTTTTCTGTCTTTTTGGTTAAGCCTGCTAATTTAGCTGTGAGTGAATACTTTCTCTCTCTCTGTTCTCCTTTGTTTACAGCTGAAGGACAAATTGTCCTACAACGTGCACTAGAATGACAGTCACTTTGAATATGAGGGCTCCTGAGCAGTGCTGGAACACATTCAGGTCCTGTTGCCTAGCAGCAGACAACAAAAGTAGTAGAACAAGCCTTAAACTGATGAACTGTGAAAACGCACTCTAGGGCCAATCATGACAAGTAAATAATGTGTCATTCTGACACTGGCGTAGACAGCTAGTGTTAAAGTGAATGACTGGTGTCCTCAGACTGAGTGTATGCTATTTTTGTCAACCACTGAAGGGAATTCAAAGAACTGAATATCTGAGATGTCAGTATATTCATCACAATAGGAAATGAAAATGCATTTTGTATGAACCCAGCAGCTGCAAGACACAAGAAAGCATTAATCTAGTTCTTTTTAAGCATTACAACAAAGCTATTGAATTTTTGCTGTGCATGTCTGTAACCTTCTGCTCTCAATTAGGTGGTGGCCATAGCAGAGTCAATTAGGATGCAAAGCCTGTGAAGTGCAATGTCGGAAGTTACGGACTGTGAAAAGATTTGCGTGACTGGACAACAGTATTGTTTGACAATGCTTTATTGACAGCCTTAATTACTCATGGCAAAAAGAGACTAATTTTTATTGATGAGCTCTGATGTAAAACTAGGTGGCTGCTGTGATGATCCTCTTTAAGTAGGCCTCTGAACTTCCTATCTCTATATCTTTCTTTAATTTTTATTCAACCTCTTTTTGATAATTTGCATTAAGAATGTCACGTGCATTGTAAAAACTTAGAATCACATCACAGAATTCCAGGATGTGTTGTGCTGGGATTATTATCAGAGTTGTAGTGTAGCTGACTTTGATAACTAAAATTAGGACAGTTCATGAAACTGCCTGCATTTAGTGAATCCTGTTTTACATTGTGCAGTACTATACCTTAACAATAAAAATAAAGTTGCCTGTATCAGTTAATACTTGAAAAAGGAAGCCGGCAAGACGATAAAGCTCGGCAGATGCACCAATTCCAGACACAGTGATGCTGATAAACGGCAAGTTAAAATTTTATTTTAAGCTCAACAATAATAGGCTTTTCGTCAGTGTCCCACACCAACTTCATCAGAAAAACAAACAACACATTCCAGCTTACACCTTAATAAAAAGCTCATAAATCACATGACTACTTAGCAATTAAGCCAATTCATTCACAACACCTGCTCAAACCCTTCCCTGAGGACTCAATCTTACTGAACAAGCAGTAAAAGAAATAGCCATACTTTTGTAAGCCATGCTGAAATAGATAAAAAATAGATGAAGAAATTAAAATGGATGCAATCTACAAAAATAAATGCAATAAAATTACCTAACCAAACTTCTTAATTTTAAAATACAAAAAATGAATAACATTTCATTTAAGCCAGGATAATGATAAGCTTCTAGTTTTAGCTGCCAAATTAATTCCTTTTGTTCTAAAAGTAACGTATCTGGAACCCCCTATTGGAAGGAACTACCTGATCAATGACTGAAAAAGTAAATTCATGACCTGGGTATTCCTTAACATGCCCGGCAAGTGCATTCTCCATCTTCTCTTTTTTGATGGCATAAAGGTGTTCATAAAGGCGTTCCTTAAGTTTCCTGTCAGTTTTTCCTATATAAAACACCGGGCATGAAGAGCACCTAGCCAAACATACCACATGTGAACTGGCACAGTTAAATCTACCCCTGATGGGGTATTTGGTCTCCCCAATACTAAAAAAGGTCCCTGCTTTAATAAACCTGCAGTATTTACACATATTGCATTTGTACATCCCCCTAACTGGGGCATGGTTCAATTTCATCTGTAGAATACTCTTCAGATTCAACCCCCTCCTAAACACCACCTTGGGTGTGATCTCAAACTGTGAGTTACCTTGCATGTCTAATCGTAAAACTAGAAGCTTATCATTATCCAGGCTTAAATGGAATGTTATCCATTTCTTGTATTTTAAAATTAAGAAGTTTGGTTAGGTAATTTTATTGTATTTATTTTTGTAGATTGCATCCATTTTAATTTCTTCATCTATTTTTTATCTATTTCAGCATGGCTTACAAAAGTGTAGTAAGAATCTTTGTGTTCAACATCTTTGTATCATGTATAGTAAGGGTTAAAATGTGAAACTGCATTGCGTGCAAAGAAATAAGCTAAAATAAGTTGTTTTTCTTGTAAAGAATTTGCTGACCAAAGAGGAATGCACAGATGTTACCTTGGTCCAGGCACAAGCTTATCGTGTGTCTGACCTCTGACCATCTAAGGCTCCAGTATGTGAATTTATAGCCTTGACTGAAATTCCTTGTCTAGTAACCAGCTGCTGTGTACGTGAAGAAGAGGGTATAAAAACCCATGTAAAGTGTACAGAAATTAGACTGCTTACATACCATGTACGTTGCAGCATGTCTCCAGGCATGTAAAATAAACCTTTTTTGCTTATTTTTATCTGCGTGATTTTTCCAGTATATGTTAAGAGTGTTAAAATCTTTTGACATTTCTGGCACCCAAGACCATGGGCCACCTCTTCACGGTACGAATCGCATAAGAGGGACTGAAAAACCTGTACAGGAAGGGGAGAACGAATCTCGGGCTCCCTTGAACGGAAAGACCTCCGATGAAGAAGTCGTAATTAGAGGCCAGTCACTCTTAGATTCGATCCGTGAGAAGGTGATGAACGGGGCGGAAGAACCGCAGAAAGGTAAGCGTAACATTTTTTTTCCCTCTTTTTGTATTGTTCTCTTTTTTAAAGAACAAAGAGACTAGTCATAAGGGAATCGTCTTTTGATTTAATTTTACAAAAGTACGATAGAGATCTCAGGAAAAGGAAACTAATTTTTCTCTAAGATTAGAAAAATGGGAACAGGGAGTAGTTGCAGCAACCGCTCAAACAAAAGGACCGAGGATGAACAATATATGTTCAACCTACATCCAAAGAATTTAAAATTTCTAAAAAAATGGAAAAAGGATTATGAGTTTAGTGGAAATCTAAACAAATTAGAATGTCAAAATTTGGTAAAAAGTTTACGTAAGGATGCAGGAAATAAGGTTAAAGATCAAAAGAGAATTGGATTTCCCCAAGCTCAGAAGTGGTTAGAGGAAGCTAATAAAAAATATAGAGAACAGCTTCAAAACAAAAAAACTGGTGACTCGAGTGCAAAAGATACATTTTTCGTCCAAAAGGATGATAATGAAACATCTGCCGTCTGTCGCAAGGCGACGGCCCCACCCTTATATCCAGACCCGGAAACCCTTAAAACCAGTCCACCTCAGTATCAGGAAAGTGAAGAAGTGAGCCAAAGCAAAACCATACCTCCCGTAGTTTTACAAAAGCAGGCGGATGACACTCTGGACCTACGAACCCATAGTATAGACAAATCAGAATGGAAACAAAAGGAAACCGAAGTCAATTTGGCGTCCACAGAGTATCCCCTCATAGAAGTTGCAAATCCGCAAGCGGGTACGTCCGGACAGGGTCCCACCATTTTAGTCTATCGACCCTGGACGCGGGAAGACATTTGAAAAGCCGTAGAAGGAATACCACACCCCAGGTTAGATATGACCAAGTTTTGTGAGGACGTCGCAGGCATGATGGAAAGTTATAAGCTAAATGCCATAGAGTTGGAACAAGTAGTTCGACAAATTTTGGGTCCCGACTGGCACTTGGTCTGTGGGGACTGGGATCCCATAACCAGAGTAGATAATAAACCACTTGCCCACAATTCGGACTCATACCAAAAGCAGGTCAAGGATTTACTAGACCGTATTCTGGACAAATGGAAGCCTAGGGCAGACTGGACCTGTATCAATAGATGTGTACAAGCAGACGATGAAAAAGTAGACAACTATTTACAGAGACTTACCCAGTGCTTTGATAACCATAGTGGTATGCAAAAAGAAATAGATCAGTCAAAAGACTCCTCATATGAACAACAACTAAAAAATGCCTTTTTAAAAGGGTGTAAAAGTGCTATTAGCAACTTTGTCCAAAAGCATATGAAAGACCATCGGACGGCACGTCTGCAGCCCCTACTGGAGTATGCAAGACATGCAGAAAAATATTTAGAAGAAAAGAAAAGAAAACAAGCTCAAACCTTTACGGTGAGTGAAGATGGGACACTTATGCTACTGCAAGGTCCGACTAACAGGGATAGAGGAAGGGGCAGAGGCAGGGATAGAGGAAGAGGGAATGTGGGACATTCTGAAGATTATGAAGGCAGACAAAAAAGAGGAGAATGTTTCAAATGTGGTAAAAAGGGACATTTTGCAAGGGATTGACGGTCTTCTGAAAAAACTAAAACCACTCCGGATCATGGGTCAGCATGACTATATGATGGTGGTGAAGGTGAATCAGACCCAGATAAAGAGGCTGATTGGCCAGAGTCAATAAGACAGAGTGAAGAGGAAGATTTTGAGGACGCAAACGAAGAAGGTAAGGGTGAACGTGCAGGATGAGAAAATGAAATGACTGATTTTTCAGAAGAAGGTGAATATCAGGTTGTTAATTTAACAGCGCTGGCTGTAACTATGCAGCTAGAGGCACAACCGATAATCACACTTCAAGTAGAGGGTAAGAATGTAGAATTTTTGTGTGATTCAGGGACCTCCAGGACCCTGCTAAGAATCTCTGCAGTGCCATCCGATGTAACTTCTGATGACTATGTATTAGTCAAGGCAGCAAATGGCCGCATTTATAAGGAATCATTATCTAAACCTTTATGGTTCATGGACCCTGAAACTAACCAAACTATCAGGTTTCGAGTCATTATCTTTAAAATTTTCCCTGTAAACTTATTAGGAAGAGATTTAATGCACGTGTTTGGCATAGCAGCTGTACCGACTGCATCAGGGATTCTAGCCAAACGAGTAGAAATTCAAGATGTTATGTTACAAGTGGGGCAGGGTGATTTACATTACTGGTACAGTAATGATCTTATTGAAACAGGACCACAAAGTGTGGCCAATGAGTTAACTAACCTAGCTTTGAGCAAATATAGTACAGCTATTCAATTACCAGAGGCTGCCAAACAACTACACTGTACAATGTATTACAGGAAAAATGTGGGACCTGATCCCAAGTATGAGGAGCAATTTTTTAAACACAAGGTCACAAAAATCCTGTTACAAAATCTCTATTGGGATAAATTAGGAAATTCTGCAGTTACATGCAGTCTTACAAAAGATATGCAGTTACTTTTTCACAATAATTCTATTGCACATGTCTCTGTTACAAGGGAAGAACAAATGGCATGGCATCTGGTGGGGAGGAAAGTTACTGAATGGGCCAAAATGACACCGGAACAATTGGCATGTAAAGGAGTTCAGGTACAAAGACTGAATTGGGTCACCCAGGCTAGACCAACAGTGCACCTCCGCGAAGACAGGCTAACGCCACCCGGGGGAGGGCCATTCTGACTATGTTTCCTAACCCCGCAAGAAGAATTAAAGTTACAATCAGTGCCAGACTCCTTATGGTCCTGCGGACAACATGACATTGGGCTAATAAAAACAGCAGGACAGGTTAAAATAACTCCAAAATCCAATTTTAGACCTCACAAGTGTCAGTATCCATTAAGTAAGAAGGCAGAAGAAGGCATTCTACCATTGATCACGGCTCTACTGAGAGCTGGGGTTTTAATTCCATGCACAGATTCACCATGTAACACACCCTTGTTCCCAGTAAGGAAACGGACGGGACATGAAGAATGGTACAGGATCTGCAGGCTGTAAATGCTGCTGTAGTGCCAAGGGCTCCTATGGTCCCAGATCCATCTGTTTTGTTAAATGATATCCTTCCCACGGATAAGTATTTTTCTGTTATTGACATTAGTAATGCATTCTTTTCTATTCCCCTACAGGAAGATAGTAGGTTTTGGTTCGCTTTTACATTTATGAGTAAGCGGTACACATACATACGACTGCCGCAGGGATATTGTGAAAGCCCTACAATCTTTTCACAAGAAATGTCGACAAACCTGGCACAGTTTCAACCAGAGCATGGCTGTCATCTACTATTGTACGTGGACGACATCTTACTGGCTGCACCCACGGAGGCTGTCTGTGAGTCCGAAACTATTCGGTTATTGCATTTTTTGGCGAAAGAGGGACATAAGGTAAATAAATCTAAATTACAATTTTGTAAAACTGAAGTATGATATCTAGGCTATACCATTTCAATTGCTGGTAGACAACAAGATAACTGTAGAAAATAAGCCATTTTACAGGCACCAATGCCCAGCATAAAAAAAGAAATGATGTCGTTTTTAGGAATAACAAATTTTTGTCGTAGTTGGATTCCCAACTATGCAGAGGAAGTAAGTCCACTTTCAGAACTTATTTTCGCACTTCCCATGGCAGCACATGACGCGCTCAATGGACGGATAAGGCAATACAGGCATTTACTAGGGTAAAACAGTTGATAGCAGGATCTGCAACACTTAGCTTCCCTGACTATACAAAATCCTTTGTTCAGACAGTAGATTGTAAGCAGGGCTTTATGACATCGGTTCTGTTGCAAACTTATGGGGATATGTTGAGACCATTAGCTTTTTATTCCAGTAAATTGGACACAGTGGCACGATCTTTGCCACAATGTGTACAAGCAGTAGTCGCAGCCGCACAGGCTGTGCAAGCGTCTGCAACCCTAGTTTTGTTTCATGACCTTACCTTATGAGTACCGCACTCTGTCGCGGTAATACTACTGCAGGATAAAGTTACCTTTCTCTCTCCTAGCAGACACTTATCCTGCATGACAGCATTACTATCACAACCACACATGACCATTGAGCGATGCACCACTCTTAATCCAGCCACGCTGTTACCTACAGCTGACGATGGTGCCCCTCACGTGTGTTTAGATTTAATACACTCTAATGTCTTACCCAGACCAGACCTTAAGGACCAACCTTTGGCAAATTCAGATTGGACCATGTTTGTAGATGGGTCAGCACGTAAGAACGAGGCAGGTATCACACAAGTAGGGTATGCAGTCACAACTGAGACTAAGGTACTAGAGGCAAAACCCCTCCCCAGGAACCTGTCCGCACAAGCGGCCGAATTGATTGCTTTGTCCAGAGCATGCACCATCTCCAAGGATAAGGCAGTTACTATCTACACAGATAGTCAGTATGCTTTTTCCATGGTCCATGTCTTTGCACAGCAATGGAAAAATAGGGGAATGGTTACGGCCTCAGGAAAGGAAATAACCCACAAGGATTTAATCCTTAGCCTCTCACAAGCTGTCCAACTGCCACGGGGATTGGCCATCTGTAAGTGCGCAGCACACACAAATGCCAAAGATCCAGTATCACTTGGAAATGCACTGGCTGACAAAACTGCAAAAAGTGTAGCCTTAACCTCTACTTTTGCACTCGAGACCACACAAAAGGAACTTTACCCTACAGATAAATTTGATTTACAAACTTTACAGGTAATGCAGGAACTTAGTACAGCTCAGGAAAAACAGCGATTTATTAAATATGGGGCTATTCAAAAGCAGGGAGTTTTTGTAGGTCCAAATGATAAGTATGTCTTGCCAACAAACCTTTTTAGGTATGCCTCATTAGTGACGCATGGCCCATCTCATCTGGGCCCTGCTGCTATGGTTCAAATAATCCAGCAAATTTTCTGGACCAAGGGCTTTATAGCGTACGCTAAACGATTTTGTTTATCGTGCCTGCTTTGTGCACGATACCATGGTGGTGGGGTGCGGATCACCCCAGCAGCTTTCCCGCTGCCTCCGTATCCATTTCACACAATCTGCATGGATTTTATTGAACTAACTCCTGTTCAACAGAAGCGATTTGTGTTAGTCATTATTGACGCTTTTACAAAATGGGTTGAAGCTTTTCCAGTAGCACACCCAGATGCACTGTCGGTAGCCAAATAACATTATCCCTCATTTTGGGCTACATACACGCATCTATTCTGATAATGGCACACATTTTGTAAAAAAAGTTATTCAAAAGCTGGCCGCCGTTTTTCAGATCGAGTTAAAATATCATTGTGCCTACCACCCACAGTCAGCAGGGTTGGTTGAACGCCATAATGGCATTCTCAAAGGCAAGTTACATAAACTCATGGCCGAGACACATCTGTCTTGGATAAACTGCTTACCTCTGGCACTCCTGTCCATGCGTACCACTCCCACCTCAAAAGGGGTCACATCATTTGAACTATTATATGGGAGACCTTATTACGTCCAGCAGTGGCAAAATCTTTTGCCTGCGGAACGTGAGGGGGGTGAAGAGGTAGCAGATTACATGAGGAAAATGCTGACCAGAACTAACACTTCTTTAATGAATGATTGTTTTTCAGATCAGAAGAACAACAGGATCCTGGAAGTGAAACCAGGAAATTGGGTCTGGATTAAAATTGTCAAGAGGAAAAACTGGGCCTCGCCAAAGTGGGAAGGTCCATACCAGGTTTTGATTACAACACCTACAGCAGTCCGAATAAAGGAAAGAACATTGTGGATCCATCTGACACACTGTAAACTGGTAAAACAGTTTGAACTGGACAAAAACTTGAGTTCCCCTGAGGAACACTGATTAGTAGTAATCTTGTTTTATATGAATATCTGACTATTGTAGCAATGCAGAGAAATACCGGAAGGGAGCAGCCTTTCCCACAAAAGCATTCCAAAATAATTTTGTTGTTAATAAGTGTGATTGTTACTTTTCTGTTTTGGCCGTTTTTATTTTCAAACAAGACTAGCCAAGTAAAGAGAGACGAGAATATGGCCTGGCATCCGCCATTTAATACATATCAAGCTATTAAGTATGCATATGCTCTATCTTTTAATGTTTCAAATTGTTGGATATGCACGGCTATCCCTACTGTACATGGTGGTCTAATGTTAGGTACAGTCCCTTTGGGAGCAAATGATACATGGACTAATTTACTATTTGAAACTTCAAACGTAGCCTTAAAGGACAAAATAGCATTACCCCTCATAGGTCGCCAGAATGGAACTGTATGTTTTCAAAGACTCAGTAAGATTAAGGTTGGATGGAGTCAGTGTAATGCAACAATAATTCATAACTGTACAATAGATGGGCACTGTGTAACAAGTTTCAAGCCTATAAGAGTGCTTGTTAATAGTACAGGGCTTATTAATGGCACAAGTTTCTTTGAAAAAATGTTATCTGTGTATGATCTTTTGTTTAAAGGGCTGCAAGATAAAGGAAACCACTCTATTCCAGTCAATATTACACTTAAAGTAAATGATTGTTATTTTATCTGTGGTAAAAAAGCATACAAATGGTTACCAAGGAATTGGTCAGGCAGTTGCTTTTTGGGTTATTTAGCACCAGCTATAAGACATACATTTTCTCTTCCCCATGGTAAAATACGAAATGTACGTGCTGCTAATAAACCTGTTAATCCCATAGGTAACGTTGATGCATCCTGGATCTATCACCACAATTTGGCCCATAGTAGCAGCAAGGGGCTATCACACATGGACTTGGGCGATGATGTTATTTCCTGGACTGGTATTCTTCCAGCTTATGGGACAGTAAAATCCATTTGGGAGCTCAGAAAACTGTCAAAATTGTTAGAAACTCTGAGCAATGCAACTTTTTCTGCGCTAGAATTGGTGACGGATGAGTTAACTGCAATGAGGACTGTAGTGTTGCAGAATCGTCTGGCGCTCGATTTCACCCTAGCGGCGAAAGGAGGTGCTTGTGCTCTTATTCAGGAGGAGTGTTGTTCGTTCATCCCAGATAACGAACATGATATTGACAGTCATCTAGAGATCCTACAAGTTTCTGAACTTACAAAACCAGGACAGAATCCATTAACTGACTTTTTCCAAAATTGGTTTGGAAATTGGGGAATAGTACTTATGAATGTCTTAATTGCTATATGTGTTGGTGCCATTATATTCCTACTGTTGGGTTGTTGCTGCATTCCTTGCATCCAAATGATAATATCAAATGTATTGTCTGCCAATGCAACTAAAGCTTATTATTCTGAATATAGAGAACATGAGTCATGCGAAAAACTGTATGAATAAAATGTATTACTGATGATACAAAGTATTGTTAGGGGGGAAATGTAGTAAGAATCTTTGTGCTCAACATCTTTGTATCATGTATAGTAAGGGTTAAAATGTGAAACTGCATTGCGTGCAAAGAAATAAGCTAAAATAGGTTGTTTTTCTTGTAAAGAATTTGCTGACCAAAGAGGAATGCACAGATGTTACCTTGGTCCAGGCACAAGCTTATCGTGTGTCTGACCTCTGACCATCTAAGGCTCCAGTATGTGAATTTATAGCCTTGACTGAAATTCCTTGTCTAGTAACCAGCTGCTGTGTATGTGAAGAAGAGGGTATAAAAACCCATGTAAAGTGTACAGAAATTAGACTGCTGACGTACCATGTACGTTGTAGCATGTCTCCATGCATGTAAAATAAACCTTTTTTGCTTATGTTTATCTGCGTGATTCTTCCAGTATATGTTAAGAGTGTTAAAATCTTTTGACAAAAAGTATGGCTATTTCTTTACTGCTTGTTCAGTAAGGTTGAATCCTCAGGGAAGGGTTTGAGCAGGTGTTGTGAATGTATTGGCTTAATTGTTAAGTATTCATGTGATTTATGCACTTTTTATTAAGTTGTAAACTGGAATGTGTTGTTTGTTTTTCTGATGAAGTTGGTGTGGGATACTGACGAAAAGCCTATTATTGTTGAGCTTAAAATAAAATTTTAACTTGCAGTTTTTCAGCATCACTGTGTCTGGAATTGGTGCATCTGCTGACGTTTATCATTTTGCCGGCTTCCTTTTTCAAGTTTGGTTTGTTTTGCGGCATTTCAGTTTTTTTTGTATCAGTTAATAGCCATTTTTCCTGATGCTCACTTTAGCAGTTACTGCAAGGCAATGTATATTGTAAACACATATTGCACTGCAAAGCAAGCTGTTAAGACATGCAATGTATAGTCAGTTATTATACAAAAAATAAAATGCAAATGTCTTTTTATAAACTTCATGCATTTTATTTGTAACAACAATTTAGATGTGCTTTTAAGTGCTTGTACAAAGCCATATTGTCCTGGTCCCCTTCAATAAACACATCACACCGAATGACATTTGACGACCTTTATTAAAACTTCCATATCATAGTTTTATTCACCAACTTTATTATTTACAACTGACCATAAAATAGTTTATTATAAACACAGCATAAACATCCTTGTAATGTTAATCAGGGCAGCATACCTACTCACCCTGCCCCAGTAAGCAGCATTCATACCTCTGCTCACTTACCTTACTTATGAGGTACTATCCTAGTAATGCTAATCTGGGCAGCGTACCTGCTCACCCTACCCAGTAAGTAGGGTCCATACCACTGCTCTCTTACTTTACTTATGAAGCAGCATCCCATCTCACTTCATACACCATTCATTGAATTACCTTCCACCAAATAAGCAGTATCCTTACCTCAGCTTGCTTATCTATTCAGCAAACTTCTTCCAACTACTCATTTCCTTTCCCCAGATCCTTGAAATGAACATCCAGACATCAGGGGGAGAACAGAAGAGGGCAAGCCTGTCCCTCTTCTCCACCAACCAGCCTGACCAGGCTGTTCCCCCTCCCTTCTACCCAAAATTGTTCAACCAACTACCTCCTATAATGGCAAGGGTTAAGCCAAACATCATTCGGTGTACCCATCATCTGTAAACACCTTAGAATCCTGCATACCATCCCTGAAATATGCCCCAATGAAACTAAATAAAGTAGGATTACCCATGACTCCACTGTACCACCGGAACATCCACACCAAGAGAATACATTCCTTTTTAGACCACTTCCTTTCAGCCACTAATCATGACTCAACCTGAATGGAATGACAACCTATAGCCACAAGCCTGTCAACTGTAGCATATCACCTTAGCCCACCAAACTACCCAGTTCTGAGTATGCAGTAACCCAATTACTGTAGGGAATAGTTTAACTCAAAAACTTTAATGCCCTAACCTTAAATGGCAGAAAACCAGCACCCCTTGACCTAGTTCCTGAAAACTCGCCTATGCTCAGCAATGAAATACTCTACGTGCCCAGCCATAAACACCTCCTATTCACTCTTTACCAAATGACAGTCCAGACTAGAACCCAGGCCTCCCCCACTCAGAACCTCCTAGCAACCATGCTAACTAGAACACTCAAACTACTAACCATCCTTAACCCCTGTTTGTCCCTGGCCTTTCTCCTCGAAGGCTCTCTTCCCTTATGCTACATATACCACTAATAAGTAATTAAGACCTGGCCTACAGCTGCCATATCCTGCAACCAAGCTTCCTTTAAACCTCCTAACTCCCCTGTAACAATGCACCCAGTTTCTAAAATAACCCCAACACAGCCACCTACCTACCATGTTTCCTAAAACCCTACCTACAAATTCACCCAAACCAGAAGTAAAACGATCCTTGTGCTACTCTGTAAAACCATAACCTGGTATGTAACATTAACACTACCTACTCAAGGCACAAATTTGCCACCCCAAAGATACCACCCATTAGGAACAAACAGTTGTCTAAACCTCTTAAGCCCCTCCCTACCCTTATCTCATTTCCTCCCAATCCCCCTGCCTCCACTTAACCCATTCACCTCCCAACCCACTTAACACCCACTACTATCAGTCTAACCCCTCATGAAGATGTCCCGGGACAGCTTGGTTTGTCGCCAAACTTCATTTGTACTTTTGTATCAGCTGAAATATAAGTTATTTTAGTTATTGCTATATTTAAATATTTTCAATAAAACTGTTAAAAATGCAAAAAGAAAAATTTGTAGAAATACAATTGCAAATGGTAACCATGATTTTAAATTGCACGTTTGGTGAAAAATAAAGAAAATGCAAATTTAAAGCTGCTAGGCATAAACTTAAACTGAATTGTGAAATTTGCTTCAGGAAGAGTCATGTTATAAGACAGCTTGCAGTGGAAGTGCAGCTATTAAACTAAGCTTCTCTCCTTGAAATAATATAAGGGATGTGGGTGGGTGGGCATAAAGGGAAAATGACAACCTGAGCATCTAGTCAAAACCAAATAACATCAATTTGAAGCAGTTTAGTAAACAGCACCAAAATAAACTGCACCTTTATACAGTAAAGAAATGTGACATTTTATGCATTTAGTTTGGAAAACATAATCTCAACTTGTTATTTATGTACACAGACTGAAATCTTTCAAGTTATGATGTTATCAAAGTGGCTGATATTATTACACAATATAACACTGTATCACTAGCACACCAAACTTGCCCAGGTTTTTATTTGGTAGCGTATTTTGGAAATATGCTTATAGGCACTTTTGCATTTTTATGACTGTTTCTATAACTTAGTGCAGGATCTGTATTTTGAATATGATCTCCAAATGGTCCTTGTAGAGTTGCCTTGCTCCTATCCATACATGCGATATCTCTGCGGACTCTGGATTTTATTAGCTTCCATAGACATGCTGTTTTTATTCATCGCCTTCATAACTAGTAATTATGCTTTGGTTTTTAATGTATATTTTTTTCTGTACTGGTCTCTCCACCAGTGAAACCTTTGGGACATCCACTGGAGGTAATCCAGTTGACAGTGAAAAATAAATATATAATATAATTAACCCAGCTGACATAGAGAAAAATAAATATGTATATAATTAATTATATCAGTATCCTTCACTTGCCTTACTTAATTTATTTTTTTAAACTTGATCTTCCTCGAAGACTCTTCTGCATTTTATACTGTAGATTTCAACATTCTTCTTGTGGGGGTGGGGGGGGGGGGTTGCGCACAGTTCTCAAATGATACACCTCTTACATTTCTAGACATACCCGTGGATTATGTTTCTCAGTAATTTTTTTTCCTTTCCCCTTGTTATCTCCAGTAGCCCATGGGCTTCATTTCTGGTTCCTCTGCTATTCAGATGATACACAGTTCTTCCTCTCCTTCCTTAAAAATAAGATGCTTATAACAGAATGCCTGGAAAAGGATTTTGAATACACCCGACGCTGAATCATTTGTTACCACATACAACTTAATATCTTCAATACAGTAGCCATGGCTTTTCAGGGAACAAAAAAAAGAGTTAAAGTTATCTGGCTTTAATATGGAGCATCTTTTAAGGTGGTAATAAACTGGAGTTTGAGAATAAAATCAACATACTTGGCATGATTCTGATAACAGATTGACATTGAAGAATCAGGTATCATCTTCCATCAAGTCATCTTCAATTTAAATTGCACAGCCTTTATCATGCACCTACACTATTTTTAGGGTCTTTTTTTTTCTGGTTTTAAATGCCTGTGTCTCTCCTCTGCTACTATAATGTCTTCTACCAAGTGCTATCTAACACCGAACGTGATCAACTGCAGTTGGTGCAGAATTCCCTTGGTCATTTATAAGTACTTCAAGTTTGTTGTTATCTCCACCTGACTCCAGTTCTACAGCTTCTGCTGTGGTTGCCAGGCTGCATCACCTTTAAAGTCTTAATATTAGCATCTTTAATGCTGCATAATTTATTTATGTCTCACATCATTATGTAAGCTTCTAGTCCATTGTGTTCTTTTTAATACTCTCATTTCTTACTGTATGGATTGTTAGAGTTTCTAAAATGTATTATGGAAATGTCCAGCACTTGGTCCTTTTGTTATTATTTACCTGACCTTTGAAATCTTCTCCCCCTGTGTATGAGAGAGGTCCTCACAGGTTCAGGAATGCCTGCCTTTTATTTTTGGCTTCTGATCTATTATAATTCACTTCATCTGTTTTTTATTTGCAATATGTGTAGAGCAAATGTCACATTTGCTTTTCGATTAATTCTATTGCTCCTTTGTTAACTCTAAACCATACTCTTTAAATCAGATCACCTGATCTATTTGCCACATCGCTTTCCCTTGTCTTGCCTACTGTCATGGGTCACAAACACAGCTACTATTCTGTGGGACACCTTCCTACTGTGTTTCCCTATCCGATCACCTGCAATTACTCTGCCAACTGGCCAGCATAATCTTTTTAGCACATTCAGTTGGCCTACTCCCCTTTTGTTCATGTACCCTTCCATATTTCCCCTACTATCCATAAGGTTTGCATTGTTGAGGAGATTGGCAGCCCAGTTTCCTCCTGAGGATAGCCATTTGAGAAAAGAATCTGTCTATAATAACATCCAGGTTTCCTGTTAAGATAATGATCTTGACTCATTATTGAAGCAGGAAGCTTTGCATTATGTTTTGCTCTTGGGTTTGCATCAATGATCTGAAGTTTCCCAAATTCAGCTTGGGATTTCCAAGCAAACACTGTGTAGATGTGCAGGGGATTTGTAATTATTTAGCTATACATGCTTCATTTACAACTTGAGAATTGTGTTACAAAAGAAGACCATGGAGTAACATTTCCAAGACGTCAAGGTTTAACTTTGTTACACATTTTAGTTTTAATATTTGTGTGATGACTAGAAGCACCTGTAAGTGTTTGCATCTTAACTGGATAAATGAAATTATGGGCTT
>NC_056727.1:1183298549-1183301049 GCF_019279795.1 Protopterus annectens
ATTTTGGAAGTGTTTTTATCTTTTAACGCTGAGCTGGTGAAGCTGTTTAATTAAAGAACTTTTACTCAACGCCTGGTTCGTGATCCTTGTATCCTGATTGTTCCGGATTACCAGTTGGTGTTTATACAGAGTGTTTTGTGTTTTAAATAGCTTGTGGTGCCACAGGATCCATGGCGGAGCGAATGACGAGTGCTGAGTTTTGTAACACACCAGCAATTCTAGCAGACAAGGAGGAAGGAGCCGATGACGCGCCAGTTACGCGACGAGAGTTCAAGCAGGTTATGTGCCTGCTTTCCCAATTATCAGAACTGTTGACGAACACCAACTCACAAAGTGGCAAGGAGGTACCTGCTAACCAAGAACAATTATTTGCAGGTTACAACATCGGGTCAGGGAGACCCACAACCCAGTTTCCAGACAACAACGAAACGGGAGGAATTATCAACGTAGACGCCGAGAATACCCAACAAGTGAGGAGTAAGCGAGGAGTCATTCAGCCTAACACAGTGGCGACGGACAGGGACTTTAACTTTAGTAAATGGACAAACAAATGCTTTTCTTTTGGGCAAGGTACGATACAATCTTGTGATAATGTAAACAGTAATTTAGAAGTGAAACTGAAAGATTTTAATAACAGATTGTACTCGTACAAAGCAACCAAACTCGAAATAGATTACTTGTCAGAATGTGTTAAAGTAAAAAGAGTACCTAAGGGACTGCGCATTGCCAGATTCCCTAATAATGCTCAACCAGGTACAGAATTGTTTAAAGATCTGACAGCCCTATTCAATAGAACGGGGCTTGAAATGTTAAACTTGATGATCAAAGATTACGAAGCTAAAGCTTCAGCATTATTAGGGGAAGTTAATGATTTAAATAATATTATTGTTAAAGACACTATGTTTAATGGCATAAAGAAGGACTATGAAAACACATTTAAAGAAATCGACAGTCATTGTGTACGAATTGTTAACAGGAAAATAAAAAAGTTAGAAAGAGATTTGCAGGAGTACAACACAGGGCAGGCATATAAAATGTATGGTAAAAGTAGATGGGTACGGGACCAGAATACAAATAATAACTACATTGAAAATGAACAAGACAATGTTTTTTATGATGGTTTAGACGAACAGGCCCCGAGGAGGAGTGAACGGTTGGCACAGAAGTCCAATCAGCAGTTAAACCAAAATAGGGTAGGGCAACAGGATTTTCAGTTTGGTCAGGGGAGGCAGAGAAGCAGGCAAGTGAGCACTCATGCCAGGAGATGGAATCCCCCAAGGAGATAACAAGTGACGAACCACACAATATTGTTACTGAAAATGAGAATTCACACAATGGGTATTGTAATGTTGTTAAGAAGGGAAATTTTTCTATATTTAATTACACAGAGATTGAGGTCAATGATTTGTTCTTTGAAGTTTTCACTAAAGGACTACATTTTGTTCCACAAAGTCCTATTAATATACCTAAGACTATTCTAGACTTGAAGCTTTTTACAAGGCAATTGAATATAACAACGAGTCTAAAAGAGAGTTTAGGTGACAGAGACAAACTCTACAGGAAAAGTGTATGGAACCCCCCCCCCACCCCGTTACACCCTGTTTTGAAAACATTCGAGGATATGGTTGAAGCAGAAATCAGAAAAGTATGTATTAATGACATGTCAAAAAATAACAATTTCTCTGAAGCATCATATAAATTGATTAAAAAACTAAATAGTGAAGGAATTAGAGTCATGAAAACGGACAAAGGGGGGGGAGTAGTCCTTATGTACCAACATGACTATGAAGCTTCTTTGCACACACATTTACATGACATCGAGCAATATAGTCAGGTGTCAGTGAATGAGAGGAACGTTGCATACGCTAAAATTAAGTATAGGCTGGAGGACAACTTATATCAAGGTGTAATTAATGAACAACTATATAACTACCTAATAGTGCCTAAACCGGTCACTCCTATTATGTTTGGCATCCCCAAAGTACATAAAGGGCTACAACCATTAGTATTTAGACCAATTGTAGCAGGAGCTAGGGGGATTACTGAACCACTTGGGAAGTTTGTAGATGCAATATTGAAAAAATTTACAACATCCCTAAAATGTTTATGTAAGGACTCCTGGGAATTTTTAAGAAGTGTTAAGAGAGAATTGTACCAGGAAACAGAATACATGGTGACAGTTGATGTAGTGGAATTATTTCCAAGTATTCCACATGGAATTGGTTTAGCATGGTTCAATGAGATGCTGGCAGAACACTCAATGTTGGGAGGCAAAATGATAGCACTGCTGGTTGAAATAATGGAGGTTATTTTGAACAATAACTTTGTCTTTTTTTGTGGAGAATTATTCCGACAGAAAAAAGGTGTGGCAATGGGGACCCCCTGTGCCTCTGCATATGCCAACATCGTGTTAAGTTACTGGGAATCTAAATTTGTATTTAACACGCGGTGGGCAGAACATCTTGCACACTACCAACGCTACCTAGATGATATATGTATA
>NC_056727.1:1183306049-1183470274 GCF_019279795.1 Protopterus annectens
ATACTTGCATTCATTCACACATCGCTCAAACTCTCCCGATCTCGCACATACACACACAGCCACTTCTTCATTCATTCTTGCATTCACTTAACCCTCACCGTGAACTAATAGGCTTAACTGCAAAATAAACCGTGAGCTGTTTATGGTTTATTTTGCAGCTAAACATATTAGTTTGTGGCGCCCCTGTGAGGAAGCCGTGGCTCTCCAGGAAGCCACAGCGCACACTTTGGGAACCTCTGAAATATGCACTTTATGCACACCGGGGGGGGGGCTTGGGAAAACCTGGATTCAGCAAGGGAGGTTTGGGAACCACTGATATAAGTAATAATCACATTTCTGTTTTGCACAATACATTTTATTGCAACAGTGTTGCTAAGTACACATGTACTGATTGTGTTTAAATGGTACAATAAACAAAAATGTGTTATTTTGGTATGTAACTCAAGTTCATAGTTCATACCTTGCAATTGAATGAAATTACATCATTTTTTTATATTAAGCAATGTTTCTTCTGTTTGGCCTAATATATTTCAGCTGCCTTAATGTTGACAGTTAAGGTACTACAGATTATTTCATTTTGTCATATATAGTTAAGTTTTGGCCTCAGAGACAAAAAAAACATCATCACTTATGCAGTGGTGATTGTGAAATGGCATCAGTATATCTTTTCAAGGCAGGATATTCATTTTAATCTTCAGTTTTTTATTAGTGCTTCCCTAAATACTTGTGTAGTACTGCTTTTAGTTTGCAGGTAATTCTCAACTGTAACAATGATAATTCATAGAGCATTAGTGGGTTCATCACTGCAAATTTTTGTTTTGATATACAGCTTTCTTTCTACACTTCCACGAAGTTTTAAGCAACATCATTAGTGGAATGAAATGTATACTGTTGAAAAGTGTACTGTTTCCCCTTGTTTTTTTACTTTATTTAATAATTTATTTCCCTTCTGTGGTAAACATTGACATGCATGCTCCACTTGAATCATAGTAGGCCAAGGTTGAATGTGCCATACACATCTCCCAGTGAGAGACTAGGAGATGTTGCAAGGGATTTTGAAGAGTTTCTGCCATGACAGCTGAATAGTGAGTTGCTCTGATGTTGTGATCTACTGGATATGGATAATCCTGTAGACACTGATGTGACAGTGCTGCAGGACTTTGACTGTACTTGAATGAGAAGCTCTGCTAGATGTAAATGAATGCTAACATGGCCTGCAAGAAATCTGTTGTGCTTGCTCCCCCGTACTAATTACAGTACTTTTTGAGAAGCACTTGCAGTCTCTTGTGATCTGCTGCCATGTGTCTGGACACATCCTGTTCCACTTCCAAGGCTGGGTCCTACTGCAATCTGGGAAGTCTTAACTTCAATTCAGATAGAGGCAGCCATGAATGTTTGGTGTGGTGCCACTACACTTTGCATGTGTGATCATGGCATCATCTCTTCTCTCTGTCATTGATATGTAGTGCTGAAAATCCTTAGGTATACCCTGGAGGACCCTGACCATTTCCAGTTGACTCGCTTACTATGTTGCAGTGCTTTGAGCCCTAATGATGTTACAGCATATTTGCTGTTGGTCAGCTAATGCTTTATGTGTTTCCTGAAGGTAGCTGTGCCAAATTCCTGCATTTGATGCCCCTTTGTAAATGTGTAACTGTGGACATTGTTACCTCTGAATTTCTGCCATCATCCTGAATGTGTTTGTCTGGGCTTGTAAATACTGTTGTAGAGGTACACGGGTTTTCTTCCTGTTCAAGTGTGAGCATAATGGCAATATGAATTTGATTTTATGATGCACCGTCATTTCCTGCAAAGTTACTAACATTTTGTGGGGTGTGAGATCCTGCCAGTAAAATCGGGGACAGAGTGCCACTTTCCTCAGGCTGCCTCATATATACATTATCATCATCTTCAGCAGCCATTCTGCTGCTGATATCCTTCAAATTTATTGGTATAGTGGAAGTGTTTGCTTCCACTGATGACCCTGTAAAACTGAATTGAAAACATTACTAATATAAGGTAGCGTATACTACTTTATATAAAAGAAAGGGGTATGAAGAAAACTTAGCATGCATACTGCCTTCATTGTTATTATCGGCAGAAGTGCAGAATTCCCTTATTAATAGTAAATGCTATGTGTAATCATTCCATGTTATAATTTAATTCTGTGTATAAATATATGTTATTGTTTTTAAACCAACCTTCCTGATCAGATGTGAGTTGCTGCTACAGACGTTGGTAATAGCCAGTGTCCACACCACCTCTGATTATGGTGCATCATGTTAGTGAGGACCAGATCTAGTGCATTTGTTCCTCTTGTCAGGGTTTGAAAATTTTGTTCCAGGGCATTTGATTTAACAAAGTCAAGGTACTTTTGTGCATGTAAGTTAAGGCTAGAGCAGGGTGCCCAGCTGATGGTGGGGTAACTGAAATCCCCAATGACCAGAGTGTTTGACAATATTTGGATTGACTCTAGCAGCATCACGATTCATGGAGGGGGATCTATAACTAGCTTTCACTTGAATGGGGGTTTTACCTACAGTAATCTGAATTTGGAGTAACTCCATGAAGTTGTCCTGTCTAACTAGTCGAGAGGTGAATTTATCTCTAATATAGATAGAAAAAAAACAACTCATTTGGTTCTCATATGTTTGTCTTGCAGTCTCAAGGTATGGAAGGCATTGTAGCCTTGTAAGGCCAGGGTATTCTATGAAACCTTGAACCAGGTTTCTGTGATTGCACAGACATTTACATCTTCTAGTGATAGAAGTGCTGTGAAGGTGTGCAGTTTTTGGTTTAAGCTCCTAGCATTTAGCATCATAACCCTTATGTTGTTATGAGTGGCACTTTTCATGTCAGCATTTTTGCTGTTGAGACTTTGCCTAAAAAAAGGCACAATGGGGGATGCAAGAGTCTTTGCCAGCAGCCAAAAGCCTAGTGCTGCCAGGTGCAAACTGTCTTTGGCAAAGAAACGAGATTTGTCTACTATGTCATCCCAGGTTGACAGAAACTGGATCCCCTTTGAATGACACCAAAAACTAAGCCAATCATTGAAATTGACCATTTAATGTTTATACTGTAGCATCATTTTAGGTGAGGGTAATATGGTGCTCAAGGTTAGGGACATACCTGTCTGGGACACATACTCACAGTGCTCAGTCATATCTCTCTTCATACAGTCCATTGAGGTACGATGGAGTCATAATGGTATTTGTTGCCGGGAGACCTGAGTGTATGCATGATCTGGTGAAGCCTGTCACCGGACAGGCAGTTAAAAGTGACTTTCTCCTTATCTAACCTGGTGAATGGGACATCTGTGTGTCTCACTATGGAGTCTCCAATGACAAGAAAATGAATTCTTTGCACATTCATAATGTTAGCTGTTCATTAACAGATCCATTCTTACCCTGACATTTTCCTCTATTGATAATTCTGTCACTTTTCATTCAGCACTGACAATCAGAAAACTCCCAGTAAAGACACATGTAGATTGTGCCAATCAAACATCTGTGATACTTCAGTACTTCGCAATTAAAAATCCCTGCATTTCTGCCATGCGTGCAGAATCCTTAAACGACAACAAAATGAACTCATCTTTGTCAGTCATCACTATGCATTTCCAAAGCTGCTGTAGTGAATTTCCAGATAAAAATGATAGTTTTAAGTATTCATTTAAGTCATCCTAATCTGCAAATCGGAGCAGGAAAGCAAAGATTTCCTCATGAATAATCTCTGCTTACTTATTTGCATATAGGCTTAGAGACACTCTTCATGGATAGCCACTAAGCAATTGAAAAACCCAAGACTATGAATACCACTATATGGATTTTCTTCCAGATAACACAAAATATAGGAGAAATTTCACCCAACAAAACCAAGAATCCACTTCAAAAAGGCAAAAATCGGAGAAACCAGCCAAAACGTATAAGCTTTATTTAACGCTACCAATTACCACACATTTTCGACTAGCCACATAGACTTCTTCAGAAATCAAAAACATTGCACCAAAAAATCATCCCTTTTTATAGGTGTGTCATTATAATGCACCAATACAAATCCTCCCCAATCAATTAATTAAGTTAGTTAAATAAATTAATTAAATTAATTAATAGTTCCATAAAAAATTAATCTGATTAAAATACAGTTAAAAAACGTAATTCATAGGACTTTAAAGTTCACATACAGAGTTACCATTGTAAAATAAAATAAACATAAAAACAGTTCAATATATTGTATATAGTTAAAAGTTTTAAATAGTCCAACCACATATTAAAAACATTTTAATCAAAACATAGGCTTCATCTACTGGCCAACAAATGTGTATGTGTTTTCAAATCACAACTTACATAAAATCCTATCCAAAATGACAATTGTCTGAATAAAGAATGGTAAAAGATAGTTAATAGAGAAATGATAAAAAAATAGTTAATAAAGGAAATTCACAAACAACCTTCCCTTATCATATCAGAGCTTAGCAGCTCTGAATTTCAATAATGAGGTTATATTAATATTTTCGTAGAGCCCTGGGTCCGTAGCTGCATCTAGGGTTACCTGCAAGTAAAGTTCCCTGTATTCTAACTGGTTTTCCCAGGGCCCACCCCTATTGTCCACTTGTACATCCTCCAAGATAAAAAAAGTAAACGTTGCTTGTTTACAAACCTGTGTGTTCTTAAATAGAGTGTTTCTCTCATTCTTAGTCCAAATCTCATATATATATTCATAGATACGTTTTCTAATCTTAAGCTCCATCTTCCCAAAGTAAAATGCACCACAGAAAGAGCAATTAGCCAAATAGACAACTCTTTCACTGTTACAGTTAAAATAAGACAAACCACAAATCTTCCTGTCTCTACTAACAATATAAACACTGTCACAGTGTGCTATGTATTGACACTGGGAACAGGTCCCACACCGAAACGTCCCTTTATGTTTACTATAGAAGTTCAAGGGTCTACCATGATGTTCAAGAACATTTTTTAAATTCCTCCCCTTCTTATAAGTGAACTCCAAAGCAAACATCCAAGCAACCTCCACCCCCCCCCAACACAAATCCTGAAACACATACTGCACAAAACCAGTGTGCCTTGCAATCACAACCCTTAAAGCAAAATAACATACCCAACATACTAGTAATAGGTGACTCTATAGTCAGCCACACTGACGTCCCACTCACTAGGCTGAATAAGGAGAAGGTTACTGTTAGCTGCCTGTTGGGTGCCAGGATCCGCCACATACCACAAGCACTCAGGTCACTACAGAACAAGTACAAATATGACTCTGTTATTGTCCATGTTGGTGTGAATGACCTGAGCCGTACCTTCCTGGACTACATGAAAAGAGACATGGAAGACCTCTCTGATCTTGCAGCCCAGGCCAGTAAGACCCTGACCCTGAGTAGCATCCTGCCCTCACCAAGAAAGATACCACAGTATAAAGAAGAAACTATCAATTTTAACAATTGTCTAAGTTTCTGGTGTCATTCAAAGGGGATCCAGTGTCTGCCAGCCTGGGATGACATGCTCGACAAGCCACGCTGCTTCGCTAGAGGTGGCTTGCACCTGTCAACATTAGGCTTTTGAATACTGGCCAAGGCTCTTGCCACCCCCATAGTGCCTTTTTTTAGGCAAAGCTCAAAAGACAATCCACTGCCATAAATAGCACAAGTAACAAAAAACTGAGGGTAATGCTACTCAATGCCAGATGCATAAACCTCATAATGCACTCACTTGATGCACTCCTCGGTATGGAGAAAATCGATACATGTGCAGTAACAGAAATCTGGTTTAAGGCACCAGAGAGCACCCCAGCACTACCAGGATACAACTCACACCATACATTTCGGCCACAGAACCGAGGTCGAAATACAAAAGGTGGGGGCGTATCCATATTCATCAAGGATACCCACACACCCAGGTTAGTGGCACAACACGATGCTTCAGAGATCATCTACGTGCAACTAACAACGGGCAAAACTGCAATTCAAATTGTAGCTTGATACAGATCACCCACCATGTCCCAGGACCCCCATTCTGCATTTCTGGAAACACTGGGAAATATAAAGGTCCTACCAAACACCCTAATATTGGGTGATTTCAATTACCCAAACATTAATTGGGAGAACTACTCAAGTACTAACTCCCTTGCCCAGCATTTCCTAGAATTTATAAACTCAAATGCCCTGGATCAGCTGGTCAACACTCCCACCAGAGGTGACAACATATTGGACCTGGTCATCACCAACATGGGTGACCGGTGCACCACAATGGAGGTCAACCCCTCACTGGTTAGAACTAACCATAAACAAATCACTTTGGATATCCACATTCCACCCCTACCCCCGGACAAGGAAACCACTGTGAAAAACTTTTCAAAAGCAAACTTCATGTTACTTAAGACCTAGGTGGAAAGTTTCAAAGCCCCCATGCTAAAGGATTACATTGTCCAAGCTGCAAAATCCTTTACTAATGCATTGTATGGGCACCTACAAGAATGCATGGATTGTGCTATCCCAAGCAAAACCAAGGCTTACTCCTCCAAGAAAAGGAAACCAGTCTGGTGGACTACTGCCATAAACAAGCTATACAATAGAAGGAGGAAACTAGTACAGAAAAGAGTAAAATCCCAAGAAGGGAAGACATCCCTGATCAGTATTAGCAAGAAACTAAGATCTCTCATAAAATCATCTAAGGCGAGTTTTGAAAGAAAAATTGCGAAGGACTCCAAAGATAACCACAAGGCATTCTTTAGCTATGCCAAGAATCTAAGTGGCAATGCTCAGATCTGCCCAGAGTTAGTGCAGAATGGTACAAAATGCACTGAACCGACCAATTTTGCCAACATCCTGGCAGACAGGTTCAGTGCAAACTTCACCCCCCTCTCACCCACAAAAGGGCCCATAACCATACCAGAAGAATGTAGAGCTCCTGAAATTACAGACACTCAGGTTAAAACAGCCCTCTCCAAAGCCAAAAACATAGCATCAATGGGACCAGACGATGTCCCAGGCTGTGTCCTACACAAGCTCAAAGACGAACTAACCCCTCACCTAAGTGCACTGTTCAAACTCAGCCTCTCCACAGGTTACATACCCACAGAGTGGTGCACAGCAACAGTTATTCCACTGCACAAAGGTGGAGCCACAACAGAACCCAGGAACTATCACCCTACAAGCCTGACTAGCTTGGTTCTGCAAGGCTATGGAGCGCATGATCATGGAAGTCATTAACAGAGACATTGGGAACCTCCAAACACTGGACCCTACCCAGTTCGACTTTGTTAAGGGCAGATCATGCCTCCTAAACCTGGTGGACTTCTTTGAGACAGTTGCCAAGGCTATAGACGAGGGAAAGGTGGTACACACAGCCTACCTAGACCTCGCAAAGGCCTTTGACACAATTCCCCATTTGGTATTATAGACAAGCTCACCAGCCTGAACATAAACCCCTATGTCACAAGATGGGTTGCCAACTGGCTCACGGACAGAACTCACATGGTAGGAGCTGCGGGAGCTAGGTCTGACTCTAAACTGGTTACAAGTGGCGTTCTCCAGGGCTCAGTCCTAGGACCCCTCCTGTTCAGCATATGCTTCTCAGAGGTACAGGCAAGCACAGGAGGACAATGGCTGACCAAGTTCGCAGATGACTGCAAACTAGGGGCTATAATTGACTCTCTGACTAACACAGACATTCTCCAAAAGGATCTCACTGAGATAGACACCTGGTGTCAAAATCATGGCCTCAAGCTAAATGCTAAAAAGTGCATAGTCATCCCCTTTGGAAAAAGCAAAGTACCAACAAACTACCACATAGGTGGTAGTCCCCTAAATACCGAAGACGTAATAAGGGATCTGGGGACCCAAGTAGATAGTAAACTCTCTTTTGATAATCACATTGCCAAAGTGGTTAAAAAATCCTTTTATGTGGCACACCTTATCACAAAAGGGTTTGCATCCAGATCAAAAAAGGTCATTGTGCCCCTCTACTCATCGCTCATCAGACCCATCATAGAGTACAATGCCCCATTTGGGATGTATCTTACAAGACACCTGAAACAGCTGGAAAGACCACAGAAGTACCTCACCAAGAGGATCATTGGCCTCAAACAGATGCCCTATGCAGCTCGACTGAAGAAACTCCAGCTGTACTTGGTTGCATGGCGCCTACTCACAGGTGATCTCTGCCTGACATACAAGGCCATGTCCAACCCAGAACTAATGGACATGCTCCACCTAAAGAAAAGCTTATCCCTTCGAGCCACACGCTCTAGGGATCTAAACCTCACCACAACAATAAATAGGACATGCTGGAGGGATAGATTCCTGTCACAGAGACTTCCCATGCTTTGGAACAAGATTTGAATCTACATTAGGCAGAGCACTCGCTAACACTCTTCAAGAGAAACCTTGACGAGTGGATGGAAAACAGAAAGTTTACCCTGGGGATCACTTCAGTGGCTCTGCTGGACAGAGGCACAGGGAACTAATCTAAGGGGGTGGCGAAAGCCAGCACATTCTGGCTAGGCTCATAAATGCAATCGGGCAGATAGCCTAGTACCTACCTATGAACCTATGAACCTATGAACTTCAAGGGGGGAAATTTTGTCACAGGTAGGTCAGTAAATTCTAGAAAAATTTTTCTATTAATTTCTAATTATATAGTTACAATGAAAGACATCCATATTGTATTCTATGATAAAGGCCATTTTTGTACTCACCTTTATCTGTTTGCTTAATTCCCTTATTGTATTCATTACTAGTTCCTGCACCTAAAACTGGACTAAATTTCCCACCTCTGTTAGATACAATGTCAGTTCTAATCTCATGTAAAAACCTAACAGTATACCCCCTCCTTCTGAATAGGCTGTCAAAATAATCATATTCAGTCTCAAAGTCACCATCCTCAGAGGTCATCCTACTAGCCCAGATGTATTGTCACCTTATCAAACTCCTGTTTTTGGAATTTGGGGTGAAGGCTGTCGAAATGTAAAAAAGAATTTGAGTAGGTGTCTTTTCAAAAAATTTTAGATTTTAAACTACCCATTTCATTCTTTTCAATAAGAACATCTAAGAAAAGTAATGTGTTTTTTAGAAACAGTGCAAGTAAAATGTAAAAAATTGGTAGTTGCATCAATGCACTGCAAGAATTCCTGCAGTTTTTTGTCCAACCCAACCCAAAATAAGCAAATGTCATCCAGGAATCTGATGTATTGTACCCAACAATTCCTAAATTCTGATTCGAGAACAAAGGCCTTTTCCCACCAATCTAAAACCATGTTGGCGTATGTGGGGGCACAATTGGCCCCCATTGCAATGCCTTTGGTTTGGTGGAAAAATTCTCCCCCAAAGAAAATTAAATTGTTATACAAGACTAATTCCATCAAGTACAGAACTAAATGCAGGTCACTGGAAGAGATGTTTCATTTTTCAACCAATGTTGACTCCAACCATTCAAGGCCCGTAGTATGGGGAATAACAGATCAGAGATCCTTAATGTGTATTGTTACAAAAGTCACCTGCTGATAATAGACATTAAGGTCAATTCCCTTAAAAATTCCCATGAGTCCTTGAGTATTTGGGTGGTAAAACCCCATAGAACTTTCAGTTTGATATCAAGAAATTTTGCAAGGGGTGCTGTCTTAGATCCCTCAGCCGATACTATTGTCCTAATGGGCAGATCAAGCATGTCTTTCTGGACCTTAGATATGCTGAATATCGATGGCACCTTAGGTCTGTTGTTAGTCAGATAGTTTAAAAGGCTAAGATTAATCAACCCTTCAAGAAACAAGTCATTTAGCGCCAAATCAAAATTTTTGTAGGCTATGTTAATTTCAGTTTTGGATACTCTGGTATATGTATCGGTATCCCCCAGTAAATTAAGCATTTCCCCTCATACAGTAAGGTGTTCATTATGACAACCCCACCCCCCTTGTCGGGCTTCATGACCTGCACATTGCTGTCCATCTTTAGGTCATTCAGAACTTCCCATTCATTTCTGTCAAGATTATATTTTTTATATGGATGGTTTGTGGCTTGCCATTGACGGATACTTTTGTCAAAATTTTTTAACTGTGGGTGAATAGGGGTGTTAAAAGTACTCTTCCACCTCAAGTTTACCCCTTCCCCCTGTTGTGTTTGTTCCTGAAAGACCAATGCAAAATTCATCTTTCTTAAAAATAATTTTAAGTCTAGGAGAAATTTACTAATATCCCATTTAGATTTGGGAATAAACTTAAAGCCTTTTGCCAATAGTCTAAAATGATCAACAGTGAGTGCTGTTTCACTGTAATTCAAAGATGGCCGCTGTTCTGTAGACACTGCTAACCTACAGCTCTTCAATCTCTATGGAATAAAACCAGCCCAGAGGAAAAAAACAGGATCAATTTTAATATAATAATCTGAGCTAATAACTCTAATCAGCACTCAAAAATTCTGGAAGGAGAAAATAAACCTGAATAAACAGTCAAACTACTAGGATTCTGATAGATTATCTGAAGCAAAGGAGGGAGATAAAGAAAGAAAGCAGTTTGTTCAGGAAACTTCCCATACTGAACATTATCTGTCAACCAAGACGCCTCACTTACACAAAATGTCAAAAGAAGACAAAAACATGGACATTACAACAACAAAAACTAAACTCTCAGAATTCTTATCACCTGAGAAAGATTTAAATTCTAAAAGACAGAAAATAACAAAACAACAAGATACTGCAAAATCAAGGAACAAAAATAAAGCAGATCAACCTGCAAATCTGGATGACATCAAGGCAGCTTTACTGCCTATTCAAGAGGCAATAAAAGAACTGTCCACCCAACTACAATCATTTGGAAATTCTTTTAACCAAATAATAGACAGAATGGACAAATCAGATGCCAAAATCACAGAAAATGAAGAAAAAATTGTTCTAATTAACAAAAAATCAGATGCACATGAAGTAAACATCCAAAACATGCAAGCAAAAATTATTGATCTTGAGGCAAGATCCAGAAAGAATAACATAATCATCAGAGGCATGCCGGAAAATATACAGCACAATGAACTGATCCCTTCTATTATACAAATGTTTGTCACACTACTCAAAGACCAAAAAACAACCCACCAAATAATAATAGAGAGGGCACACAGAGCCCTGAGAGAATCTCAAGCATCAAACAATCCAAGACCTGTATATGCCAAACTCCTAAACTTTCAGGATGTTAACACAGTCTTATTATCTGCAAAGAAAAATGGTGGGTTCATAATTTGGAACAATAACAAAATATCACTTGCACAAGATCTCCCCCTACAAATTAGACAGGCTAGACAACTCCTCTCCCCTTACTGTAAGTTCTTAATTGACAAAAAGATAAAGTTTCAAATGAAATATCCAAATACATTAATATTTTATGTGGATGGAGTTAAACGCTTGGTCGCTAATCACAGAGAAGCAAAAAATACCTTTCTGACAGTTTTTAAAAAAATTCCCGCCTTGGATAACTAGATACACTCACCGGATCGGCTCATAGAGCCCTCGAGGTCAGCTATAAGATATGCGGACAGCCAGAGACTTCTTTCCCCATCATTTTGCTCTTGTCTTGCCCTAGGTCTTATTTTTTGAGTGGCACGACCCTGATTTTTTCTCTGCAGGCCACGAGGAGCTCAACGGGAATCATATTACACGTCCACTATGTTGATTTTCCCACGGTTGGAACTACAAGACATTTGACATTTCCAGGAGGCCGAACTGAAGAAGAGGCACTTCCGGAAGTCCGAGTACATTCAGAATCCCCCTACGAGAAGCTAGGCAACCGGCTTAGCTGATCGGAAGAAATGGAATGTAAAAAAAAAAAAAAAAAAAAAAAAAAAAAGTGAAAAATTGAAGAGATAGTCGGAAATCTCCCTAATAATAAAAACCCAATTACAGTTGCTGGAAACTCTAATCTACAAAGAGAGCTACTATGCGCTGTCCTTAATTTAAAGATCAGTGACTTGATATTATAAATTTTGATCCTTTGAAGGGGACCAGTGGTGTATGTATGTATGTGTGTGTGTGTGTGTGTGTGTGTGTGTGTGTGTGTGTGTGTGTGTGTGTGTGTGTGTGTGTGTGTGTGTGTATCTATATATATGTGTATATTTTTACATATGTGTATAGATATAATACATATATGCAAATATATATTAATATGGTCAGATTATTGTTTGAATCAGCAATGGAGGTATCAGTTTTGAATAAACTTGACAGATTCATTAGGCATGCATCATTACCTCCCCAGGGATACTTTTAAAATATTACTGTACAGTCACTTAAAAAGTTATTAGAACAGTATTTCAAAAGTTTAGCAGCATGAAAGACATATGGGCAGGGAAACTCTAGACACAAAATATTATTTAAATAGTATTCTAAGTCACTTACAAAAGTGTAAATAAGAAGAGAAAAAGGCTTTCAACTCTGCACTCTTAGCCTTGTACACTAGCGCTCAAAAACAGGCAAAATCTGTAAATTATCCCAAGTCATTAAAAAATACAAGGATAAAAAGCGTAAAACATTTTAAGACCTGTACATTTGGTAGAGGGAATAGCTCCTTAGCAAATTAGAGCTTTAGACACCAGGGATTTTATTTTGGGGGGATTGTTTTTAAGTATTACCCAAAGCTTTTAAAAAAAGTTATGTAAGGAAAAACAAAGCTTAAAATCTTGTACCTTGGAAAAGACAGTAGCTCCATAAGTGAGCAATGCTTTGGTCTTCTATACCAATGAAGATATCCTGAAAGTTTTGTACTCTGTGTATTTTCTGAACAATAAGCAGTATAAAACTAATGCATGCCATTATTATCTGACCGTAGTAGTCCGTGAGTTGCAGGGGTCAGGGAGAGTATAGGAGGCAAACTCTGGATTATGATGTAAAATCAAGATAATTTCAGATGGATAGTATTTAGTGTGTGTGTGTGTGTGCGTGTGTGTGTGTGTGTGTGTGTGTGTGTGTGTGTGTGTGTGTGTGTGTGTGTGTGTGTGTGTAGGGACAGGAGGCTGACATACCTCTATATGGCCAGGCTGAAGACTTCCAGACAAAGCAGGAAGGGACTCTAGATGGTACCAAAGAATACTTTTAAATATTCCTCTAAATAATTAAAAACTTAATACTGCTACAGGTCTAACATCATGGATTTTCTGACCAGTATGAAAAATCAAACTGTAATGTCTCATGTTATTGTCTGATGGTAATCATCAATGACTTATGAGAGCAGGGAAACAATAACAAGCTACATAAGGCCATTCTGTAATCCAAGGGACAGGTAAGAGTTATGGTGGGGTACCTGATGAATGAGGTGAGTGCTTGTTCTTATGTAATGGATGAACTGCCAGAGGTATATGCCACAGTAAAGTGCAGATTAGTGCTAGAATAACACCGCATAGTTCAAAGACATGCAGATTAGCCGATAATGAGGTTTATCCTCATTGCAGCTAATTTTTCACAGAATTGCATTTTACATAACATCAGAAACAGACCCATTTGGTCACAGACCTTTAATGCCCACTGCGGATATCATTATGAATTCAAGAGTAAGTACCTATAACATCCTTTAAATTATGCTCTTACTCTCAATGCAAAATGACTTTTTTTTCTTTTTTTTTCAATAATAATTTTTATTGTTTTCTTATATTCCATACAAAATTAAAACAATACAGAAAATTAAGAAAAAACTACCAGCTAATGTAACTAACACTAACTCCATAACATATATACAATATTTACATAAATAGTTCCAAGTAACACATTGAATTATATACAAAGAGTATAAAAGTGGTTAAGATCAATTTGATTAATGAAAAGTTGCTGTTACAGAGTCTCTTAGAAGTGTAGAAATTCTTGCTAAATTCAAATATAAGATGTTACGCTAATACAATATTAAATACTTGTTCCCATATTTTTGGATTATTAATATTTTTATTATGTTGGTTCAAAAGTAGTTTGTGATCTACTATATGCCTTATTGCTAATACTCTAAAATTATTCCATGATGTTTTTGATGAGTCTAACCAATTAGTAGGTATGTATAGCTTCATTAATAAGAAAATATTGATTAATACAATACATTGATATTTAGAAAGTTCTTTTGGGGGAATGTGTAAAATCATGAATTCCAATGACAATGTTGAACTTTGGTAACCCATCTTCTGAAGTTGTATCTTTGGTGAGTTCCAAAGTCTGTATATGCATTTGCAACTCCAGAACATATGAAGAAGATCAGCAGATTGATCCTTGCAGTATGGACAAACTGGTGAATTTTTGGAATTAAATTTATGCAGGCTAAGGCGTGTATAATACGCATTATTCCATATCATCAACTGGGTATACATCAGTTTTTGAAGAGAAATAGATTTTATAGTCAAGTCGATTGCTTTTATCATATGACTGTCTTCTATTTCTGGCATTTTCTCTTTCCAATATTTTGACACAAGAACTTTATCTTGGAATTTAAACTCCTTTATTAAATTATTTGCTGCTGTTATAAATTTAATATCTTGTTGGAGAGCTTGCCACATATTCAAGCAGTTAATTATATTCTCTTCTCTGGGTTTAAAATTTTTAAAGTAACTTATAGAAAGTTCCCTAATTTGTCTTACAATAATGAGATAATTTTTTAGGTAAATTTAATTATTTTCTTATCTGATTAGCCGAGAGTTTAAGAAGTGTATAAATATCTATTAAAGTTAAATTGATTATTAAGGGGAATTCTTTAAGATCAATTAATTTATTATTTAGTCTCAGGTTAGGGTTTCTATGAAAGGACTGATAAGCCATCATATATTGAGCAAGATCTAATGATTGAAATAAGGTTTGTAGGGATGTTACATATAGTTTAATGTGATCCATTAACCCATATAGTTTCAAAGTTTCTTTAACTAAAAAGGGTATGGCTTTAGGATTAATATTCAAATGTAAAATATATTTAAAATTCAGAACTACCCAGGTAGGAATCCATTTAGTGCTAGTTATATTATAATTAGCGATTCTTAGAAGCCTGTTTAAATTTACTATAAAATAGTAAGTTTCAAAATTTGGTAACTCCAGTCCACCTCTATGTTTTGGAGTCATTAATTTTTCATATGAGATCCTTGTTTTCTTTGGCTCCCAAATAAATTTAGCTAATTATTTGTGAATTCGTTTAAAAAATGTTTTTGAAATTACTACCTGAGCAGATCTAAAAATATATAATAATCGTGGTAATATATTCATTTTGATAACTGATACCTTTGATAATACTGGTAGTCGTAGATTCTTCCATCTCCCCAAATCAGATACTATTTGATCCCAAACTGTTTTAATATTGGTAACATAAAAATCCTTGTCATCCATAGCGAAGCCAATACCCAAGTATTTAATATTCCCCGGGATTCATGAAGCTCGGCGCAAGGCCGGCGTAAGGTCTGTGCCGGCGGTGCAGTGAATAGCCGGTGCAGTAGCGCCATATGCATATTAATGAGAGTGCACCGCAACCACAGACACGTGCGTAGTGTACGTGAGCGAGCCCAGGTAGGATGCGTCTGGAGGCGTGTCTAAGCCGGCATGAGGTGAGCAACCTAATGTGCTGACAGCCACGGTCCGCCCATAATAGTAATGGCAGCAGCCAGGTCCCGTGCAGAATGAAACGCACGTAGAGTATGCAGCATAGTACCCGTCCCAAATAAACAGAGAAGCAAATACAAGCCACGAAGGCTTAAGTGTACCCATCCAAGGAGCAAAGGATACGCATAAGACCGCGTTTGTCCCGCAATGCACCATCAGTGGTTACACTCAGAGAAGGTGTACAGCAGCATGTCAGCGCGCCGCACCGACATAGGAGCAGCGACTAAGGTCACCACCTATTCCACTCTGGGTGGGGCAGTCTCTCTATGGGCAGTTGTGTCCCGAAAAAACGTATTAAAAATGGCAAATGTGCTAAGATTGTAGGACATAATGATATCCCGTATGTAATGTAATGGTAGCATGAATTGGTTATTTCTGTAACTGAAATACCTAAATGTCACAAGAAATAGAATAAGCAAGCAAACTGCCACAACAATAAGCTTTTAGTTAGGCAAACAAGTGAAGTCCTATGCTATATAGTGACCGTGTATGTGTCGGCCTGTAAAGTCAGATGTGAGTCCCGTAAATATCCCAGCTTGGAAACTGGAAAAGGTGGCAACCCCAGTAGCGACATGGGCATGGTCACCAGGGTTACCAGCTGTCCCAATGTGCCATGGACAGTCCCTGATTGGACAGTTGTGTCCCTGCAACAATCGGAAAAATGGAAAATGACCTCAGATCCCCTGCCAAAAATATTCCCGCAATATACATGTAATAGTAGTATAAAACATAATACATTTGTATATGAAACACATACATGGCAGAAGAAAATGAATAAGGAACCTAAATGCTTACAGAATAAGCTTATAGTATGGCAAACAAGTGAAGTTCTGTCAACTGCACTTGCCGTGGGTATGTGTAGTCCTGCAAATTCCGAAGTTTCCACATAACATGCCCCACTATGGGCATTGGAAAAGGTGCCAACCATAATGGTCACAAGCAGTAGTGAGAGTACATAGACGGGTAGCTGTGTTGACATAACAACAGTAAGGAATCAAGATACCTTAAACACAGGCAAACGTGCATGGCAACATATCCCACACCCAGCAACGTCTCTGTCGCATACACTGGATGGCGTATGTTGAAGTGTAATATCCAGAAGCAGAACCCATGCATTCAGATGTAATACACAATAGCCTCATTGTACATGTCAGTCCCACCCATGTACACCTGTGCACCCTAACCCGCTAGCATCCGTGTGCAGCTATACATCCACACACAATGTGCATACCTGAAATGTGGTAAGATGTTTGTGTTAGGCAATGCCACGCGGGCAAATACGTACCCCACATGTCACCAACCCACCTCAGGTACAGATATGTAAATGGCTGCATGTGAATGTGTCTGCAGAATGTGTACATCCTGCATGTGGTATGTACCCGTCGAAACCATATAGGTTTGCATACGACACGGTGCACATAACTGTACACATGTGGACAAGTCGGGTTGTTGAACCACCGCATCGATGATTAGCTATGCAGTGAAGTCGATCACATATAGCGGAACACGTGCCCACCAAACAGGACTTCCTAACAGGGTGCTACAGGCAAAGAAGGGGAAGGTGGGACATCATATGTGGAGAGTAGCGTTGCTGGATGGCCAAATACACACGGTCAAGGTAAAGGACCGAACAACATGCATATGGCCGGATGGATGTTGTTCGAAAAATATATATAGAAACACATATGAAGTGCCAGTTTAGACTCGAAATACTAGATAATGCATTGAATTGTACCGTACAATATGGCAGTAGAACTAAGCCTGAATGTAATTGGTGAAGCTAAGCTGTAGTGTGATGGAATTCTGATCCTGGCAGTAACCAGTACAGCAGGCTTATGTCTGTCAGCATTAATTATCTGCTGGGTTACAGAACAATAAATGTATGTACATGCATAACATCACCCCTTCCCCTGAGGAGGATGGCCTTGTGAGCTCTATCGAAGATAACAGTACAACTCCTTACCAGAGAGACAAAGCAACGTATTAAGAAATTAAACGACTACAGTATCGGAACAGTCTAGGGTCCTTGAAACAGCTACAATCACAGAAGGACACTGTAATTGACAAGGTGCCTTGCAAGGCTGTGTTATTCTCATGGGAAAACATTTAATAAGCATTACCTGAGCACTGTTGTAGGAATACAACGTTGTGGACTCTAGCGATGTAAATGCCTTGTGACTGACCACATCATTAATGTGTGCAAAAGATGATAGTATACCCAATGTTCATACAGCTGTAACATGTATAGAGTAAAACAAATGTCTAAACATTTACTGCATAGTTCTTTGCCTCCTGCTGCACAGTAGTAAAATGTTATTAATCTCAGCTTCCTGTGTTATTGACTGTCAGTTTGAAAATACGAATGAGTGTTACAGTTTGATTTAAACAACTTAATTGACAGATGTGTACGGTCTAGCATGGGAATAGGTCAAGCCAACCATCACAATGTCCATGTGTACCACATACAAACAGCCAGTAACACGCAGTAGTAGTGCATGAAGGCATACACGACTGTGGGAATAGTACAGGACATATGGCACGTGCCAAGTGCAGATGCATGACACAAACCCCAGGATGGGTGTCCCTGCAAAGAGGAACATGTGCCAACCACACCTCCCACAGATGTACCGCAATAAAACACATGGCAAACACACAGAAACACTACTGTCCAACACACGACTGCAACGGAGCCTGGTCAAACACCAACATGAAGCATGCACAAACAGGGACTTGTGTAATGTTTGCCTTAACACCCCCATAGGCCAAAGAAGAATAGAATGGACATATGCATGTAATGTTGTGAAGGATGTGTGGTAGTCCTCGGTATCACAGTGTTAGGGACACAGATACACTGTCATCAACTGTGACGTATGTGCACTGTACACAGCATACCTGCATGTAATACAGAGGACAATCATGTGCCACAGAAATATACACTGGAGAAAGAGTATAGGGATAGACAATTGTAAATGTGACAAACTATGAATATAGGTTCATACGTCCATAGGTACAGGGTAGGCCATCGTCCCAGGTTCAGCCATAACACTACACCATAGTTAGGATGACTTTGCCAACCTTCTGTGCTTCAGATAAAATACCCATGATAGTGCCGTACCTCCGTCAAGCAGGGATAATTATGTAATCCCTGGCCTATACCTGCAATTCTCCATCCAATGGACAACACACCCGCGAACAAGGCTAGGAAGGATCTCTGTCTCACATGTACTGTGATGTAGATCCACAGCATTATGAGTGTCTGGGTGATATATGTGTCACTCCAACACATCCCATTAATGACCGTGACAAGGTAAATGTCACCTGCCCTAGTGGTTCTGAGGGACGCAGATATAGTAGGTGAAGCATACACATGACATATGGGTTGACATGGCCTTGTATGTCAGGCACAGGTCAACACTAAACAGCAGGTATGTGACGTAATGTGGCAGGGGTCTTACAAGTGGGGCAGCATTACACAAAATGATGTCATCCTGCATCTGTACAACAATTAACCTATGAGGGCTTCCCAGCTGCTGTAGGTGTATGGTCAGATACAGTCTGAATGGGGCAATGTAGTAAATCATAGCTGTAACACGTAATGGGTACAAGGAGACATTGACCTAGCCTGATGTAGATGTGAATCCCTGCACAAACAGGTGGGCAATGTAGAAGTCCCACACAACCACGATAGCAACGTGTGTGTTGAATGAATGGTGACTGGCAAACTCTGTCCCCTGATCCCTGGTAATCACCCCTGTGCTGAGTGGACAGCCACCTATATGCTGGACAGGGGTGACCTAGTAGTTCTCCACAGGTATGATGATGCATCACTTAGCATTTAGCTGTGGGACATGTCCCTGACAGCAGATATGCATATCTGGGAGGCCCCTTCGAAGGATATCTGTGTCAGATGTCCGTCCCACTATGGCACCTGTTTTGCAGTCATCTACAAACAATGTTGCCCACAAAACCCCTGTGTGTGCCTGTACCGTGGAAATGTAGATGTATGACAGGAGTGGACCCACGGAAGGGCCCCATGGGACACCACTTGCGACAGGCAGTAGGTCTGACATGCTGCCAGCAACTATGACCGTGTGGGTTGTGTCGCATAGACAGTTTCCAACACATTCTGTGATGTACGTGTTCACATCCCAGCCAATGGGTTTATCAACGATACTTGAGGGGGGTAATGTGATGAAGGCCTTTGCCAGGTCGAGGTAGGCTGTATGGACTGCAACACCCCATCAATGGCCTCGGTGACTGTCCCGAAAATTTCACCCATGCTTTAAAGGCATGAACCGCCCCTGAACAAGACAAACCGTGTTGGATGCAAAGTATGTATGTCCCCTATGCAGTCATATACGAGCCGCAGTATGATCCCTCCCCATGTCTTTGCAGATAGGTCTCCTCATGGTAATGGGACAGTAATAACCAGGCTCAGTGGAGGCATTGGCCCTGTGACGTGGGACTACAGTTGCCATGCGACACAACCTGGGTACCTTACCTGAGGTGAGGCTACAAAGATATAGCTGTCCTAACTGTGGGTCTAATACCTCAATGAGATAGCGGAGTACACAGTGGGGTCACCAGCTGGTCTCATGGATGCTATGTCCACTACCCTGGAGAGAGCATGTCCCACCTGTGTGTCACAGAACATTTGTTGACCACAAACCGCTGGTACAGACATCTCCTCATGTGTGGGGGAGGGTGTGGAGATGTCCATACTGGACTTGTCAGCCTGTTTGTTGGCAATGTGTGTATGTTGAGTAAACTCCACCTCTTTGTGAACCCAGTCAGAGCATATGTGGGAGTGACCTCCCAGGTGTTGAGCATAGCAACTGAAGGTGGTATGATTGTCAGCCAGGTCCATGTAGGTATATCTGTGGAATGTGCCCTGGACCATGGCACGACAGTGTGTAACTCTACACATATGATGACCAAGGGTGTCATACCTCACAAGGTGTCTGCTCCACCTTGTAGTAGCCACCTCCTCGTGTTGTACATCCTGTGTATGGCTGGGGTACACCACACTGGATGCTTGGCATTGGTACAATGAACCACAGTTGGGTAAGTGAATGCCTGGTTCATGCAGTCCTGTAGGTACTGGTAGATGGCAAATGTGATTGATGCAGTGGCTGCAGTACTGTCGACCACTGGTGCAGGGTCCTTAAAGGAGACCACAGTAGTGTGCAGAATTGTGTAGTCTGCCTCTGAGCAAGCAATGTGTATGGTAACTGGCAACACTCGCAGCAACGGATGCCAATAGCAGAAGCCAATGTCCAAATAACATAGATTAACTTCTGCATGATAATATGTCTTATCATACATGTATTGACACGTGTGTGCTAATTACAATTTCAAATGGCCAGTAAGACTGGCCTAAAGTTCCCGTGATGTACACAGTCTGGAGGTGTTGTTCCGATAATAAAGTGGCAATACCTCCCAATCGTGACCCCTGGGTATGAAAGTGGTTGCTAACCTGCAACATTGGATGTACACCATTGGGTTCTGGTGTCGGAAGACATGGTTCCTGTAGCACTACACAGTATGGGTAGACAAGCAGACATCCACGATTGCTGAACACACAGCATCAGTGAAACCCACTGCTCACAAGGACACAGTCCGACAAGCTCTACACTTTACATATGCACAGTGGTGTCCATTGTAGGACCCAAAAATTGTGGAAAGAACAGAATAATGTCTTATTTCAATGCGTACCTGAACTCATTGTCGTCACAGGTACACATATGCACCGCAAGCGTGTTTAATGTTGCTGATAGCTGTCCATGTAATGCAGCACAGATGCACAGAAATACCCAGGGTATCGGGTCCATAGAACTGCGTCCACATCACAGTCCCGCACACATGAAGGATGTGTAATGGGTACTGTCGATTGTTGCAGTCAAGGGATTCTGGGTATGTAGACTCTGGGCTCGGTGTTGTTTCGCAGGCAATCCTTTGTCCCGCCCCGTGGGAGGGATGTGTGCGTAGCACCTGCCTTACTCTCCGCTAATAATGCAAACCATCCACCAGAGAATGCTAAATGCAGGTGTGAAATGTGTACAGCCCTATACTAGTGTCCAGTAGGCAATTCTCATGGATGGACAACCGTATGGCCAAGATGGCACCCACAACTGCAAACCTGGGTAAATTACACAGCCGCGGTAAGGCATAACACAGGAAATACACATAGGGACTACAGTTGACATTCCGCATACAAAGCCGGACCGTCGTGCCAACACCGGCGTACACAGCACTCAATCTGCCAGCAACAGAATGAGGAGCACCCGCTACCGTACAGCGGAACAGATGTGAGACCTGTGGAACACATACTAATGGCACACACACAACGTCAAGTAGGATATGTAAACTATGGCATTCCCACCTATGAAGACAACATGGTTAAATGAAAACATAGGTAATCAACATGTTCCGGTGGTGTTATATTGGAAATACGGTGACGGATATGTCCCATTGGGATGTCTGAGGTTTATATGAAGCAGTTGCTAACCAGCATCTTTGGATGTATGTCATTTGTTCACAGTACTAAATCACCTGGTTATGTAGCACCATGTAGACTGGGTAGTGAAACAGACATCCGCGATTGGGGAACATACACCAGCAGTGAAAAGCACTGGGCAGGTGGACACAGTCCAGCAACATCTAACTTGACATATGCACATCGATGTCCATTGTAGGACCCAAAAATTCCATTCATGGAATGCCTGCTAGCTTCCTGCATTACTCACGTGATCTCATTGTCGTCACCACGTCACAGGTACACATATGCACCGCAAGCGTGTTCAATGTTGATGATAGCTGTCCATGAAATGCAGCACACATGCACAGAAATACCCAGGGTGCCGGGTCCATAGAACTGCGTCCACATCACAGTCCCGCACACATGAAGGATGTGTAATGGGTACTGTCGACTGTTGCAGTCAAGGGAGTCTGGGTATGTAGAATCTGGCCTCGGTGTTGTTTCGCAGGCAATCCTTTGTCCCGCCCCGTGGGAGGGATGTGCGTAGCACCTGCCTTACTCTCCGCTAATAATGCAAACCATCTACTGGAGATTGCAAAATGCAGGTGTGAAATGTGTACAGCCGTATACCAGTGTCCAGTAGGCAATTTACATGGATGGACAAGCGTATGACTAAGATGGCACCCATAACTGCAAACCCGGTGGAATTACACTGCCGTAGTAAGGCATTACACAAGTAATACACATAGGGACTACACTTGACATTCCCCATACAACAAACACAGACAACCAGCCGATGAAGTCCAAAGCAAAGACGAGGTACTGTAGACACCGTCAGTGACCACTCAGAGCACACCAGGAATTAAATGCAGTCACCATAGTTTATTGAAGCTCTTTTCGCCTGCTTCATAAGCAGACTTATTCAGAATACATACAATGCAGTCCAACCTACTACATGTAAAACCCTTAATTGGTCAGTAAATTAGATGTGCTAGGTATTACTTACATGCCTTAAAGGCAAACAAGCAAACAAACTTTACTTGGGTTACAGATTCCACACAGTGAGGACATCAGACATTGCTTCGAAAGGTACATTCTTCATAGAGAAATAGAAATATATGTATATATATGAAAGATGAACCAACATAATGTTTTCCAAATGTCTGACTGTGTAAGCTACATATATATGTTCTATGGACTGTGCCAATATATTAAAAGAACTGCAGACACCTAGTAATATAAATGAACCATAATATACACAGATAAACCGTATGATTATGACTAATGTAAACTAGACCAACGAAATGTAAAGATTCACAATGTGGTAATGTAAATATTCATTTAGAAGGTTACTTAAATAAATCAATTCAGACATCCATGTTAAAATACTAACAGAAGGCCAGCGAGGTGCCTGCCCTCACATGTACTGGGATGTTGTTCCACAGCATAGTGAGTGTCTGGGTGATGAATCTGTCCCACCAACACGCTCTATTAATGACAGTGTCAAGGTGTACGCCACCTGCCCTTGTGGTTCTGAGGATCTAACTTCTTTAGGTGAAGCATACTCATCAGATCTGGGTTCGACATGGCCTTGTATGCCAGGCACAGGTCACCTCTGGGCAAGTGGTATGCAACTGTATACATCTGGAATTCTTTCAGTTGGTCAGTATAACACATATTCCTGAGACCCTGCATCTGTTTGTCGATGAACTGTTGGTGCCTTTCCAGCTGCTGCAGGTGTCGGGTCACATACATTCTGAACGGCGCATTGTACCCAATCATAGGTCTAATGAGTGATGAGTACAACGGGACAATGACCTCCCTGATCTAGATGTGAATCCCTTCATGATGATGTGGGCAATGTGGAAGGTCTACCTAACTACGTTAGCAACGTGTGTGTCTAACGAACGGTTAACAACAACCCGGGTCCCCAGATCCCTGGTAACTCCCTCTGTGCTCAGTGGATTGCCACCTATATGGTAGCTAGGGGTAACCTTGTTCTTCCCGAAGGGTATGACTATGCATTTCCTGGCATTTAGCTGTAGGCCATGTCTCTGGCACCACTTATCCACATCTGTGAGGCACTCCGGAAGGATATCTGTGTCAGATGTGTGTCCGACTATGGCACCCAGTTTGCAGTCATCTGCAAACATTGTCACCCATAACCCCCCTGTGTTTGCTTGTACTTTGGAAACGTAGATGCTGAAAAATAGTGGACCCAGGACTGAGCCCCATGGGACACCGCTTGTGACTGGCTGTGAGTATGACATGGCGCCAGCAACTATGACCATGTGTGTTCTGTGACTTAGCCAGTTTGCAACCCATATGGCGATGTATGGATATACATTCAAGATGACGGGTTTATCACTGATACCCGAGGGGGGTATTGTGTCGAAGGCCTTTGCCAGGTTGAGGTAGGCTGTATGGACTGCTTCACCCTCATCAATGGCCTTGGTGACTGATCCTACAAAGTCAAACACGTGTAAAAGGCATGATCTGACTTTGACCAAGCTAAACTGGGTTGTATCCAAAGTATGCAAGTCCCCTATGTCTTTATCTATGAGTTCCATTATGATCCCTCTCCATGGCTTTGCAGATAAGGCTTGTCAAGCTAATGGGATGGTAATAACCAGGGTCAGTGGAGGCACCATCTATGTGAAGTGTGACTACAGTCGGCTTGTGCTACTACTCGGGTACGTATCCTGAGGTGAGGCTAAGATTAAACAGCTGTCCTAAGTGTGGGTTTAATTCCCCATAGAGTTCATGGAGTACACAGCTGGGACACCATCTGGTCCCATGGATGCTGTGTTGACTGCCTTGGAGACAGCATTTCCCACCTGTGCGTTACAGATGTTCCAGGATCTACAAGTCTCAGGTATAGATAACTCTCCATGTGGGGGGGGGGAATGTTAGCACTGAACATGTCAGCCAGTATGCTGGCAATGTGTGTAGGTTCAGTCATCTTCACATCATTGTGAACCCGGTTTGAGCATATCTGGGAGTGTCCTCCCAGGTGTCCAACATAGCTAAAGAAGGACTTATGAATGTCTGTGGAGTCCTTGTTAATTTCTCTGTTGAATTTCCCCTGGATGATTTCATGACAGCTTGTAGTTCTTCACATATAATGAGCAAGGGTGTGTTACCTTACAAGTATTCCGCTTTAACTTGTAGTATCTACCTCCTGTCATTGTAGAGCTAGTTCATGGCTGGGGTCCACCAGACTGCATGCTTGCCTGTGGTACAAAGAGTCTCCGTTTTGTATGGGATTGCCTGATCCATGCAGTCCTGTAGGTGCTGGTGGAAGGCATATGTACGTGATTCAGCGGTTTGAGTGATGTTCACCACTGGCTCAGGGGCCTTAAAGGAGACCACAGTAGTGTTCAGAAGTGTGAAATCGGCTTTTGAGAAAGGCATATGTATGGTAACCGGCACCACTGTACACATGGAACATCATGGCAATACACCACGGCTGGATGTGGGTAATGCTGGACATACCCACGGCAGACGTGGCGCTGTTCGAGTCCGATGCCCGAGGGACCACACACATAGCCGCCTTAGGCATAGGCCAAGTAGGCAGCCGTCAGGGCGTTGCCCTACCGGGCACCTTTGCAGACTTTGTTTGGTGTAGGTAGACCAGGAGGGTAGCGGGTGATGTTGCGGTGGCAACTTCTGCCTAGGGCACCACTTAACCTAAGGCCACTCTTCTCGTGGGTAATACAGCAGTACCCACACCCAGACGCGGGTCATTGCTAGTATGGCATATCATCTATGGCAAGAAACCATATATTCCCAGACATAATGGCACAGCATAATGCCTGTCCGCCGCCCAAACGCAGACATACATCACCCGCGGCGGTGCGGACGTACTGTGTGAGATGTCCGTTACCAATGTCGACATTGTCTCGCTTTGTGAAACAAACTCCACATAGCAATTCAATACTAAACAGCGACGGAGAACCCGATGTCCCCGTGGCTGAGCTGTTCAACCTGTTCCGCCATGTTAAATGTCAACATCACAGAAAGCATACTATGAACACACGTATTACATGATATTGTACTATGAAACACAAACAAACCAGCAACCTGCGGCAAGAATAGTCCCCGTAGTTCGACACAACACAAGTCTTCGTAACATTTAAACAGTTTATTAAAACATGCAACGTTTTCATTGTTTCCACAACGTCTGCAGAAAAAAGCAAAGTCTAAGAATGTTCACAATCAACAATGTGAGTCTTAACAAGATTTTAAGTATCACATTGTTGATTGTGAACAGTTTAAGAATTTGCTTTTTCAGAAGAAGTTGTGAAAGCAACGGAAACACACACACACACGGAAGGGACGGGAGATGAACCTACGCCTATCTACATGAACTCACTACAGTATGAAGCATTTACAGAACGCGCTACCGAGTTTACTGAACAGAGCGCTGTCGGAGGCATACTTGTAGGCTGGTGACAACACCCGCAAGACAATAGTTGGCAATAGCCAAGGTATGTGTTGCGGAGCGTCTAAAAGCATGTTCATTCGCAGAGGCAGCTGGAAACACACACACACACACACACACACACACACACACACACACACACACACACACGGAAGGGACGGGAGATGAACCTACGCCTATCTACATGAACTTACTACAGTATGAAGCATTTACAGAACGCGCTACCGAGTTTACTGAAGTGAGCGCTGTCAGAAGCATACTTGTAGGCTGGTGACGTCACCCGCAAAACAATAGTTGGCAATAGCCAAGGTATGTGTTGCGGAGCATCTTAAAGCATGTTCATTCGCAGAGGCAGCTGGAAACACACACATGGAAGGGACGGGAGACGAACTTACGCCTATCTACATGAACTCACTACAGTATGAAGCATTTACAGAACGCGCTACCGAGTTTACTGAACAGAGCTGTCGGAGGCATACTTGTAGGCTGGTGACATCACCAGAAGACAATAGTTGGCAATAGCCAAGGTATGTGTTGCGGAGCGTCTAAAAGCATGTTCATTCGCAGAGGCAGCTGGAAACACACACACACACGGAAGGGACGGGAGACGAACCTATGCCTATCTACATGAACTTACTACAGTATGAAGCATTTACAGAACGCGCTACCGAGTTTACTGAAGTGAGTGCTGTCAGAGGCATACTTGTAGGCTGGTGACGTCACCCGCAAAACAATAGTTGGCAATAGCCAAGGTATGTGTTGCGGAGCGTCTTAAAGCATGTTCATTCGCAGAGGCAGCTGGAAACACACACACACACACACACGGAAGGGACGGGAGACGAACTTACGCCTATCTACATGAACGCACTACAGTATGAAGCATTTACAGAACGCGCTACCGAGTTTACTGAACAGAGCGCTGTCGGAGGCATACTTGTAGGCTGGTGACATCACCCGCAAGACAATAGTTGGCAATAGCCAAGGTATGTGTTGCGGAGCGTCTAAAAGCATGTTCATTCGCAGAGGCAGCTGGAAACACACACACACACACACACACGGAAGGGACGGGAGACGGACCTATGCCTATCTACATGAACTTACTACAGTATGAAGCATTTACAGAACGCGCTACCGAGTTTACTGAAGTGAGCGCTGTCAGAGGCATACTAGTAGGCTGGTGACATCACCCGCAAGACGATAGTTGGCAATAGCCAAGATTTGTGTTGCGGAGCGCCTAAAAGCATGTTAAGTCGCAGAGGCAGCTGGAAACACACACACACAGACACACACACACACACACACACACACACACACACGGAAGGGACGGGAGACGAACCTACGCCTATCTACATGAACACACTACAGTACGAAGCATTTACAGAACGCGCTACCGAGTTTACTGAGCAGAGCGCTGTCAGGAGGCATACCCCTACGTGGGTGGTATCATTTGCAGAGGCAATGCGGCGATCGGGAGTTAGGTCAGAGTGCGCAGACACGCAGCCTGTTTCCATCCCAAGGTCGCCGTACAGTAACACGTTAGTGCTGCAGTCGGGAATACCAAGTAACTACTGATCAGTACATCACTGCCTACTGGGCATGCTCAGACACTTAGACTCGGCACAGAGCAGACATGCATACACATGGTGCGATGGCATGGGTGGCGGAATGTGGACCGTCGTGTGTGTCCAGCCACACAACAGCAACCCGGCCATGCCACAGACATGGCCGTTGCAGCGGGGAATATCTAGGTGCAATTAACCATGTGTAGGACTGGCCTACAGTTTGTTGCATGCTACAGACAACCCTCCCAAACACAGGCTACCTGCACAGATGTCCTGAGGACACTGGTGAGTGGGCATGCTCTCACAACAGCACCGTATTGGGTGACATGAACCACCCATACATAGACTGGGAACATCAGCCATGGCACAACACACTCGCCTCCGGTCACAGGTGTTCTCACACCTGGCCACTGTTAAACAGCCATGCACCATACATACTAGGGGGGATGTCTGACAGTTCTGCCCATCACACATGGTGAGGATATGCCCCACACAGGATGTACAGCCCTCAATGGTGATGCCAGACCGTATAGTGGATCCACTGGTCATCCACATCCTGTAACCAACACCGGCATGGGGACCTAAGTGATGACCTCTCCACAACAAACCACACACATCATACGACCGGTGTGGTACCCTACAAGTCCTCCATGCCAGTGTTGAACCCAGGCCAGACCGGCAACTGCCTAACGAATGCATTCTCTGAGCACCCACATGCATGTCTGCAACAGGCAAACATGATAACATCAGGACCTTGTCCACCACAGGTAGGCACATGGTGTGGTGGACCCCAGCCACTGACTAGCTGTACATCAACAGTTGGAGCTAATACATGACAGAGCAATGTCAATACCAGGGAAACCATCTCCCATTCATACCGGCGTCACCATACGGCCACACATACAATCATCCATGGCCGCTTGTGGGAGTGGTACTGCAGAGGGCACATGAGACAACCATAGGGCCTTCCTTAACTGTGGTAAGGACATGGTTGTGGGCACACAGACTTGGCTGGAAATGGTCCAGAATGGTACAACGGTCACTGCACCCACAGACATTGTCTGCAAACCAGCGGACATGTTCCATGCATACATCCCCCCCCCCAAGAGGGGACATATCCATCCCACCAGAGTGTAGACTCCCAAACATCTCATATGGCCTGGAGTGATCCCATATCTCTATGGCGGTTGACACAGCACCAATGGGCACCGATGGTGTCCCTGGCTGTGTGCTACCCATCCTCATTGAGGGCCTCGGCCCACACATGCGCCACTGTGTCATGTTAGCCTTACTATGGGCTATGTCCCCAATGGATGGCATATGGCATCTGTGGTCCCACTATGCCAGGGTAGTGCTCTTATGGACTGTAGACAGCCACACCCTATCCGCTTGACAAGCCTTGTCTGCAAAGCTGTGGGGAGGTCCATACAGGTGCCCATGGATACAGACAGCGGTGTACAGCCAATACCGGAACATACCCACAACAACATAGTCAAGGGTGGATCCTGCCTCCCGAACCTGCTCGTCCTGTCTGGAGTGGTCACCAAGGCCATTGATGGGGATACGTGGGTTTGCACACAGTACCATGACCTGGTGGGAGTGTTCAGAGCACACTACACATGGGACTCATGGAAAGGCTCGCCAGCATACATGTGTGGACATATGTCACCCGATGCTTCTCAGAAAGGTTGGAGGTCACACCACACAGGGTTGGTGTTCCTGGTGCCTTGTCACACTCATATCTGGTCTCCAGTGGAGGCCCACAGGGCTCAGTCCTGGGCCCCCTGCCATATGGCATTCGACCTTCCAATGTGCATGCAATCATAGGGGGATTGTGGCAGACAAGGTATGCAGATGACTACGCACCGGACACCATACCCAACACCCCATGTGACACGGACATCCACCTGGGGTGTCATAGACATGGATAACTGGTGCCAGAGCCATGGCCTGCTACTACATGCCAGAGAAGGTGCAGACCTACCCAGTGTGAAGGACATGTTCGGCCCAATGTCACATGTAGGTGGTAAGCCATTCCAGATGGTGGACATGTTCATGGAAATGGCTACGACACCTGTTGTTAACATCTGTCAACACACACAATGGCAATGTGGGTGTGAAGACATTCCACTGTGGCCTCCTGGTCTGGAAGGAATCGCATCGACATCAGGGGTGTTCATTGTACCCCTGTACACATCACACACCAGAGCAATGACTGCGTACATTGGCACATCTGGCCTGTAGCTAACCTGACGCCTGCAGCACTCGGAAGGACCGCAAACGTTACACAAGGCGGGGATGACAGTGCTAGGACATGTGTCACAAGCTGCACGACCAAGGGGACTCCGGCTGTAAACCTTCACAGCACATCTGCTCTGTGGTGATCTGTGCCTGGCATACACGGCCATGTCTGACCTGGGTGACATGGGCATATTCCACTTCCTAGGCTCCAGGCAAACACGGGCACAGAAGCGACTGTCACACACATCACCACAAAGATGAGTGTGACGTGCTGGGGGAACAGGGTCAACGGCCGGAGACCCCCTACAACACGTAGAGGAGTGCCAGCCCATGTGAAGGAAAGGCACTGATTGCCTTCATCCAGGAGTAATAATGAGGTGTGGATGTGTGGATATAGTTATGCGCCAGGCATCATCTGTGTGTCAGTGCTGGACGAGGGACTGGGGACTGATGGATGTGGCATCCCCATCCTGAGGGGTGTTAGCAGCCACACACAGTCATGCTAGGTCCACACATGTCGTAGGGCACATACCCTGTTATGTACATGTGCGCCTATGTTCCTATGTAGGGGTCCATGCCGAGTGCGGGTACCTGTGCTATGCTGATGTTGCCAGACATGCCTGTGGGTACTGTGGTGTCTACGCGTGGGGAACTAATTACAGTGCTCCCAGTAGGCACATGCAAGTACACCATCATTGTCATACGGGTTAACTGAACCAACATGGTGCTACACATGTAACCACCACACATACTGTGTACACAGATCAATGAATGCTGCACCTGTCCTGCATGGTATGTCTGCTGCATGATGTCAGTGCACAACCCACATCACATACACACCTGTCACCAGCCATACACACACACCACAACATACACATCACGTACTATGCGGACACAGGTATCACATACACCTCTCACTATCTTGTCCACCCTGTGCATCAGAATATGTTTGCATAACCATGCACTGATGGTGTAGCTCACAGTTATGTGGCAGAGACTTCATCATATGCACAGGGTGATATGTGTGCCACAGGCATAGGCTGTACCAATGGATGACATCATGTGTGTGTGTAAGGGCCTGTGCATTGACTGGGCATGACTGTGTACATTGCATGTGGGTGTGGTGGAGCCCTACAGTCGTGTTTGCTGTGTGTGGGTTTGTGTGTACACAGTTCAGTCATCTGTGATGCCTACACGGGGTATGCTTGGCAGCCCCAGACTGTACAGTGCAGGTGTTACGGCTCACTGTGTCTGCCTGCCGCGACGTGACCCGTGCCTGCCTGGGGTTGCACGGGCACGACCGGGTGTAGGTACAGACAGTCCACTCTCCAATGTCACATGTCCGCTGGAAACGTGCCCACGCCGGGGCCGTCCAGGGCCACGTCCACGTGGCCTGCTCTGTCCTGGTGTGGTCGGTGTAGTAGCAGCTGCACTGCTGCTGCTACCAGCACTGGGTGGGTGGGCATGGGAGGTGGCACGCACACGCTGACCTGCACCAAGTGGTGTTGCTGGCCTATGCCCACGTGCCCTATGCCTCACCCCTACCTGGTGTTCCTGCACGGACAGCCCACGCTCAAGGATGGCCATGCCTCGGTCGAGGATACCAGCCATCTCACCCAATCTCCTATCCAGAACATCGGCAAGATGCTGTTGGGCATTCGCCAATGCCTGGATGTTGTCATTCAAGGAACGGATTGCAGACCTCTGCAGCCTCTGCCCTTCCTGGTTCTGCCGTTCGGCACGTGCCTGCGCCGCCATTACAGTCTGGAACATGCGTTGGTTATACCAGCTGCTGCACCCTGTACGGCAGGTGTATGTCTAGCGGTGCTCCCCCTACGAGCAGCACCTGCCACATGCCTGCGTGGCACTGCACCAGTCATTACACTGGCAACATCGTGTGTACCCACACCTTCTGCAGCCACCACACATTCCTGCTCGGTGCCAACAGACGCTGACTGACCGTCATCTATGGGCAATGGTGTTGGGGTATGTGTCGGCATCCGAACCGTGTTCAGGGATGAAGGGGACGTAAGTGTGATGTTATCCAATGGCACAGTGTGTGCCTGTGACGACCCTGCCTGTGCCTCATGCACATGGTCATCACCACTAGTATCTGTGGGGACACTAGCATCAGCTGGACCGCAGGAGGGGAACTCACCTACAGCACCTGTCAATACAAAGGCATACCGTCAGTTACAATACACACACACACACACACACACACACACACACACACACAGACATCATGCATGTGATAATGCAGGTGGCATGCAGCATTCACACACCACAGACCAGTGAATGTAGACCAGACATTCCTAGTGGCAGTATGCACACTGCCCTGGTGGGAACAGTACAACAGGCAGGTGTCTTTTAGTAGGCATGCAGTACACACATTCATGGTAGTTTGCATGCATCGCCGTGATACACCGTGTGGCCACGGGTGTGTTGACAGTACACATGTCTGCCGACACTATGTCATGTACACCGCATACATGTGTGGTATCACGTGGACATGTGACGATGGTGTCCCACTGCATGCAGCACATCACAATGGCTGTCATGATGCAGTGTTATGTGTACAGTCTACAGATACAATGTATGGGTAACAGGGATGTCTGTGCAGGTGCAGTTGTTGTGAGCTGTGTACATAGCTGTACAGTGTGGAGTGCGGGCACTGTGCCACTGCACAGTAGCAGGACACAGTTATGTTTCTGTGTGATGCGTGACCTGGACGCATTACATTGCCATGTCTGTACGTCAGTTCATCCGCTCAGCAGCACGTATGTGGTGGATATTGGAGGCACCTGTAGTAGCTGTGGAGAGGCATTCCATGTCAGTGGTGTACTACATCAGATGTCCAGGGGGGCCACTACAGTGATGAGCCCACTATGTGTGTACAGGGTGCAATGGTGACTACCCACTGTGGATGTACTGTGTGGCAACATGCCTGTAGGTATCGACCATGGCCTTGTCTGTCTGGGTCATTGACAATTGTGTGTGGTGGACATCATGCACATGGCCCTGTGGTAGCCCATGTGACATACAACCATACTAGTGTAAGGTGTCACATTCCCTACAGATATGCAGACAGTGTGGATGTCTGCTATGTCGTGCATAGGTCATGTCATGGTGTGACACTGTTGCAGCCAGACATCCACGTGCATGGGACATGGCATGTGCCATGTCACAATGTGTGCACCCGATGCAGGGGCGTAGGTCACATTGGTAACACCTGTGCTCTGGCAAGATCACAGCTCACTATGTGGTACTGTGTGCATACTGCAGAGGCATACCGATGCATACTACACATGCAGCCATTGTGGAACACCTACACCATTGTATGCATAGCTGAATGCACGTAACACACCAATAGGTCGTGTGGTGTCATGCCACTCTATGCTAACGGTCGTATCTACTGTACATGGGTGGTGTGTGTGTCGGGTGGTGCAACCTGTATACCGTGACTGGGGCACACACAGGTGTGCATGTCATGCCTGGACACATGGGGAATATCAATACACCATATCATGCCTTTGACTAGCAACAGACTTACCTGCAACAGACCCTTGTGTTTGCGACACGCCAGACGTATCTGTAAAGGGATGACACAAAGGTATACACATTATCCATTACTATCGCCACAGTCAGCAGTGTGCATGTCACATCATGCATCTGTGAGTTAGCATGTGCTATGCACATGTCTGCTAACACAACATAGCATACTGTAGTATGCGTCTTGTGTGGCCATATACCTGGCATGTATGGCTATATTATGTGTTGTACTATGACACCCACCCCACGTCACTTGGCACACAAACATGCGACCTTGACTGACGATGGAGCGCCAAGCACATAGTTCGAGACACCCACCTCCACGATGGACGCATGGGTTTCTGCGTGTTGTTCCGTGGGTGTCCCCAGACTGGCCAGGAGCTCCTCCGTGGCTGTGAGTGGGGGCTGGGTTGGTGGCCCACCACCTGTCCCACGTTGTTGTCTGGCGATTGCAGCGGCACGCTGTCTTGCATGCCGGATCAGGTCTGTGCAGTGCCTGCGGATCTGCTGATAAGTGTGGTTGTATCCGCCCAGGCTGTTCACCCTCCTGCACATCTCCTCCCACATCTCCTGGCGTTCCTGTGCCTGCTGTGGCACATGACTAAATAACATGTCATGATTGGTATGGAGGTATGGTATGATCACCTCCTCCTCCTGTCGACTGAATGCAGGAAGCCGGGATCGTGGCATTATCTGTAAGACATAATGATGGTGGCAGGTCACATTTACACTGCTGTGCTGGCATACTGTTGGAGATACATTGCTATGACAAGTACGACATCTGCACAGTAATCTGTGAAAGGCATCGTGGCAGTGACACAGCCGATGTGTTGGCTTCACACCATTGAGCAGTGTGTGTCACATCATATCTGTTTGCCACACCATCACACTGTACACGCACCATGTAGATGTTAGCCAGCTGTGGACATGTGTACCTGGCTGCACCTGTGTCCATATCACTGGCATAGATCCCCATGTGACGTCGGTGCTGCTGTTCACCTGGACGCTGTGTATATGTCAGTACACATCACGTCTGTAGCCATTGTGAACGTCAGCAGTGGCACTGTACACATACACATGGACACCTGCACATGCATGTTTTGTGCCATGTACATCCACACAGCACTGTACGGGTGTTGGACAACTTGCCACAGCTCACCTGTGTTGCACATGTGATAGACATAGGGCAATGTGTAACCATGACACATTAGCAGGACAGGCCATGCATAGCATGTACACACACACATTGTCCAAAGCATCACACAGCACCTGTGACACCACGGGGTGCATCACCGCCACATTACTGCTGTGTATGGTTGATAGTGAGAGTGCCTTTTGTCCATTGCACCATGTAGGACTGTGATAGCTCATGCAGCCTTGCTGGGCAGGTCTGCATGGTATGGCAGGGTATGCCACATACATGGCACTGGGTTGTGATCCACCTGGGGGTTTACGATATTGGCAGGGTGGCTGTCCATTCCATATGTCAGTGCTATGTGTATATGGACATTCAACATGTCTATCGCCATGGTGTGGACACTGGCCTCAAGCGAGGTATGCTGCATGCTGCTTGCTGAGGGTGTGTCTGGTGCATGCAGGTATCACACATCCATGCATACACTGTAACTCTGGCAGGTGCTATGTGCTGGGATATTGATCAACACAGTGTTGTATGTGGACACACACTGCTATCCCGTGCACATGGATGGTTGCCTGAACTGATGTGGGTACCACATATGTGTACATCCAGTGCCTGCTGCCACCCCCATGTCTGCTGCTGCACTACACACCGCCATCCCTCCCTCTGTGAATGTGGTGTTGGGCACAGCATAGGTATCCATGTATGGGGACAGGGATGTTCACATAGCAGGGTCACTGATGGTATCGTCGATCAGACCATATGCGTATGACGCATCCCTCACACATATGACACATTCATATTGTTGTTCACAACGGTGACACAGCTATATTGCTATGCCGGAGACATTCACAGCCATACATACACAGATGCATGCACGTCCATCTGTGGCATGGCCTGGACTATTGGTGTGGTTCGTCACATTACATGTTTGACTGCAGCTGGCACAGACCTACTGTTCACATGTCTACACAGTAAGCCTGTTCTACAGTAGGCATCTGTGATGTGCTGTGCACATGTCATATCTGCACATTTGGTTGGTGTCCATCGGTCCATGGGCCAGTGGTGGGACACACAGGGATGTTGCTGAACATATATGCATGCAACCCTGTACAGCTGTAACACTAGCCTCTCAGATGCTCATGTGTGGTGGACGTGAACACTGTACACACACATGTGGTTGTGGCCTGCCGTCCATACCCATCTCCTCCTGTGGGTTGCTATCATCCCACACACTCCTTGTATTGTATGTTCAGGCTATGGACCTATGTGGGGCTTGTGGGTATGCAATACGATACTATATGCCTTTGCACCCATCACAGACAATGTCACACAGGTACACCGGCAGCCGTACACATCACAGCTTGTTGTCAGCACGTCACATGTGGTACACACATAACACATCTCCTGTGGGACATGGTCATTTGTACGGGCATGTCCAGTAGTCACATACCACAGCTACCCCTACATGACGGCTATGCAGGACATGTGTGTGTACAGCTACTGTGACATGTACACGAGCAATGCCCCCTACCTACATCACATGGTACTACCTGTGGAGTATGTGTGTCTGCATCCATGCTATGGCCATAGATGACAATTGTACATCAATATGTGCAACATACCTCATTGGGGGTTGTCATGTGCACATGTTCCATGTGTCAATGCATTGTTTGTGTCTGTTGGGTGGTCATTGTTGTGCATGGTTTACATGGCTGACATAGCGTACTGTGTCTGATTCCAGGTACTTCATTGGGCTACCAGCATTGTACATTTCTACAGCACATTCCAGCCATCATGTAGCCAGCTTAGATGACAGTGGGAGGTGTTCCGCCATGTGCACATATGTCACACAATATGAGGGTGACTGACACACATTGTCAGGACTGGGTTCTGACTGCTGTGGATGTGTGTACTGGTGTTGACAACCATGACTGCACCAGATGGTGTCTTCTGGATGTGTAACATTCACAACACACACCTACATTCACATAGCAGCACATCGTCCACGACAATGGACATTCCTGCATGAACACTGTGTGCGGTATGTCTGTATGACCACTGCATATATCACTGGTAGCCACCAGCATGGCTGCCTACAACAGCTGTGTGTATCCTGTGCAAACATGGGTTACACCTGTCACAACACACCTGTGTCAGATGGCCCTGTAGTGGGTGACAGTGCAGTTCCATACATCATGTAACAGTATACATCGTGCACCAGTATGTTGCAGACATGTGAGCGGCTGTGCTAGTCGACATATGCACACATGACACATCACCTGGTACACCGTGTCTGCCTTGCCACCTGCTATTGTGACCACCCTGTGATGACATTGTACGGCCCACATGGACTGGGACATGTGATGGCTCAATGGTGAATTAACCCTCCAGGTGTGTGTCTAGCCAGGTGTCCAGTAGCCAGTGGTCTGCATGCAGGGATAGTGTACATTGGCCTACTCTGTCACTGGGACTGTTGACTATGGTCATACTGTAGTTATGCAGGCATGTGGTGTTTGTCCAGTCTGATAGTCGTGTTCAACCACACTACCGTGGCACACATGACCTGTGGACATCTGCCTAAGGTGTGCAGCCCACATGTACATCTTCACATGCTATGCTGCCTGTGCAGCGGTGTCACATGTCTGTCTCCGGCAGGGCTGTCACAGGTAGGCACAGCATGCAGTGATGTGTGACAATGCTTACACCCTCCACTGTGATGTACACAAGCACTGCACACACAGTACAGCACACATGTCATTTATCTGCAGTGCCTGGGACCTGCCTCCATGCCCTACACGGCACACCTGCCAGTCCAGATTGTACACAGATCATACCTCCCAGGCACATACCTGGACTGCAACACACACGGGTGGGTGGTTCCCACACCACACAGTGATTTACACACATACTGTATATTCCCAAGACACATTGCATCATAGGTAATCCATGTTCAGATACCCATGTTCGTGACCGCTACGCACATTGTGACATGCGACAGTGAATACACTGTACACCACAGGTTACATGCTGGTCGTGTTGGCATACTGTACATTGCACCTAGGACAGTTGCTACTGCTATGTATTGACAGCAACACGCCCCTCCCTAGTATGGACTCCCATGTACCCACACATGCTTGGCCATGCAGTACGCATAGCTGGGTGACACATTACACGACACATACCATACCTACACTACCCTCGGCATGCACCAAACCTCCATGTGTCTGTGTGCTAGGCCTACACACATCCCCCCTCTGTTTGCTGAACATCCATGCTTCTCATCCCTGCTAGCCACACCCTAAACACACAACCATAGCAGCATGCATGGTACATACACTCTACAGCCGGTATTACTGACATCCACTGACAGAGGTAGTTGATGGCATGGCACCCCGTACGATGGACAGTCTACGTGCCTATGCCAACACTGATCACAGTGCACTTCTGCTACATTTACACACTGGTAGGGACCATGCTATTCCACATAGAGACATGGTGGTACTGGCCTTTTCACAGACACCACAGTGGTATTTCTGTTCCATGCACACGTGCTGTATGGGCACATGTGCAGGCTGTTGCACGGTAGTTATGTTCACCTGTGTGTGGTGTGTCACTTGACAGTCATGGTGTGTCCTCATGGTGCATGACATACTCCACAGCTAGCTACCTACACATGACTGCCAGACATTGCAGTGTGGGCCCTCACGCAGTGTGGTGGTATGTCTCTGCTGTTTGAATACATCCACATTCAATGCAGCATACCACAGTCATGCAGGCATTGCCAACACAGATGTTGCTGGCATCGTGCCTGCCAATGGGGTACCTACCAACAATACACACTCTCACTCACTACAGGGTTCCAATCCTTGGCTGGACATTGTATTAACCCTGTGGACACATACATAGTACTGCCATGCACATGTTATGTCCGGGAACACAGTCCCAATGTCACCTCCAATCGCCGTGGTTGTTGTATCCCGCCAACCTGGCTGTTACATGTCTCTGCAACAGCACACTGCATTGACTGCTAGCCCATTCATGCGTTGTGTACCCTGACCACCACACTACCACATCTATCACACTACACATGGGTGGTACTGCATTGCACGTATGGGGCTGCATTTGTACACCCATGACTGGGCCATTCAGTATGGCACTGGGCCACATCTTGACATACATGCTTCACACACTCATTGACTACCTGCATGCCTTTACTGGCACCCTTGTTGGGCTTATGTGCGCCACAGCACACCACATCCCATGCTGGCCACCTGTCATACTATTGCATGGGTGGTTGGGGTGGTACAGAGGGTATCACATCAGACATGATCCGCTCTTTGCCCTTCAGCGCCATTCCACTTTATGCTATTGCCAATGTACACATCCAGCATCACATCGTACCCTATGTCTCGGGATGTTATGCCATGTGCCTCCTGTACAGGTCAGACAGTGGTGCAGGCATATCATGCTAACTACAACAAGTCAGGGACGTGTGACATTGCACAGTCCTCAGACATGTGGCCCCTCATGCTCAGTATTTGCATACGTACACTACCTGCTGTCACACAGTATTGTCCATGCCTACATATACCACATCTACATACCTGGCAGCATTCTAGCTCATCCTACTCATATTGATAACAACCATACAGGTGTCAGTGTGGCAGATATATCATGTAGATATCATTGCATCAGTTACATCACACATAGTGCATACACATCACCTTTGCATACTGACAGTCATGCGGTGTGTATCACATGGATACTGTCCCTATACAGGCATATCACGTTGTACATGGTTGATGTACACACACATGCCCCACATGGTGCTGTGGTTGCCATATTCCACCATGGCGTGGGTACACATGTGCAGGACCACGCATTTCTGGACCGTATGTCTAGCTGATACCTTGGGTGCCCTTGAACCTGTGCCATACACACATGTACACACGGGCAGTGTTACAATAACACATGTGTGGTGTACCTTACACAATGGATACAACGTTACATGTCTCAGTATAGTCATGCTGTGATCTCTACCCGGCTCAGACAGTTTACATATGCAAATGACAATCATGTAACACATCTGTACTCACCTGCATACCACTAACACAGGGGTGTAATCTACTCTGCCATGGGCCATGTTCTCCGCAGTACTGATGCATATATTACTCCTACATGGTGTTTGCAGTGGGCAGGGTGGGAGGAGCAGTCCTGCATGTGTGCACACATGCCACATTGCTCAGCCCGGGCGTCTGTGTGACATCCACAGACTGGACACACACCGTGCTGTGGGACATAGGTCCTGTGCACATCCCACAGGGGCACACTATGTCACTAGTCATGTGATAGCTCCCTTGCTGGTAGGGTGACACAGACCCATGGTACCACCACAGCAGACGTACTGTATAGACATACAGTTGACATCCACTTCTGCCGTTCAGTGGACACTACCATGGGGGGGGGTGACACTACTGTGTACATTGCACATGTGTTTACACACGGCCCTGCCGGACATTATTGTGGCACACATTGCACCTGCTACGAAACGTTTGGACATGGTTACTTGCTGTTCCCTCCATTTTGGGTACCTATTCTGCTACTACATTGTCCCATATGTGCAGGCCATACATATCTTGTTTATGTACATAACATTAGGCCATCCCTCCATCATGCATGCTATGCCTGTGATACTGTCTATGATTTCTGAACATATCCATCATGACAGCTTTGCATTACACATAATTGACATAGTCACCCCTACTGCCTGGGATACGTGCACGTCGTGCGCACATTCCGTATGACATCAACGGTATATGCCCATGCACATGTGTGCTGTGACACTATACATACATGTCCTATCCCCTGCTGTGGCACTTCATTGTTGGATATCCACTGCCAGCATCAGCGTGGGTGGTGGCATTGTTCTGTGTTTGAAATCCCTATGGCGGACCTGGGGTAGGGTTACCACCTGTCCCACTTTGCAAGGGACAGTCCCTCTTTGGGCAGTTGTGTCCTGACAAAACATATTACAAATGGCAAATGTCCTGAGATTGTAGGACATAATTATGTCCCATTTTTATGTAAGAGTTGCATAACATAGTTATTTATGTATGTAAATTCCTAAATGTTACAAGAAACACAATAAGCAACTAAACTGCTACAAGACTACGCTTTTATTTAGGCAAAGAGTAAAGTTCTACCCTTTGTACTGACCATGGGTATGTGTCCACCTGTAACATCTGATGTGTGTCCATAAATGTCCCACTTTGGCCATTTGAAAGGTGGCAAGCCTAACCTGGGGTTATCCCGGGTGTGTACATGTTGTCCCACTGCTGTGCACACGTTGTCCACAGTCGTTGGTATGCTGAGCGGCTTAGCATTACATAACCAACTTTCACCACTCTCTGCCTGATGGACAGGTATCTTTACCTACACACACCGTTCACATACTGTACAGATTCGTCATACGTATCATGCGTTACACAACAGTACATCTCGTGGGTTCGACATACCTTTCCGGCCTTTGGTTCTGTATTCGTCAGTACTTGCTTGCTACTCCTTCTTTTGTATTCGGTATTTGTTCGGTATGAACATACGGTTTGAATATCCAGGGAGTCTTCCTTATATTCGTCGTCACCTGAGGCATGTGGGTTCATCACGCCAATAGCTGTTCCTCGGTGTGTACTTATGCACATATCACCGGTGATCCCCCTCCATTCGTACGTTACGCGTCGGCACTAGGCCATGGTTCATTCCTCGTGTGGCCGTTGGTTATTTGCAATACCTTCGTGGGGATGGTATGTATTGTATCATGTTTGTGTGACTGCATCCACTATGTGTGGTGTCAGGTACATTTCGCTGTGGTGTTAGCCGTGGATTGTGTGTGTTGGGTATGGTATTCTGTTCGACATGTGGGTCTCCGTGTCCTGGCGGCATCTGTCGATGGCGTGCATTCAGATGTGTAACATAGCTGTTATATTCCTGTACACAACGGATGCAAGGATGCATCAGCTGCTGCTAGTGTTTCCCACGCGGCTTGTTGTGGGTATGCCGCTGTCATTGACTGCCTGTATGTTTTTGCTACGGTTTTAGCTGTTATCCCTTTGATATGTGCGATGGGGTATATCTGCGGATGTGGGTGACGGGTACGGGGTGTGGGTCTTGCATTTATACATACAATATATGCTTGTGTGTGTGCTCCATCCCTGCTTGGGGAGCTGCAGGTTACCTGTCTGTTGTTCTGGGAATGTTTGTTTTGTTGATGTCGTGTGGTGTCGGTATCGCCTGCATGTGTGCTTCCTGCACGTATTCCTCCTTCACATCGGTTATATATCTGCGGATGTTCGTCCGTGCCTACTATCCATTGGCATTTTGTCACTGATAGTTACGGTGATTGTGGTCCTATACTTGGGATGGCCTGTATGCTACCGGTAGCCTCCTATTCGTGTGCCGCTTGCTTACTTAACAGTCGTGGAACACACAGCGGTATTTACGGGACCGTAAGTGTTCACGATTGGTGCCGGGATAGCACATTCGTATTTTCGCCGTACATGCCTGATGCTGTGTAACGTTGCCGACGTATCGTGTTGAGTCTACCTTATGGCCGCCATACATACGGTCATGGTTTGTACATGCGTCCTTTGCATCTCCTGTTGGCTATGGCCCTGTGGTACATTCTGGGACATTTCCGCTTTGCATCGTTTTACGTCGCCACGCGCATAGCCACTGAGGTGATGTCAGTACTACTTTGTGGGTACTGCTGTACATACGCCTATGGTTCCTGTACTGTATGCCTACGCATGTTATTACACTCCGCCTGTGACATGTCACCTACATACACATTTTACAGTGGCACACACATTACACACACACAGCGGAACACACGACAACCTCACCTCACACATACACATATTGCCGCCATGGCTCTCAACCTTCTATTTCCAAAATGAGGAACACACACATTAGTAATGTGGAACAAATGGGCATAATGTGGAACACATACTAATGGCATAGTAACAACTTCAGCTAAGTAGGTCATAGGATGATTAAAATATGCTGATTTACTTACAGTGAAGAACCTTTAATGAATTACTATGATTAATTTCTATTTACCAGGATGTCATTTAAATACATTCCTAACAATGGATGTTTGACAGACATTTTCAATGTGGAACTTTGAGGAACTGCGAGGAACATGAACTGTTTTACACCCCAAATGAGGTACGTTCCTCATAATGACGTACACTTCACTGGTATGCTTGCCGCTTTCGCACCGACGGTTGAACACAATACCTACGTTGGCCGCATCGCCGGCGGCGGCATGTATCTCCGCACTCATATCCTATGGATATGACACGCACATCCCGTTACTGTACCGTGGACTGGTGATCATCCCGACACGCGGATATGTATTGATGCAGGTTGACATTTCCATGGTTGGCGTTACCTGCTCTGCCCACCCTCCCGGATGATCGGGTTGTCGGTCACTATGTTTACTATGTGGAGATTTTGCGTCTTACTTATCTGTGAACTTGCATCCCTGGGTTCCATATTACCCTGTTGTACTTTATATCTGTGTATGCGTACATATATTTCTACATGTGTACTGATATCTATTTCCGTATCTGTGTATGCACATAAGCACATATGTGGTCGACTTGCGGCGATAGTGGCAGCATCTGCTCGCCGTGTGCTGTAGAACCGGCGTGCGGTGAGGTGTTGGCATTCCATGCTCTGCTGGCTATTGGGTGTGCAGTGTTTGGGCGGTGCCTTTGTTGGAGTCACACATAGGTCCAGCCATACGGTACACATTACGGGCGGACATGTTTGTGTGGCGTCCATTTCACTGTGTGTGCAGGTAAGGAGGTGTCAGTCCATGGGGCCTACACTGTCAAAGTATGTGCTATGCGTTCCCTCTTTGCCAGGGTGTAGGCATATTGGGTATGCCTCCGTCTACCTACTGGGGCTGGCACAGCGTGTTCATGGCGCTGAACGCCCTGTGCCTGTGCTTGCCTTGGCAGTTGTGGTGGGCTTGGTGGCCCTACACCATTATGTCCCTGCAGCAGCTGTTTCCGCAGAATCATATTGTGTAGCATACAACATACTATGAATATGTGGGCACATGTGCCTGGAGAGTACTGCAAGGCTCCACCGGATGTATCCAAGCACCGGAACCGTGATTTCAAAATCCCAAACACACGCTCTATGATTATTCTGGTTTGTGCGTGTGCCTCATTATGGCGTTCTTGCATGTGCGTGTGTGCATTTCTGATGGGTGTCATCAGCCACGGCTCCAGTGCATAGCCAGCATCCCCCACAAGGTGACCTTGTGTGATGTCCCCCCTGGCGAATACCTGATACAGCTGTGAGGCATGCCAGATATGGGAGTCGTGGAAGCTTCCAGGGCTGCCAGCACACACATCCATGATAATGCCCTGCGCATTGCACATGACCTGGCAATTGATGGAGGGGTATCCCTTGCGGTTTATGTAGCGTGTACCCTGCTCCCCGGGTGGTGACTTGATTTCTATGTGCGTACAGTCGATCGCACCCAGTACCTCCGGGTATTGTGCCACACGGTGGAAGCAGCGCATATTGCTAGCCAACTCCTCCTGAGATCTGGGGAAGTTTATATACTCATGGGCATGTCGTAACATGGCATCCAGGAACTGGTGTAGTACCCTAGATGCTGATGCCTGTGAGATACCCATTATATCCCGGTTGGCCTTTGAAAGGTACCTGTAGCCAGTATTCGCAAGCTCACACATACCTTTGTGTCCACTGGGATGGGCTCCCCTCTGTTGTCTCTTGTTCTCAGGCGTGGCCGGCACAGCTCCACTATTTGCTGTAACGTGTCCCTGTCCACCCTGTAGCGCTCTACTATCTCCAGGTCTTGCAGCCCCTGGTAGGTCACCCTTGGTCTGAACACTCTCCTTCTCCTGTGAGGCCTACGGTAGTTGTCGGCACCGTCCTCCGCAACTCCGTCTGTCTCTGCCACATACCTATGCATCACGCCCACGGCGGCACCCACCATATACATATTAAAAGTTCCCCGTGTGTTTACACCCTACGGTGCGGCGTTTGGGAAATCGTGCTGTGTGTTGTGTGCATTCACACTTTATACTGTTGTGCTGTATACCCGGTGATGTCATTGGGTGTGTCTGTGCAGCCGTATCCATGGATTATTTTTGGTGTTTTACGGTTGCAACTGCAACAGTATTGCCTTTAGTGTTACATTACAGTTGCCTGCATTGGCTTAGCTTTGCATCTTACATTACTGCATCCTGCAGGCACATGGCATATGATGCATTTTATCTGCAGCCGCAGTTATGCTGCCTCTGTACTTGGCTGTGCTATTTCGGTTCTTTGTTCTTTGCATTTCTACTACATCCCCTACTATCTTTGCATTCATATGCCTCCCCTTTCCCATTATGCAGGAGTCTGCATACAGAGTTGTCGGCTGCCGCCGTTTGCCCTTCCTGGATTTATTGGTGTTGATTGCACATTACGGCTCCAATTACACTGCTTCCGCATTTCCTCATATTCTCCGCATTACCTTCCTATATCCGTGGTTGTTGACGGGGAGGCCGTCACATGACTGTGTTGGGGAACATAGTCATCCTCATGCACATGCATTTGTGCGCGTATTATGTACTCTCAGCGCATCTATTTCCTCACACGCCGGTCCTGCTGCTGTGATGTGCATTGTACAGCCCAGGTTTGCTGGCCTCCAATATGCTTCCTCCTACAGTGGCACACCCCTCTGCGACTGACATGTATCTCGTGTAGGCCACTCCTCGGTGTAGTACCGCTGCGCCGTTTGCTCCATCCTTACACCGGCGCCAGCTTTGCGATTCACTATTATCTGCCTCATTTGCATGGCATTGACTGCTAATACATGGTTACGGCGCCAAACACTCCCACCACTCCTTGACAACCCTTGCGCTGGGGTTGGCCTTTCCATACATACTATGGTGTGTGGTGGCTGTACAGCTGATGTGTATTATACAGCTCTTTTAGGACATTGTCATATTATTTCATTGCTTTGCACCTTCTGTACACATATCCGGGGGTTCTGCTGTGGTTTCTACGTACATGACATTTTTGTCATTATTTACAGTTTGTGCATGTTTTCTTTGGACATTCTCGGTGCCTTTCGCCTTTGGCATATTGCACCTGTATGATACCTGACGTTGACAGCCTTCCGTTACTCCTTGGTCATGTTTGGGTAAATGTAAACCGTTTTTTTCGGTTTACATTGCCGTGCCCTTACGCTACGCATGCCCCACTTCGTGAATCGCTATTTGCCTTCATTTGCATGGTGCAATACCGCACACAGTGTGATTAGCATACCTACGCCGGGGGCGGCGCAGGTCCGGCACACGCCGGTAGTGCACGTGGGATTGCTTCATACCTGAATCACTCGGTGGCCATATTTGGCTTTATAACGCCGACGATATGCTGGCGCCTGGCGCAAGGTTCATGAATCCCGGGGATTATCTTTACACATTATTTATCCCACCAGAGGCAACAGTGAAAAGGGTTTGGGAGTTCTCAATGGGAAAATACTACTTTTTTTAGATTAATTTTATAGTTGGACACTTCTGAAAAATTCTCTATCGCTTTTAGTAACTTTTTAGTGTCTGAAACTGGAGTTGTACAATAAATATTCAGGTCGTCTGCTAACGCTGCCATTGATATTTTTGTTCCGTAAACTAGTGGGGCATTGTGGTATATATTTTGTTTAATGTATAGGAATAACGGTTCAATGTATATATTAAATAATAAAGGCGACAGAGGACAACCCTGATGTGTTCCATTTTTGATTGGTGTTCTTTCAGAAAAATTTCTATTTTTATACAATGTGGTGTAAGGATTACTATATAGAATTTTTAAGACTTCAACAAACTCATGAGATATATTAAAATATGGTAGAATTTCAAACAAAAAGTCTATATCAATCCATTCAAAAGCTTTCTGTGCATCAACTATAAGCACATACATGTTAAGGTTCTTCTGTTTAGCATAAGTTATTAAAGTATGTAATGTAAGTGTATTATCACTAGTTTGTCTATTTGCCATAAAACCAGCCTGTTCCCTAGATACGATATGATGCATAACTTTTTTTAATCTATTAGCTATAATAGAGGTTAAAATTTTCGTATCTACATTTATTAATGAAATTGGTCTATAATTGTCAGGATTTTGAGAATCAGAATTAGGTTTAGGTATAAAAATAGTTTTTGAAGCATTGAGATGGGGATCATTAATTTTGTTCTTCGTTATATAATTAAATACACGTGAGAGTATTTTGCCAAAGATATTGTCAAATTTCTTATAGAATTCCACCATCATATCATCAGGACCTGGTGACTTATGCAATTTCATATATTGAATTGTATATATCACTTCTTCTTCAGATATCGGTTTAATCAAATCTCTTTGAATACTGTCCTCTATTCTCGGAAATTTAATATTTTGTAAAAATTCCTTGCTAGTTCTATAGGGGGATAAATCACTGTGCTCACCATATATACTAGTATATATCTGCTCAAAAACATTTATGATATCTTCAATTTTGAAATAAGTTGTATTTCTAAAATGTATTTCCGAAATTTGTACTGCTGTTCTCGACTGATTAATTATCCTAGCTAATGCCCTTGATGGTGTTTGCACATGATTGGCATACCTCACTAACATCCTATGTTCCTGAAATTTCAAGTTGCTATTTTGTATTAAGAAGAGATCTTTTTGACATTTAAGTAATTCCACCTCTGTTTGAGTGTTAAAATTTTGAATCAATTCTTGATCAAGTGTCTTAATTTTAGCTTCCAATTTTTGAATATCTCTGTTTTGTATTTTTTTATAGTATGAAGCTTTTTGCAAAAAGATCCCTCTTATTTGTGCTTTAACTGTCACACAATCACTGTCAGGTACACCTTGTTGTTTCTTTAATCTATCTAATAACTCTTTAAGATGACCTATAATTTCATGCAATATTTCCTCCTTATTTAACAAATTTGGGTTAAGAGACCAGTTAAAACCTCTTTGCAGCTGGGCCTCCATTGAATCTTTAGCAAAACTTAATGACATTTTTGAATGATCTGACAAGTAACGTGCATGTGTAACAACTAAGGGTCCCAGGTTAACCATTATTCTTGAAATCAAAATGAAATCTATTCTGGACCACATTTTATGATACGTGGAATAAAAGGTATAATTATTTATACTATTACCAGTATTTAAATACTGAGCAGAATCATATAGTTGAAAGTCTTCCTTAACATCACTTAATACTGATAATACTTGTTTATTAAATGCTCTTTGTGGACAAGATCTATCCAACTTTGGATTCTGATAAGAATTCCAGTCTTCTCCAATAATTATATAATATTTATCATATTGCGTCAAAATTGGATATAACGATGTTATGAATAGATGCTGGTCATTACAGGGTGCATAAACATTTAACAATAAAACAGGTTTATCAAACAGGGTAGCTAAAAGAACAACATAACACCATCTTCCATCTTTATCTGCCTTAGAGTCTAAAATATTTCCCTTATAATTATTTTTAATAATTATAGCTACCCCAGCACTGTTAGTTTTACCTTCTGAGGCTATTACTTCTCTAATCCATTTTCTTTTTTGGATATCAACCCATTGATCATTAGTTAAATACGTTTCTTGAAGTAATATAAACATCGCCCTAGCCTGCAACAATAAGTGTAAAATTAACTTCCTCTTCTTTAGGCTCTGGAGTCCTTTAACATTCCATGAGTCCACCTTCCACATTCAAATAGTTATTATAAAGTAAAAGTTTAAAAGGGAAAACGAAAAGGAAAGGTAAAATAGCTTGAAAAACATACATAATTTGGAAGCATTCTTGAAATCCCGTCCTATACCAGTGTCTATCCACTCTAACCCCGGAATAGGACATACATAGGTATTGCATAACATAGAAGACTGAAAGGGTCAAAGAAACACAGAAACAAAAAAATCTTAATTTATAAAACCTTAAACACATCCTATAGTAAAGACCTATATTAACTAATCTAACTATTACAAAGTCTATTCTAAACATTCCCTAACAAACACTACTGTTGTCTACATCTTGGATTAGTTGTTATTGAAAAAAGAAATCATATTAAAGATATAAATTACTGTAACAAAACTTTAGCAATTATGATTAGCACGCTATATATACATACTAAACCTCACCTATATACTCATAAAACCACATTTGAAAAAATACAAGTTTAGCAAATGGACAAGTTTTCCTTCTATTATAGAAAAGGAAAATTACTTTGTTTTAAATTTTAATAAAAAAATAAAAACACAGCACTGATGCAGTTTTTGTGGCACAACATACAAACAGAACAAATACCACTTTAATACAGAAATATATATTCATTTAGGCCTGCAGACAGAAACATATGTATAAAAATATATACATATTTATATATATATATATATATATATATATATATATATATATATATATATATATATATATATATATATACACGCATGCACACACACATACACACACACACACACACACACACACACACACACACACACACACACACACACTCACACACACACACATATCAGTATGAGTTTATAATGAATAATCACTGGTGATTTTGATAGAAACACAAAACATCAGACAAACTCATTGCTGATTACCACTAATCACTAGTAAAATCATCAAAAAATTATCGCAAATGTAAATCACTAGGTTACATTTGTGATTACCAAAAGAAAAAAAAAATATTATGTTGGGGAGAGCGCTTTTCTGTCCACACCCATTGAAGTTAAATATACTAACTACAGGATCGCACAAACTTGAAGAAAGGAGAAAAGCCCTAGAAATATGTAATCATTCATCAAATGAACTTCGACTATTGGATAATTTGCCCACCTGCACCACAGATGAAAAACACTATCATTGCAGCACATGATGAAATGTCTGCAAAGCAATAAATCACACAATACTCATGTGTGTGTGTGTGTGTGTGTGCGTGTGTGTGTGCGTGTGTGTGTGTGTGCATGTATATAGGGTGTGACCATGTATAAATAACTCACCGATGATCATAAAAGCACTACAATGAGAAATATTCCATTAATTCCTCTACATTGATAGAACATTTCATCAAAATTCTGAAATACTAGACATACAACGGCCTATTTAGAGGTAGGTTATCCTCTTCTTCTCAACCATGTGGCAATGCATCCCAACACCACTATGACTGTATAATTCTCTCTCTATATATTGTATATGTGTGTGTGTGTGAGTGTATGTGCATATATATATATATATATATATATATATATATATATATATATATATATATTAAAAAGCAAACTTCGCACTTAAAACTTTAAAAATTCAAAATTCAAAATAAAAAATAAAATAAAAAAATGACCAGTGGAAGTTGAACAAAAGAGACTGGACTCATAACGTGAGCGTTTTCGTTCCTTTATTAAGTAGAACTTCTTCAGAATAACAAAATTTTGTGAGGGATGCAAATAAATAGCTTTTCTGTGTGGCCAATTACATTAAGGAAACCAACAACAATTTAAGAATGACGTGTAAAGGGACTTAGAATGAATAAAAATGGGAGGGGTTACACAATTAAAGTAACCACCGTAAGGCACATTTGATATTAATGAAATCATTTAGTCCAGGAGGAGATTCAGCTCCTAAGTAAAGTTGCCATCAAAGCTCTTTGTATTCAAGAAGGGAATTGTAATCACCCACAAATGGAGTAACTTGTTCAATGACAAAGAATTTGAAGCCTGAAAAGTTAGGGCAAAGTCCGCTGTGCTTTCCTAAGGCATTCATGCTGTCATGAGATCGGATGGCAGCACAGTGTTCTTTAACTCTGTCTGAAAGTTTGCGGCTAGTTTTGCCGATGTAAAAGCAGAGCAGGTGTTACAGATTCCAGCATAAACAAAAGATGTAGAATGGTAGTTAAAATGCTTTTTGAAATGAATAGTTACATTACAGTGTCTGAAATAATAAGATTGACCTGTGAAAATAAAGTTACAAACAACACATTTTTCGCATTTATGCATGCCAGGTAATGAAGGTTGGATTTGAGAGTCCGAGACTGACAGAAATGGAATGTCTCTGTTTTCAAACATGGAGCGCAATGTTTTAGTCTTTTTATAACAAAAAGAAGGAGTGCTCCCCAAGGATTGCTGAAGTTCAGAGTGGCTGGAAATAATGTTCCAATTCTTGTTGATGATGTCTCTAATGCTTCGCATGTCCCTACAACTAGGGATAGGAAAGCTGAGGAGTCTGTCAGAAGTGGAAGTTTGTTGCTGGGAGGAATTTATGTGTGTGTGTGTGTGTGTGTGTGTGTGTGTGTGTGTGTGTGTGTGTGTGTGTGTGTGTGTGTGTATAGGTCTGCCATCAAAATGTCATATATCAGTTACGCGACCTTGGAAGGGTGAAAGGCACTTTCCCAAAGTGTCCTAACATTGATTTTTAAAATGAAAAATCCAGAAGAGCAAATGTTAGTGTGCATTCAATCTTGTGGATTCATTATTTTGCATGGAGATCGCACTATAGTGGGGAATCGGGAAATGTACCCTTTCTTTCATTTCACTGCAGTGCAAATTTGGAGTTTGTATATATAAGTAGTAGGGTGTGTGTGGGGCATAGCCCTTCCCATGCAGGGTGCATGGGGGCTTGCCCCCCCTGAAAAATGTTTTTAGCACATAACCGGAAGTGTAGGTATTTTCAGTAAAGTCGACATTCCTGAGTGGTTGACTTTCCTTAATACCCACTTTCGGTCATGTGAACGATCGGTTACTGGATTTTAAGACATTTCGGGTCACATGCATGAAGACTCGCACTTGCAAGATTTTGATAGTAATCCATACACACACACACACACACACACACACTCACACCAACTCCAGTATGACACAACATTGGAAAAAAGGAGAAGCTTCCCTAACCCCATTGTTCTCCAGTCTCACACAAACACACTGCTTACACATGGGAATTGATCAAACAGGTTCATGATTTTTGTTTCAGCATTTCAGCAGATTCATCTTTTTAACCCTTCTGTGTGTGTGTGTGTGTGTGTGTGTGTGTGTGTGTGTGTGTGTGTGTGTGTGTGTGTGTGTGTGTGTGTGTGTGTGTGTGTGTGTGTGTGTGTGTGTGTGTGAAACTGTGCACCTCTACACGCAAACACACAGAGACACACTCACACACACACACACACACACACACACACACACACACACACACACATATATATATATATATATATATATATATATATATATATATGCAGAGAGAGAAAGAGAGACAGAGAGTGGAAGAAAGAAAGCGAGAAAGAGGGATATAGAGAGATACATTTGTTACTCTGAAGAGAATGAAGAGCCACACTTCTATTTTCAGCTGACTGCTTTGAAATGGTATCATGTTTATTTCTAAAGGTACTTCTGGTTTGAATTTGACCTTACCTAAAATGTTAATGTCAGTATTATACTGTTTTTTGCATGACCTAATACCGTTAAGTATAGCTGACAGCAAAATCTTGCAAATATGAGCTTTATAGCATTCATGTGCAAATTGTCAGGAAGAGTAAATAGCTACTTGAACTGCTATCTTAAATAAGCTGTAGAATTGTAAATATATTGTTTACTGCAAAACCATTTTTGTACCCCCCTTTTCTCCCTCTTTTTTTTTCTTTCATGTTATTCTGGGTATCAACAGCAGCCACAGCTGATGCCACCAGTGACACATCCAAGTTGAAGATAATTATAATAATAGCCCTGTCATCGAGAGGACCTTTAACCTCAGTCATTTTAAGTGTCAGTAGGAGCCTAAGGATGCCCTTCATCCTAAACCAGCTATTGCAATCAGAATGTTTACGGCATGTTGTATTCTGCACAGCAGGATCATGTGGCAGTCTGATGGTGCAGTGACCCCATGCTGTCTTTGCAGGTCCTAGCTCCAGTCCTACTATGAGTAATGGTGAGCAGCCAGCATTAGTAATAAGGGACCCATGTAATAAGCTTATGCATGGCATATGGCTGTGCAGGTGAAAAAGTGACATCTATTCCAGAACTATGGACCCTAACATTCAGCTTACTGTTTCCTCCTTTCTAAAAAAACAAAAAACAAATAGATTATCATTGATACATACAGTGATATTTGTGGGCTGTGCTGTGCGGTGCACATTCCTTCTCATGTTTAAATAATTTTTTTTTGTTTTGGAACAGGTGTTCACAGTATTGATATTATTGTTTGCAAAAGTCATGACTGAGTGCTCACTGACTCTTGTTCAGTGATGTCGTAAGGCATCATATAAGTCACAGGTTCCCAAACTGTATGCCATGGTGCCCTGGGGAGCCACGGCTTCCTTACAGGGGAGCCATGAAACTTAGCAGCTGAATACAGGTAAGTGAATGCCTGTATGAGTGTGTGTGTGTGTATGTCTGTCTGCTTGTGTGATTGAATGTGTGCATAAAAGCAAGAGAGTCTGTGTGTGTGAAAGAGATCAGGAGAGTGAGAGTGATGTGTGACTGAATGCAGGAATGAATGAAAAAGTAGCAATGTGTGTGTGAGATCGGGAGAGTGAGAGCGATGTGTGAATGAATGCAGGAATGAATGAAGAAGTGGATGTGTGTGTGTGTGTGTGTGTGTGTGTGTGTGTGTGTGTGTGTGTGTGTGTGTGTGGGAGAGAGTGGTACAGTTGATTAAAAGATTAGTAATGCTGCTCATTGGTTTACCTGAAAAGGAAAATGTAAACATCTTATAACCATTTGCATCTAATGCTGTTTTGCAATATGGACTGCAAATTGCTCATGAAGCATTTACAAGTACATTTTATATAATTTGGTAACGGAAGTTTATGAGCTGACTGGGCAGAATGTAATTGGTGTTTTACTTTTATTACCTGTTTTGTAGACTCTGAGTTGTCTAAGGAGAAAATGTAGGAAATGACTCATCCATGATAGTAACATTCAGTTTGATACCATGTTACTTACTGTAATGTTGAATTGTTACATTTGTATGCCTTTGATTCATATTTTACAAGTGTGCACCCATTTTTATATACATATATCTGGATTGTCCCTTTGGTTATGTTTAATTTGCGTCAACATATAGCTGTATTGGGCTATTAAGCAAGGCTATCTTTTTTTTTTCTTTGGCTGTAGATACATTTTATGTATGGTTATGTTATTAAACTCCAATACTTTATGGGCATTCAAGGATAACAGTATTTTGCCTGTTATGGTCAGCTATGTCAAGGATGTTGTTTTGTTGGCCAGGAACAGAGACTCAGAGTAGGCAGTCCTTAAATGTCATCAATCATTCCTTAGTTGTACAGTTCTTCAAATGAATTGAACAAAGTGATGGCTTTGGTGATACTACTCCATTCTGTGGTGTTGCTTCCTGTTTCTAGTCTCCCTACCATAGGCTTTACCTTTGGTAACAAGGCACTCATCTTGCCAGGTGAGGAAGGTAGTTTTAGTAAAACAAAGGTACTTTTACAGGCATTGTACATTGTTTTTTATGTTTCCTTCAAGAAAAATGTCTACCTTTTACTTACAATGATGTGCAGCAAGCTGTTATATTATAGAGAGATGTTTGCTTACCAAAACTGTTAAGATCCTCTGCTCACTTTTTCTCTCTGTAAGGCATTTATTTATTTGTTTGTTTATTTGTTTACTGACTTAATTGCTTATTTTTGAGCTGGTATAAATGATCTACAAGGAGTGTACTATGCATCAAGTTTAGTGAGGGTGGAATTGGCCTTTTTCTACCCATATTTTGTTTCATTTTTATACTTGTTTTATGTTTTTCAGGCTTTTTTTCTAAATTACCCTTCTCTTTTGATCTACATTTTTTTTATTTCACTCACAAGATTTATGTGGAAATACTTCTGCACCACAAGATACAGCTTTGTAGACCTTCCATTGTTTTATTATAATTGTTGAGCTTCCATTGTTTTATTATAATTCTCATTGTTTTTTGAATTGTAGGCTCAAGCTCAGTAATGTTTGCTCTAAAAATCTAAACAAAGCCTAAAATGATGAGGGGACAAAAAGGGACAGATTTGAAATATTGCTCTTATAAACTTAGAAAGTTGATAGCATAATAGGTTTTGCATTAGCCTGAATTCTTTAAAGGATGTGGAGTCTTAAACTCAAATATTTGTCATTATTTAATGACTTCAATCGCCAGAAAAGTCCAGATTTTAGGAGGAACACACCAAACATATGAGGCAAAAATCTGGGCATTTTGCGGAAATCTGTACAATTGAGATGTGTGAATCACATACACACACACAGTCACTTCCTCATTCATACCTGCATTCAGTCACACATTGCTCTCAGTCTCCCGATCTCACACATACACACAGCCACTTCCTCATTCATACCTGCATTCATTCACATACACGCACACACACACACACACACACACACACACGCACACATGCATGCACGCACACACACACACACACACACACACACACACACACACACACACACACACACACAGCCACTTCCTCATTCATACCTGCATTCACTCACATATCCCACTCACTCTTCCGATCTCACACATACACAGTAGTAGGGCAATGGTAAGTGTAATGAGTGTGAATGGCCTCAAACTCATTCATCTAGAAACACATACACACTCACACACAACTGTACATTTGACAGGACTGAGATTACAAATGTTACATGAATACTTATTTATACTATAGTGTTACGCAGTTATCACAAGCACCACTGATACTATAGGGCTGATGGCTAACAAAAGGAATTTCTACAGTGAATGACATCAGCACATCATGTGATATAGGCCAATGGGATATGTACTGGGTGGGAAAGGTTCATAATGGGATTCTCTCTGTCACTGTCTGTCTCTCTCTTCCCCATGTGTCTGTGTGTGTATGTTTGACATATTATATTATGCTGGCCTTAGATATGTGTGAGTATTCCTATCCAATGTGTGTGTGTGGGAGAAGTATAAATGGTGTACAATTCTGTGTGTGTGCACAGACATCTGTGTATAACAGATATCTACAGTCCACTGTGTTGTCAGACACGGGCTTAATTTCTCAAAGTGTAGGAGCATACCCAGTATGACCTTCTATATTGAGTTTGTGCATCCCATCCATTCCAGGGAGAGTTGGACCCCAGTTCAGGGCTTTGTGTGCTACAGCTACACCTAGCTACCTGTTTCTGCAGGATATCTGTAGATAGGTTGCCAATATGGGGACACAATGCGCATAACATACGGGGGATACTGTAACTATTGCTGCCTGTGCTGCCTGTGTAACATGGTTGATTGTAGCATAGATTTTCTGACATATGTACTGTTTTATAGTGTGATGTATCATTTCATCAACTACTGACAGTTATCATTCTTTGCTCACAGATATTTACCAGAGAAATACAAGATGAATGAAGCTGAGACCAATATTCTGAGGCATATAGACTACACATTCTGGAACACTCCTGCCATTGTGGAGGGGTAGCTACAGACAATAAACTGTTGGTTCTGTGTAAATGGTCCAGCACCTGGGTAGTATGCTGGCTGGGGATCCCCTTCTTGTGCTTTTCTTAACTTAATGGAATGGCCATATCCTGCTGGGGCCATACCTCTCAGCTGTACAGATACACCCAGGTTATCCAGAGGCAGGACTCATATATCTGGTCAGTTTACCTTCACATTGTGGTTTACAAGCAGTTTTATGGCTATTCATTCATAGAATCAAGGGGCAGTATGGGCAGACATTAGAGTTTCAGACTTCACACACTCCATGACATCCATGCTTCTACACCCCCCCCCCTTATTCTCTCCTCTTCCTAATATTATGAAAGCAATATCTCAGAGGTATCCCTATAGTTGGGCCTTTATCCCAGTAGTATTTATGGCCTGGTCCACAGTTCTTGCAGTAGGACATGAGGAGGCATGCTACTGGCATTTGTCAGCATGGCCGTGCGTTTGTTTTCCATTTATTGTGATAGGTTGTTAGTTATGACCACCTGACATTCTGTACATTGGCACTGTGAGAGAGTCATGGGCCTTTGCCAGAGAACTGTAGGCCATTTGAGAGTGCTGCCGGCCATCTGTAGCAGGCCAGTGCATTCTGTCACTCATACTTTCCCAGGTTGCAAGCCAATGGATTACTCTGGGGTGACATTGTAAGTGGTTGAGGTGTTCCTGTCAATCCTTCCTGTTCATGCTGATCCACGAGTCTCGATGTGGGAAAATTGCTGCTTACACCTAGGGACACACCTGCAGCATCATGTATGTATTCCCATAGAGAGATGGTTCATGCTGTACTCATTCCCTACAGCAAGGATATGACCTGTGATAAACCTGTGACTGAGGGCGTTGTGAGCTGGGTGCATGTGTGATATGGAACTTACTGGCACCTGACTTATATACCTGGGATATTCCTCTTATACTGCCTTGTGTGTGGACATTGGCAGCCTGTCATTAATTTATAACTGTGCCTTTTGTGGTCTGCCAGTGATTGGCAGGACTACCAGTATTCCATACTAGAGGGCCAACTAATGTGATGCTAACCTCTCTGTACAATTCCAAAATTGTGTGCAGTTGACAGTTATTTTATGTGCACTGTGTGTGGGGTACTTCCACCTGTGTACTGTTTCTATGTATGCGCCCCTGTTCATGGTGTGTCCAGCTTTCCGGTGGTGACATATATTGACATCTGGACAGTGAGTATGTACAACTGCTGAAACGGGTGTTGCTAAGAAGCAGTGCTGTTGGCACTGCAGTTGTTGGAACATGGCCCTGTCGACCACAATACTGTACCTAGGCCACTGAGACATAACCATCCAGGCCTACATGCTGACCACTTCCAAGCAATATTAAACACACAGCACACTTATCACACTGACCCCTGCATAGTGTACACATGCGACAATCTATCATGTAGATTGGGACAGCTCTAGCAATCTGTGCTCCAGTGATATTACTCCTCACACTTACATGTTACTGCAGTTCTACATGGGATTGTGGGGGGGGGGGTGCACACCTGAAGACTTTAAACATTTCCAAGGACTGTATTCGTATTTCAGTTACTCTGTTGGCTTCCATTTCATATTGTATTGTGACCTATCATGGAGAAAGGAGGCATATCAGTAGAGTACACATGTTAGATTTTAATGGCATCAATTTCATTTTCAGACTTCGTACCCTTCAGAACTAAAATGCAACTGCCAGACCTGTTGTCGTATGTCTGTGTAGGTCTGGAGGGGGGGCTGATCACCATTGCCTCATTTGGAGGCCTTAGCCTGACGTTTCTTTATGGTCATCTACACCTGTCCTGCTGGGTGAGGTTGGTGGTGGTTATCTGACCCTCACTGACATCCATGTGTGTGACCTGTTGACACCCACAGTTATTTGGGCCATCACATGTACTGCGGTGGGAGTTGTCACCTTGTGTACTCCTGCCTAGTATGTTGACACCGGTATTTGTTATGGATTTCCTGCTGTCCCATATAGCTGTCAGCTGTCTGCTGCTATCCCATTCATCCACCCAATTCCCTTGCATGCTTGTATCCATACCATACAAATAACTATCAGAACATACTACTCAATTCACTAATTGATAGGAAGAGTGACTTACTTTGTTGCTGGGCCAGTATTAAGAATGGTGCTGGAGGGCTGCCTATGTCGGATGCACGCAGTACACTCCCTATGCATGGTAAAGCACAGGTAATGTTGTGTTTGGCATCCATTTTGCTGTATGTGCAAGGAGGAAAGAGGTATCAGTCCTTGGGTCCCTACAGTGGCAGTGTGTGTGCTATGCATTGTCTCTTTGCCAAGGACAGGGCATACTGGGCACGTCTCCATCTGCCTACATTGGCAGGCTCAGGAAGCTCCTCCTCCAAGTCTCTCTGTGCCTGTGGTGGCCTTGTCAATGGTGGGGGACTGTGTGGCCCTTCCCCATGCTGTTCCTGCTGCAGCTGTTTCTGCAGGATCATATTGTGTAGCATGGCACATACTATGAACATTTGTCCACATGTAGCTGGAGAGTACTGCAAGGCTCCACCGGATATGTCAAGGCATATTATGGTGTTCTTGTTCGCGTGTGTGAACATTTCTGATGGATGTCATCAGCCATGGCTCAAGTGCATAGCCAGTATCCCTCACTAGATGGCCATATGGGATGTACCCCCCTGGCAAACCCATGATACAGGTGTGAGGAATGCCAGATGTGGGAGTCGTGATAGCTTCCAGGGTTGCCAGCACACACATTCATGATAATGCCCTGGACATCGTACATGACCTGGCAGTTGATGGAGGGGAAGGCCTTGCGGGTTATGTAGACTCTACCCCACTTGCTAGGTGGTGCTTTGATGTGGATGTGCATGCAATCTATGGCACCAACTACATCAGGGTAAAAAGAGTGGAACCCAAACCAGTGGAGGCAAAGGTATGCGTAGCATGTAGGCAGTTACCACATCTCAGATATCTGGCACAACTCCAAACTGTATCATTTACTGGGGGATGCAGGCTGACAAACACCCTAATGAAGTATACATTCAAATGAGAAATATCATAGAACATGTTCTTGGGCTGCTGAAGTCATGGTTCTGGTGCCTAGATACACCTGGAGAAGCCCCACAATACAGTCCCTCTACATGTACTGAAATATTCACCATCTGTGCCATACTACACAGCACCATCCTAAGAAAGCAGCTTCAGCAGGATCAACAGGGCAAGGAGCACACATCACATCACAAATAGCAAGGTCACCACAGCCATAAGTAGGTGAGGAATTACAGGGTGAACCAGCAGCTGCTGTGGGTGTAGGCAGATATAGATGTGCTCAATATGCCCTTACATTGGCTAAGAGACAATGCACATCACACTCACTCACCACCTAAGGGGCTAAAACCTTCCTCCTATGCACATAGATATATAGTAACATTGATGCCAGGCATCGCTCACAATTTTACCTACCCATGTAATGGCTGTGTACTACTAGCATCAGACAGAGTCAGCCCTGAAGTAAAACTGTTGTAACTGCTTGATTTACGAGGTAAGTGGAGAACCTGGAGTATATTGTTTAATAATGCAAATGAATGGCATATCCTTGCATGCTGTTACTTGGCAATGTAAGCAAGTAAAAGATGGATGATTTGTACAGAAACTACTTTACCATGTCACAGCAGAGACTTATGTGACTTACATGTGTCCATTATCAAGTCGTAGTTCTCAGGCATCAAAGATGCACACAGTCATACCTCTCAAAAGTACTGATGGTCATAGAATGTCCTCAGTTTAACACTATACTTTTGTACTGGAAAATCATTAGAGAGAAGTTAGAAAGCAATGAGACACATTTCAGTTTCAGACTTCACAACCCTTACAAGATCGTTAACAATAAAAATGCAAAAAATGTTTGATTCTATCAACTGTCTAACTTTTTAAGACCAAAATATGTCATAGGTACACTTACAAAACCAACATCACAAATGCAGATATACTAAGTACTAATTCAGTTAAGCACCCTGAGCATCAAACACAAATGTTATGTATTCCTGAATCCAAAAGATAGAAAACAGGGATATGGCACAGTTATCATCACTTGCACATGGTGTTTTGTGTGTGTGTGTGTGTGTGTGTGTGTGTGTGTGTGTGTGTGTGTGTGTGTGTGTGTGTGTTGGGGGGGCAGGACGCCTAGGCTGACACAAAAAGTCAGTGAGTGTGTGTGAGTAAGAAAGAGAAGCAGGTAGACATTTGGATAATGTAACAAATGGCCAGTGAGACAAAATTAGCTTTAAGCTTCACTGCTAATCCATGTAACTGCTTTGTGTGTCTCTGTATGGGTCCTCCAGTTGAAACTGGTTTGTGAGTGTCTACAGCAACACAGCCAAGCTCTGTGCTAGCTCTACATATTGGTATGTCAGACAGGTGTGAGCCATGTCAGTGATGTATGATACAGATAGTAGTTCATCATTGTCATCCCTAAACATAAGAACTAGCTCTGCCAGGAGTTGTACTGGCACATCCATGCTCATGTTCAGATGCATTGCTCCTACCTGAATGTGATTGATGTCTGCTGGATGAGCTCCCCTCATGAATGCGTCCAGGACCATGACCCCATGACCTGACACATCTGGGTGTGGACACCCAAACCAATGATGGAGCAGTGGAACTAGTGCATCTATGGGAGCATGATCAGGCACAGCCATGTCAGCTAACAGCAGATGATGTTGCTGACCTACACCCACGAAGATGCAATCTCCCACCCAGTACACTTTCCATCACAGACACTGCCCATTCCAATTTGTCATTCATCTGATCCATTGAATTGGTAACAAAATGGAGGCAATCATTCATGTGAGTCTGTGCCATATCTACAACTCTAAGCATTTCTCTGGACAACCTATTGGAACATACCTGTGCCTCCATGATGGGTCTAAACATACATCAAGTGGCACGGGAAGAAAAACCTGGATCGGGTGGAGGATGGAGAGCACCCCTAACAACCCTCATTCATGGCACTTCACCCACACTTTGTCTATGGCCAGAGTCAACAGGCACTAAGGCCACAGTATCCACACTTCCCTAATTGAATGTCTCACCCTCCACCTGTCCAGTATCTGAGCCCTGAGTGGAATGTATTGACATAAGCCTACTGGATGTGTCTGACGGAATTACAGGGGATGGCCCCACACAAACAAATTAATTGTTAAACAGAGCAAATGTGTTACTGTCAATATTATACTATACAAGAGTATTTGACAATTGAGATACATAAGCCTACCTGAAAGCTCCTCCTGGGACATACTTGTTGTCCCTGAAACAGGAGCACCAATGTCAAGGACATGCTGTTATGCACTTTCCTGGGAGCTCTATGGATCCCTGACAGTGGACAGGAACTCTTCATTTGCTGAGAGTGGTGTCTCTGTAGGAAGCCCCCCCCCCCCGATCACAGGCCACTGCAACTGCTCTCCCCTGCACAGATGAGATCATTCAATGGCCCTGTGGTGCACCTGACCATATGTGCTGTTGTGGCCAACTTTTGCATTCACATCAGCAACTATCTGCTGCCAAGTTTGCATTCTGTTTGACATATCTCCATGTCCCCTCTCAAGCAGAAAGGTACCATGTCACCTAAAAGCTTCAACAATTACCTGATTTTCAGGGTCATTGAAGGGTTGTTTTCAGGGATTGAGATGCCTGGGTACCATAGTTTTAGGTGATCTAAAACACAACAGAAAGATAATACACATAAGTATCACATAACTAAACGAGTCCTGTTTCCAGACAAAACATAAAAGGTCGTATTTCACTATGATCCACTAGAGAAACATAAAATAGTCAAGATATTGAATTATAAAAAACAGGAATTGTGTGGTTGTAACATATTATGTTTCACAAACAAAGTCAGCCTGTATGCAAAACAAGGAAAATAACAATAGCAGCATATCCTTGTTTGTGCCCAAACAGAAATGCAACTTTGACCCTCCCACCCCCAAAAGAACAGGCAAATAACACATTTTGCTAACAAACCATCAGTGAAATGCTAAAAGTGCTAGCAAAAGAACCATCCCTGAAACATGTCTACAGATTTAACAGAGAACATTGGATTTTAAGCTATTGCCAGTCATGTTGACCTTTGAAATGCCTTGACAATCATGCTCATACCATCTGTACACTTCTAAGTAATGCATACAGATAAAAGTAGCATTTACTAATGACACTATATGCGTGTGTGTGTGTGTGTGTGTGTGTGTGTGTGTGTGTGTGTGTGTGTGTGTGTGTGTGTGTGTGTGTGTGTGTGTGTGTGTGTGTGTGTGTGTGTGTGTGTGTGTGTGTGTGTGTGTGTGTATAAATATAGATAGGTATAGATATGCATGTATATATTTATATACAATGGGGCATTCAAATACCATGAGTAACAACTATACAGTACTGCTTTTCTTTAAAAATATTGCATAAATTAAACTCTAAACAAGTGGCATAATGCCCGTCTGTTAATTGTAATCTATATAACTGGACCAAGCATATGTGCAATATATCAAATTTCAATGATTATTTTGAGCAATCTGTAGTTATAGTGTGTAGTTGTTAGTTACAGTGGATATAAAAAGGGTACACACCCTGTTAAAATGCCAGTTTTTTGTGATATATAAAATGAGACCGCAATAAATCATTTCAAATCTTTCCCCACCTTTAATGTGACCTATAACCTGTAAAATTCAATTGAAAAACAAACAAATCTGTTAGCGTTAAAATATAATAAAATACATAAAATAAGCTGGTTGCATAAGTGTGCACACCCTTACACTAATTCTTTGTTGAAGCACCTTCTGATTTAATTACAGCATTCAGTCTTCTTGGGTAGGAGTCTGTTAGCATGCCACATCTTGACTTGGCAATATTTGCCCACTCTTCCTTGCAAAAGCCCTCCAAATCTGTCAGATTGTGAGGGGCATCTCTTATGCAGAGTCCTCTTCAGGTCACTCCACAGATTTTCTATTGGATTTAGGTCTGGGCTCTGGCTGGGCAATTCCAAAACTTTAACCTATACAATTCAATTGAATTCTGATGAAGCCATTCTTTTGTTAATTTGGATGTATGCTTTGGGTCATTGTCATGTTGAAAGGTGAAATCATCTTCATCTTCAGCTTTCTAGCAGATGCCTGAAGGTTTTGGGCCAAACGTGGCTGGTATTTGGGACTGCTCATAATTCCCTTTACCTTGACTAAAGTCCCAGTTCCAGCTTATGAAAAGCAACCACAAAGCATGACACAGCCACCAACATGCTTCACCATGGGGATGGTGTTCTTTTAGTGATGCGAAGTATTGTTTTGTGCCAAAAACTTACCTTTTGGAATTCTGGCCAAAAAGTTCAACCCAGGTCTTATCATTTTCCCACATGCTTTTGGAAGACTTGATGTATTGGTTTGCAAATTTTAACCAGGTCTGGATGTTTTTCTGTGTGAGAAAAGGCTTCCATCTTCCAACCCTACCCCATAGCCTGGACATATGGAGCATATGGGAGATTGTTGGCACATGTAGTACCCAAACAGTACTTGCCAGACATTCCTGCAACTCCTTCAGTATTGCTGTAGGTCTCCTGACAGCCTCCCTGACCAGTTTTTGTCTTGTCTTTTCATCAATTTTTGGAGGGATGTCCAGTTCTTTGCAACATCACTGTTGTCCCATATTTTCTCCACTTTTTGATGACTTTCTGCACTCTGTTCCTTGTATATCCAATGATGTGGACATGTTTTTGTCCCCTTCTCCTGACTAATACCTTTCAACAATGAGATCCCTTTGATGCTTTGTAAGCCCCCTGCGAACCATGGCTTTTGCTGTAGCAAGCAACTGAGTAAATGTCAGAAAAATGCTACTAGGACAACTGAATGTTATTTGGAGTTAATCATTGATGGCAGGTGTGTACCCAAGAAGACTGAATGCTGTAATTAAATCAAAAGGTGCTTCAATAAAGTATTAGTTTAAGGGTGTGCACACTTATGCAACCAGCTTATTGTAAATTTTTTATTTTCCATATTTTTCCCCTAACAGATTTGTTTGTTTTTAAATTGAACTGTACAGGTTATAGGTCGCATTAAAGGTGGGAATAATTTTGAAGTTATTTATTGTAGTCTCATTTTTATATCACAAAAACCTGGCATTTTAACAGGGGTGTGTACACTTTTTATATCCACGGTAAATGTAATGCTTCAGATAACATAATTGCATAATCGTCATAAAGCATTGTATGTCACATATGATGGTACTAAGTTTATCTCTTTTCTTCTCTCACCCCAACCCTTATCTCTTTTTTTTACTTTCTATTATGTGTTGTCAAAATGTCTCCATGTCATCCAATAAATCACTAAATGTTTTACAGCACAGCAATGTAGGCTGGTCCCAATGGATCAGCCTGCCCCCACTCCACCGGGTCCAGCACTGATGCCGAGCACATGTAAGTCAGCTAAGCAGCAGATGTCTTTCATGGGTCTATATTATATTGTAGAAATGGCATTACAGCGAATGCCGTTTCAATGACACATATAGAGTGAAATCCAAAAACAGCAAAAGCTCAGGTCAAGATTTCTTTCCTAGGGAAAGAAATGACTTGGCCTGAGCCGTGACATTGCCCTTTACCCCACTGTAGTGTGATCTCGGATTTGGTATATTTAGTTAGGGGGGTGTGGGGAGCACAGCCCCCCACATGGGGGGATGGGGGCAAAGCCCCCTGCTTTGAAATGTTTCAATTGGTCTGTTTTGTGTTGTTGGGCTACCGATTTTTTCCCTAGGAAACAAATCGGTGGCCTGTGGTTTCGTTGTTTTCAGATTTCGCTTTTTATGTGTTGTCAAAATGGCATTTGCTGTAATGCCATTTCAACAATATAATATAGACCCGTGTTTCATGCACTCAGTACTATTTCTCAGAATTTTAGCAATGATCTCCACATTTTCACACTACTTAACTATGCCCAAACAGGGAAAGTAATGGAAATGTGCATCTCACTTGCAAAAAAACTTTGCCAGCTGTCATGCAAACCCACTTCTCAACCGTTGCTCTATGCCAAGTAAATATTAGTGTGTATTAGTGCTGTTTATTGTACATTTACTCTACGTGGCATGAAACCACAGGTAGAAACATAACAAACTGAAGGCCCTAAGAATATGCCACATATTTACAATACAGCCATGTGTTACCTCCCCCCATATAATGCAACCCTGGTCTCTCAGTTCTTGTTCACAAATATATCAACTACACTACATAAATTAACAAATGTGTAATATTCAATGCACATCAATCTGGTAACATCCAGAATTAGAACTATCCTCACAGTTGAACATGCCAACACATTAATTTCATGCAGCCCTCCCAACATCTTCTCTCCAACATCCACTGCTGATGTCATCCACTATAAGATGTCCTGCAGCCTTATAAAAGTCAGACTTGTACCATGGTGTGCCTCAAATACAGAGTTCTGTAATCTGTATATTTGGATAGGTTGAAGTTCTGTTCTCACTGCAGTTAACAGGTGTGTGCATGTGTGTGTGTGTGTGTGTGTGTGTGTGTGTGTGTGTTTGTGCACTTGCATGACATTATGGAGAGCCTTTTACACCAGCATGTGGGACACTGCTATTACCATATTCTCCTCAAAAGACACTGCTGATATCATCACCTATATCTGATTTGTAGATATGCACTACTCCCACCAGGACAGGGTCAGAGACTGGCCTGGAGAGCAGGCAGAAGTCAACTCATCCTATATGATGCATATTACAGTGACATGGATTTTAGTCTATCCACATACATCATGGCATGGTTTATAGGCCCTGTGTTTCCTTGGTGAGAAACCCCTGTGATCTCTCCGGCTGTGACATGTGTCTGGTGAGATACATGCAAAAGGGAGCATTATACTCTATTAGTGTTCTGATGAGGTTCGAGTACTGTGCTGTTATATAATCCTCAAATCTGAATATGATGGCATGACTTATGATGTGCACAACATAGCCTTTCCTTACCACTCTGGATGCTTGGTGGTTGAAGTTCATATTGCTATCTACATGTGTTCCCAGGTCTCACCTCACTGGGTTTCAGCATGGGGGAGTGTTGTCAAAGCTGTAATTAGTAGGGAATTCCACATTGCAGAAGGACAAAATAAAGACACATTTTTGCCTTTATTTATAGATCATGTGGCTTTATTTCCAACCATTTGTCTGTTAGCCCCTCCTGTAGTATGTTATCATTATTAATGGACTCAATGGTTGCACCTAATATGCAAGAATCAGAAAATGTTGTAAGCTAAAGGGAAAATACTTTAGCCTGAATTGTTGAGAAATAGATTCCATACAGTAAAGGGTAAAACACAAATCCTTGGAGTATGTCAGTGGTGATAGCTCTACTAATACAGGTTGATTCACCAATTTTCACAACATGTGTTCTGATGGTGAGCCAGTTGGTTATCCATCCAGTGACATAAGGGTTAATCCCATTCCCCAGCTGGGAGAGTTTCTCAATGATACCTGCATGGGGGGTTGTGTCCAAAACCTAGGCCAGATCATGATAGGCAGTATGCACTATCTTAACTTCATCCAGGCATATCGTGCAGAATCAGTGGTCTATGACGTGATTCAGCACATACACCTTCCTGACATGGTTGAATCCATAGTTCAACACACCCACCACACAAACAATGTTCCCATAGAAGGGTGTACATCAACATGCATTTGTCTGAGTTGGGCAGGACAGTACATGATGCATGCATGTATAGATACATCCTGACTCTCCTTATCTGTGAGGTCGACCAACATGTCATCAAGGATCTTTTCTAAATGGACACTAGTGATATCCTGGCTGTTTCCAACATACCTGTATCACATGTTAATGCTACATCATGTCTGTTACATCTGTTAGATGTCCTCGAGGTCATTGAAGGCATGCATGATGACAAAACTATCATGCTTTTGAACTTGACATCTCAAGGCATTCGACACAAAACCACATTGAAGTATTCACTCAGCACTATCAGATGCAGCCATAAACAGCTATATCACCAAGTGGGTAGACCAGTGTATCACATATGTTACATTTAAATATGTTGAAATGTGTAAAGTGACCTATATCTCAGGTCCGGTGAGCAGGTCCATACATCAAGGCTGTTTGCTAGGCCTTTTCTTGTCCATTATTTAAATCACAGACATCAAGCAAGACATATACATCCTGTGTCCAAACAATTGTCTGAAGGACTACAGACTGTGGGCAATAATTGACTCTAACTGTGATATTAGTATAATACAGACAGTATCAACACACACCAAAAGGTGCTGCCACAGCCATGACAACACCTGGATGAAACAAAAACATGGGTGGATTTGTTACACCGTGAAAACAAACACACCACCCAAGGATAATGTAGAATTAGACCAATAGGTATGTGACCTGTGTCCAGGGGTAGATGGTATGTGGGATGTCCACCAGCATGTGGCCACAATGCTGACTACTCCCTTGTATGTAACACAACTACTGAGTATGCGAAGGACATCCACATCAAAGGCCATAATAGCTCCACACTTCACAACATTCATCACACCAATAACTGATGCTCCCTTCTTCATGTACCTCTCTACACATCTTCCAGTAATTTGTAAGTGAACTGTACCACATTTGCCACAGTGAGCTGTCACACATCATACTGGCCATACCTAGGTATTTTTTATTTTTTTTTTGCATAAACATTGTTAATGTCTGATGGTGTGGAACTCCTATCAAGTTATTGCACCAAATGCATGTGTGATATCTGTTCTGTTGATGTACACAGTATGTACATAGCTGTTTGACAATATTGATGGTATGCGACAGTGTTGGTTTAGGTATATATATATATATATATATATATATATATATATATATATATATATATATATATATATATATATATATATATATATATATATATATATATATATATATATATATATATATATATATATATGTCATGCACACCAGTCATCTAGCCAGTATGGATCATAATGTCATGTACAGGTATACCGGTGTCCCTCCTAACACCTCCAGCAGATGTTACAGTGTCAGGACAGTGCATGATTACCCTCATAGAGTGTGGCTGTATCATAATAGTTGTACAATTGTTCTCTGCAGAACTATGTCTGATCACTCAGAATCACATATGTTGTGTCAGAGACATGGGATTATTGGTAGTATTATTATGATATTGTCCATGATTGTGAGTGCTTCTTTTACTGTTGTCCATGAGCCTTTACCTGAGTCCCACTTGTTGGAGACCTCTGCTGAGATTACACTCAAATTCAGGCTAATCAGTTTGCACAGTTTCACAATATGCACCCTACCTTAATTGTATATAAAATCTATGATAGATGTCCTCGGCATTGATCATGTAAGGAAGCTTATCTCACAAAGACATCTTCCCCATTGTTATGTCACATTGTGTGAAGGTCACATAATACACATTTTCACTGTGAGGTCCGCACTGTGCCATACTGATATGTGATTGGTGTTCCGGCTATAGCTATCTTCCATTGACATGCCCTCATCTGCTGTACATTAGGTTGTTTCACCTGTCCTCTTTCCCTGTGTTCTTTCCTACATTTCAGCTGTGTGTCCCTATTCAATACATGCACTTCCCCTGAGTTATTTTACATGGCAGTTCATATACCTTTACAGATCATTTACAAAACTTCTGTACAGAATGCCTGGAATGGGATTTTGCAATACTCTGCACTGCATACACTGTCCTGTACAGTATTTCGAACATATACATAACTATATGTTAAGCCCTGGTAATCATTGTGGCATTCCATACAATCCCACTAACCTATTGTGTTTGAGGTAAAAAGCTTTACTATCCCTGTTCCCTGTTGCTTTACACAGCTTCCTGACTGGTAATACTGTTGTCAGCCTCAAATTCAGGCTTCTTTACTTTTAAACACGCTGTGCAGCATGAATATATAATTAGTGTTGCTGCTCACTGCACATCACCTCGCATGTAAACTCCGCTCCATAGGCATTGCGTGAAGCTTACACTGAGTTTATTGAATCCTAGGGAACAACCTTTTTTTAGTATTTCAACAGGCTGACTGACCAATGCCAAAATAACTGTACTGAGTAAATATAAATATATACATATATATATATATATATATATATATATATATATATATATGTGTGTGTGTGTGTGTGTGTGTGTGTGTGTGTGTGTGTGTGCGCGCGCGTATATGTCTACATATATTTATATCTATATTTATATATATATATATATATATATATATTTTTTTTTTTTGTCTCTCAATCACCTTGGTATCAGGATGTCGCATCAACTGTTGCCATCTTTATTAATTCAATGTTGGGCTCCTACCTTCTCCAACAGAAAGGCCTGCTTGTCTCAGGTTATCTATCATGCAACCCATCCTTCTCTGCTGTATTTCTTCATTTCTTCTTGACATCCTCCTGTCTATCCCAAATTTTCATCACTATATTGCCTTCTGTTTTCCAGAAAAATGTGGCCAAACCACCATAATCTTTTCTCTTGACATTCTTTGCAATTGAAACTGCTTGGACTTCTGCTCTGATGTTATCATTTGTTCACCTGTACCACAGTGTGCATCCTACCAGAAACCATAGGCACTTCTCCATTGTCTCTAGCTTCCTCAACTGCTCTGTTGTCACTGCCCATATTTTTGTACCACACCGTCATATTGGTCTCACCACTGCTTTCCACACTTTACTTTTCAGCTACTTTAGCATTCTTGTGGTACACACTACCCTGGCACTCTGTGTCTGATATCTGCAGACTGTCTGATTTCAGCATTCACCTCCTCATTCAGACTTTCTATCTCCTCAGCCACCCCTCCCAGATACTGAAAGCTGTTAACCTGTTCTGCTGTCTTCTCTTCTATCTCAAGTTTCAGCTTCTTCTGATTTCTTCCAATTGCTACCATGAAAATTGTCTTATCTGTACTCAGTTTCAACACACTCAACTTCAGTTTTGCATTCCTTTCCCCTATCATCTGCTGAAATTCTTGTTAGGAGTTTGCCTGCAATGCCTAATTGGCTGCATACAGCAGCTTATTTGATATGTTGCTCAGCCTATTTGCTAATGTAATGCACCACCAGTATGAAATGCAGTGGGCTCAGAGGTACAATCCCATGCACATCCAGTCCCACTATGAACATATCTTTGAATCTAAACACTGTTCATACTTGTATCACTGCATTCTTGTACACCACAAGACTGCCTAAATCACCTTTCTTGGGACCTTGTTAAATGCTTTCTCCAAGTCTTGAAATGCCCAGTTGGACTCTTTCATCATCTCTAACTTCTTATGAATTATGTCTCACTGCAAACATTGGATTAGTTCTGCTACATCCTGATCTGAATCTGATCTACTTTTCTTCCATCTTACTTTCTATAGCTCTGCATGCATTCATTTATCAGTCACCCTCTCCAAAACTTTTATGCAGTATAGCAGGAGTTTGATATTGCTACTACCCACAGTGGTAAATGCTCCCCTTTTCATGCACACTGTCACTAGAATGATTATTCTCCAGTCATCGGAGATGAGTCTTTTCCTCCATACTGCTATGAGTATACTCTGGAGCCATTTCTCCCCTAACTTACTCAATATCTTGATCATATCTGCCACCACCTCATCTGAGCCTGCTGCTTTCCCTGCTTCATTTTTGTTAGTGCCGTTCTTACTTCTTTTAGTGTGGACTCTTCCTCCTCATTCATCATAAGCTGTGTCTGGGAAAGTACAGTTTCTGTGAGGTTTTGTTCATTCAGGACCTGCTGCAAGCACTGTTCCTTTTACCTTTAATGAATAGTGGATTGGTGAGCAGGTTGCTGCTGATGTCCCTTATGAAGGCTATCCGATGAATATCAATGTTATCTTTCTGTCATGCCTTGCAACCTGATAGAGTTTCTTTGTGCCATTTCTTGAGTCACTTTCCAGAAGTTGGAAGAGTGTCACTGATGTCTTGTTCTTCGCTATTGTGACTGCTCTCTTAGCCTCTTTGTTAGCCATCCAGTATTCCTTCTAAGCCTGGTACATCTTTCTTATCACCCATTTCTTCCTACATTCCTTTATTTAATTGATGATGTCCTGGATTTCTGCGTTCCACCAGCTTTCCTTTTGTACATTATTTCCATAACTGGCTCAGCTGCATAGTTCTATTGTCCTTACATGTACTGTTTTGAAGCACTGGTATTCTTCTTCTTCACCTCCACTTATTTGCTCTTCTTCCTGAAGTGCTAGAGCCTTGAGTATATTCTTAAACTACTGGGCTTTCTCACCAGTCAACCACCAGGTCTTCAGCTTATTTTTTATTTGACCTTAGAGCCTTCTCTGACTACTGCAGCTGATTGTGGCAACCAGTAGTTTATTCTGTATGTTGACTGTTTATGTTGAGTGCTTCCCCTGGAGATGACATTGCAGTCACTGATTCTACCCCAATGCCCTTTCCTTACAAGGAGGATGTCTACATGTGTTGCATGTTGACCACTCATGACTCATGTATGCAATCTTGTATCCATCTCTTGCCGAACCATGTGATGGCCACCATCAATCACTTTCCAGACAGACATATAGAATGCAATCTCATTTATTCCTATTGTCCCATCCATGTCAACTTGAGAAACACTGATATCCAGGTCTGTCTCCAGATATGTGCATTCAGGTCCCCCTATATCAACATCAAGTCAGTATGTCCTGCATTTTCTAGTCGGTTATCACAATCCAGCTATGGAGCATTGGCTGAGATTAGGAATACTGCCCTACCCTCACACTGGAGTCTGATTGCCATTAGTCTTTTACTAATTCTGAAGAAAGGTTTACCGACATAATGTTGAATGCTAAATGGTTGAAACTGAATTGGTTGAACACACTATATTCAATGATCAAAATGTTGAAATACAATCAATCTAAACACACAATGTTGAAATTATCAAATTTGCCCATTTCTGCACTGTAGGGCAATCCCAAAGTTGATATATTTAAGTAGGGGGGTGTAGGGAGTGCAGCCCCCCACATGGGGGGGGGCAGCGGGTCATAGCCCCCCCCTGCAAAATAGTAGAGTTGATCTCATTGCTTTTTTCAATGAAATGATTGTAGACATTTTGATAATTCAATGTTTTGGGTTGAGATGTTATTTTTCAACCAAATGACTATTAGACATTATGACATTCAACATTATGTGGGTAAACCCTGAAGAAATCCTTCAGTGTCTTCCAAACTCTCTCCCTCACTACAATTTCTACCAATGCAATTTATTTTCTGTCCCCTCTCTGAGCCATAGGATCAGGATCAAAAGCCAAATGACTTTTCTTTACTGTCCTTCCTTTTTTTCCAGTAATACACACAATGTCCGGTCTCCTCCTTACCACCATGTCATTAACTTCTAACCTGCATCATGTCATTGAACCTATAATTAGTATAGCAATCCATCGCTCATGCCTAGCACTTTGATTGGTTATAAACCTAGGTTTCACTCAAGACAGCTATCACAGGTAATTCAAGCTGACAGACTGGATGCTATCCATTCACTAACTTATTGAACAAGGCAGCTGCCATTATGGTAGGTACTAGTTGGCCAATAGAGGCACATAGACCTCCTCCCCCTATTAGTATAGGTCTCTGTTTCATAGGTCGAGTAGGCCAGGTCCTCAACTCATTTACCAATGGCAAATACTCATTTTTGTTGTCATTAGTCATAGCTTCATAGGTTCATAAGTTAGTTCAATGTAAACTGCCCTTGTGGGCCATTTTAAGCCTATCCAAGTATCCAGTCTGGTGTTTAAAATTAACCTATCCTATTGGAGTTTAGATTCACCTATCCCTTCTCAAGATTTATATTAATATATTACTCTATTGATAATTACTAGATCAAAACACAGATATTTGAAGGGGACCCATACATTGGGAAAGAGCATTTAGGAGCTGCCTCTGTTAGTAGTATGGGTGGGGGGCTACTCCTAGTGTAAATTTCCTATTTACTATCCATTGATGCATGTTACCATTGAATGTGGTCATGGATGAACTTTGTTTTACATGGATGGGGAGTCTGATCCAGAGCAGTCATATCCTCTGTGAAATATACCTGTCCCTCCAAACAGTTCTGTTTATTTTGCAGAAGAGGTTTAGGTCCCTGGATCAAGTATTTCTAATATTATTTGACCTACAGATGTAAAGTAAGTCCACCAGTAATGAGTCAGAGGATGCCTTGTACATAGGTCACATCTTATCAGTCTGTAAAATACCCAATATAGTGATAGAGCTTTGAGGTGGTCCATGTTGGTGGTATTGTTTAGGCCTTGTATCCTTTCTGTAAGGGATCTCTGTAGATGTTGCAGTTTTTGCACATGCCAAGACAGATGTATGCCAAACAGGAATTATATTGAATGACTGGCCTAATAACGACTGTATAAATGTGGACAATGACACCCACTGGATCTAGAAGCAATTCCTTTGTTTATGAGCTGCGCAGTATAGAATGACTTCCTTACCACAGTAGACTTATGCTGGTAAAAAGTTAGGTTACTGTCTACATATGTTCCCAAATCCCGAACTAATGTACCAACTCATAGGGTTGTGTTGTCAATGTAATAGTTCCCTGAGAGTCGACCTTCCAAAGGAGATGATAATACATTTTTTGGCATTTGGCTTTATTCCATGAGTATGGCACCAGTTACTTGTCTGTGGCAAACCTTCCTGCATCTTTTAGGGATTTGATCACTGCTCTTAGCTTGCAATCATCTACCAACTTAGTTAGCCAGAGCCATTTGGTATTAGCTTTTACTTCTGCCAAACAGAAGAGGTCTAAGCACTGAACCCTGGGGGACTTCACTGTTGATTGGTCTTTTTGTGGAGGCAGGTTCCCAAGATTTGATCTCCTGTGTCATATCTCCTTTGTTCTGTCTGTGAGTCAGATGCAATCCAGCATGTGATGAAAGGATCTATTCATAGTTTTTTAAGCTTTTCTATTATGTCTGAATGGTGAATTGATTCAAAAGTTTTAGCCAGGTCATGGTAGGTGGTATGTAACATTTTGCCTTTGTTCACTGATTTGGTGAGCCTTTCAGAAAAGTCCACCAGGATGAATAAGCACGACCTGCTTTGGATAAATCCAAACTCAGATGGGTCCAGTGCATGGAGGTTCTCTAGACTGTTGTTGGATAATTCCATAATTCTTTCCATGGCTCTGCATATCATGCCAGCCAAACTTAGTTCTCTAATTCCTTGAGTCCATGGAAGGGCCTCTCTTATGCAGGGGTAATAACAGTTACTGTTCTCCATTCACATGCTACTAAACCAGTCTGGGAGTTAAGGTTGAAGGAGAGTGTGTAAATCGTGCTTCATATCATTCAAGGTGCATCCTGGGATATTGTTAGGACCCTCTGGTACAGTATTTCATGCTTCTGGGAGGGAGAGAGGGGTATAGTTTGATCTGAATTTATTGGTCAGTAGATTAACTATATCTTCAGGTTCAGTGTAGGTAGCATTGTTTATAATCAACTCAGCACACTGTTGCATTGTGTCTCAGAGATTTTGAACATAACTAAATAAAGCTTTTTGATTGTCCTTTGCTTGGGTGGTTATTTTCACCACAGACTTGGCTTTAGATTTAGTTAAGCACCTGAGCTGCTTAATTTAATGACAGTGAATTTATCATTCTGTGTATTGCTTTTTCATAATTAACAGTCTCTTCCTTTAATTGAAATGCTTGTTGATATAAAAATTCAACAAAAGGGGGTTAGTTTTTGTGATGAGCCCTTTGCTTGTTTCTACTGGGAACAGCTTCATCTATGCAGCTGTTTAAAACCTGGTATAGTTTAATAGTGTATGTGTCCACATATTCAGTAGAGTTAACTGGGTTTGATGGGGATCTGAAACTTGTGAATGTATAATTTAAGAGTAGTTAGTTGATCTTGAAGAACTTTTTGAAGGTACCAGGAGTGGAAGTGGTTTCTGGGGTCAGTTTTACTTCAGAGGAAATGGCTTTATGCTCGGATCTAATAAGTGATGAAGATATGCAAGGGATGGTGCAAGATACCCAAATATTATTAAGAACAAGTTCTAAAATGTCATTCCCATAGCAGGTACTCAACTAATTGTTCCAAGCTATTTGTAATGACAGTCCAGGAATGTCTGTACTTCTGCACTTGTGGTGGTTTAGGTTTCCCAGTCTACAGCTGGATAGTTTATATCATTCAAGGTCTTGTAGATAGACATTGTGGATTTTTGGGGTCAGAAAGGGAGTTCTACAGTTGACCAATGTGTGGGAAAAGACCTTTCTGATAGTGATTTAGACATGAAGAAGCTCTAGTGCATCATGTGCTTAACAAGCCTTGATGTGAGTCTCTTCTTAATGAGGACTGAGACACCTGCAACTGATGTCTGCTTCCTCCAGGGTGAGGAGGATTTGTAGGGAGTGGAGTTTCTTGTTTAGGCTCCTAGCATTTATCATATCTTCCTTTGCTTATTTCATTATATAGATAGGTCTAGCTGGTAGGCATTTGAAAACATTACTATTGAGGTGGGTAATGTCTTTGCCAATATTTGATGGCTATTAATGCTAGGAGCATTAAAACATTTTTTTATTGGAAAATGTGCTACGTTCCCACAAGATTGATGTTGTTACTGTTTGCAAAACATGGTTAAAGAACAATGACTGGAAACCGGTGCTGTCAGGCTATAAATTGTTTTACTGTAAAAAGACATTCTAACAAAAAATCAATTGGAGATGTTATGATAGGGATTAAAGATAGTTATGACACCTGTGATGATTACATGTTCAATGATAACACTAATACTATAGACTGTGTAACGGTGACAATAAAGACAACTCTGGAACATATAACAATTGTAGGAGTATATAGGCCACCAAAGTCAAGTGCAGCTGATCTAGAGGAATTCATACACTTCTTGCATGAAACACGGGAGGGAAAAATAATATTAGCTGGAGACTTAAATTGGCCAGAAACAGACTGGAATAATATTGATACAACAACATTAGCAAGGAAATTTTTCACAACAAATATTCAGGAACAGCAATTGCTTCAGATTATAAAAAAAAAAAATACTGTTACTTCAAGTCAAGTTTTAGCACCATTGATGTGCAGTGATCATGGGGTTATAAAGGTTAATTTGTTGCTAGATATTTCTGCCAAACTGAAATCTAAACCAATGCATAGAAGGTTAATTGCAGATTATATGGAAGCAAAACAGTCACTATGTAAAACTAACTGGAGTGAGGTGTTCATTAGAAAAACTGCAGATGGAATGTGGAAAGTTTTGAAAGAGAAACTGAGTGCCAAAAAAATAAAAAAAATGTTTAACATCAGGATCTAGGCATACAACATCAGGGGGATATATTTCTATAAGAACAAGATATCTGATTACGTTGAGAGAAAAAAATATATAAGAAATGGAAGACAGGTCGAACTACAACTTTGAAAACTGAAATAAACAAGCTGGACAAACAGATTAAGCATAGCATGAAACAAGATCAAGAAAAATTTGAAGAAAATGTATATAAAGATAATGAGCATTATAGGAAACCTTTTTATAAATATATAAGATGTGGAAGGAGTAATGACACAAAAAGTGATAAACTGTGTGCAGATTCTAAAATTTATTCTCAGACACAAAAGATTATAAATATATTTATAAAATCTTATGCAAAACAGTTTGGATCCAGAAACAGAGGTGATAAGTTGTCCTAGTGACATTCAGGTAACCCCAGATACTGGAATCAAATTAGATTATAATGAAAAAGAACTGTGCAAACTGGATCCAAACAAAACACAGGGAGGAGACGGAATTAGTAACAATGACCTGAGAATACTTCAGCAAGAACTTACAGTACCATTATATCTATTACTTCTGTGGTTCTGCTTGACAGGAGCACAGGAAAATAATTTTCTTGGGTGGCAAAAGCCAGGGTACCTTTTTGGCTAGGCTTGTATAGTCCCTAGGGCCAATGGCCTAGTACCTACCTATGAACCTACCTATGAACCTATTATTCAGTAGGTCGTATAAATATGTGGAGATTCCTCAAGTTTGGAGACATGCTTATTGAATTTTTTTTTCCTTTTTGTTTTATTGATAATTTGTCAAATATTACATGAAATCAAAAACGAAAATGATATATATACAATTGTAAAACCTATAAACTTTAAAAACATTATATAACAATATACATTGGTGTCTGTTAAGAAGAAAGCCATAAATAAGTTTAAGGTGTAACCAGAAGAATGATATATAAGTTCATATATCTTTATCCATTTTCTCAATTATTTCTAGTATTTTCACTGTATAAAGTTGTAAGTCTGGTAGTTCTGTTCTTCAAAGTAGATATTTCCATTTGTCCAACTGTTCTAGCTAAATTTTTAAATTCATTAAATGTAGGAGGAGTCTCACTTTTCCAGTGAATGGTGATGATTTTGCGAGCTGCTGCCATTAAAGTCCATAATATTTGAAAATCTTTTTTGGCACACAATCCGGAACAGGAGAGTTGAATAAAATCATAGATTTTGATAATTGATAATTATTATTAAAAATAGTCTGAAAAAAATAATTAATATTATTCCAATACAAAGTAAGACACTTACATTCATAAAAAATGTGTTGCTAGTCTGCTCTTATTTTAGTCTGACATCTCCAACATAGATCTTCACTTGCGTATATCTTAGATAATTTATTTGGTGTATAAAAACTTCTATTCAAATATCTCCAAGTGAATAACTGCAAGTTTATTGATAATGATGACTTCTTGGAAGATTTTAAGATATTGTTTTCCCTTTTCGTTAGGAGGGTGATTATTTATCTGTGTATAATAATTCCAATGGGTGTCTATTTCATATATTTTTGTTGTTTTAATTATTTTGTAAATTTTAGATAGATATCCAGCACCTTGATAAGGTTGATTATTAATTATAATAATGTAATCAATAAATTTTGTGACAGTATGTCTAACTGTATCTTGCATTTGTCCAATTCTATTTATAAGATATTGTCTTAGATTTTGCAAAAGTAGCCATGAGTCATTATTTATATTATATTTTCTGGTTATCTGATCCTTAGTTAATATTTTCTCTTGTTCTACCAGGTGATGCCAGTAGCTTATTGAACCTATTTTGAGCATATTCATTTTCTGAATTTGGTATGTATCAAGGATAGTGGGTGTAAAGGCTATAGGAAAGATCAGAAAGAACCATTAATTAATATTTGGGACTTTGTTTATGAATGATTTAAATGTTGTTAGTGTGATGTTCATATATTTGGATGGCAGTTTATTATTTTTATTTTTATCTTCTAGATAATCTTTTAAGATCCAAACTAAAGGAAATGGTATTATAGTTAAATGATCTCATATGTTGTTATGACTAAGTTCAGTATAGACCTGTTCATGTTCATGTAATTGTTTCCATATAGGTTTGTAGTGAGCATTTATCCATAAGGTTATATTTTTAACAACAGAGGACATAATATATATCTCAATATTAGGTAAATTAATTCCTCCATCTTCCCAGTTTGGTAAATGTTTATTTAAAGCAATTCTGTGTTTTTTTGGGAACCATAAAAAATTAATATTAGTTTATTATATTTCTGAGTGATATACTTGGGAGGTGGCAGTGAAAAACTTTGTATTAGATATAATACTTTAGGAAAAATAATTGATTTAATGAGGTATAATCTGTCTCCCATTGTAAACATATATTTGTTCCTGGTAGATATTGCTTGTTCTATTTTATCTAGTGTTTTATTATAATTATATATAAGTGAGTCAGTTAAGTCTTCAAGTAGATCTATGCCTAAATATACTATTTTATTATCCTCTGCTATGTATTTGGAATATTTTTGTTTATATGTTTCTTTTTAGTATTACATGACATAATTTTTGTTTTGTTCTCATTGAACTGTAAAACTGAAATAGTTTGACAATTATTTATTTCTTTAAACAAAGCTTGTAAAGATGCATTAGTGTCTGATAAGGTAAAAAGTGTATCGTCTGCAAATAACTGTAATTTAAGAGATAAAGTTTTATTGATGCAGATGCCTTTAATATTACTATTTGATCTTGTCTGATTTGCAAATGGTTCTATAAGTAATGCAAATAATAGTGGTGATAGGGGGCATCCTTGTTTAGTTCCTTTTTTGATTAGTATGGGACCAGATCTATATGAACCTAATTTAACATATGCTATGGAGTCTTTATATAGTGACTGAATAAGGGCGATAAAATATGTAGGAAAATTATATTCTTTTAGGACTAGTGTAAGGAAATTCCAGTTAACAGAATCAAATGCTTTATTAATATCTAAGGATATTATATTTAAATCCAAGTTTGCATGTTTACTATAATCTATCAATGACAGAATTCTTTTAAGATTATCATATGTATTTATTCCGTTGATAAATCCTGTCTGGTCATCATGTATTAGCATGGGAAGAAAGTGTTTAATTCTGTCAGCATATATTGCCATGAACATTTTATAATCGATGTTTAATAAGGATATTGGTCTATATGACGAACATTGTTTCTCATCTTTGTCTGATTTCATTATTGGTGATATCAATGAATATTTCCATGAAGGTGGTATAATTATATTTTGATTAACTATGGAATATACTTTTAAGAGTAAAGGTATAACTTTATTAGGTATTACTTTATACATTTCTGATATTAAATTATCAGGGCCAGGTGCTTTATTTAATTTAAGCTTTTTGATCTGTGATTTTAGTTCTGTCATAGTAATTGGTTTGCTTATAGTGTCAATTTGTTCCTGTGTTAATCTAGTAAGAATTTTGTTTTTACGATAATTTTTTGTATCTTTGTCAGGTTTTTCATTGATGCTTGAAAGGTTATCATAGTTGCATTGTAATCTAAAGGCTTCTAATATTCTATTTAGGTCTGTGACTTTTTTCTTTGTATTAGGGATATATAATTTTTTTATTTGCTTAGATTTTATTATTTTTTTGTTCTATTAGCTAGTTGTCACTGATGTGCTGGATTTGTTGAATAAGAATTTAATTTTATCTTTTCTAGGTTAATCATTGTCTTGTGATGTAAAATTTCCGCATATTTGTTGTTAATTTGTAGTAATTCTTGAATTAAATCATTATTTCCTTCTTGAATTCCTAGTTTTAATTTATCAGCTTTCTTTTGTAATTCTAGCATGTCTTTATTCCATATTTTTCTTTTATTAATATACCAGGATAGTACTTTTCCATATATATATATATATATATATATATATATATATATATATATATATATACTTTTAAGGAGTCCCAGATATATATTTCTGAAATGTTCTCTGTGGTATTTAGTTCAAGGAAAGTTTTTATTTCACCTTCAAAAAATTCTTTAAAGTCTGTTAATTTTGAAACATATGAAGGTATTCTTGTTATGGGATTATTATTTATATGGATAAGCTCCATTTCAAAAACCAGAGCATTATGATCTGATAATGGACAGTTTATTATTTTGACATTACTTATTTTTGTTACTAAATCATTGGATATGTATATCCTGTCAATTCTGGAACTAGTCTTATATCTATGTGAGTAAAAAGTATAAATTAATGAGTCTGGGTCAGCAAATTGATTTATATCTTTTATGGAGATTGTGTCTCTAAACTTCAAAAGTGTCTTTGATATGGGTAACTTTCTTCTTTTACCTTTTGAATCTGTATCTTTGTCATCTATTATACAGTTGTAGTCTCCTGCCATTATTAGACTACCTTTAGTTAAATGTAATATTTCTTCAATATGATGTTTTACTGTTCCTACGCCAAGTTCTGGTATCCAATATAGGTTAACTAAAGTGTATATTTTCCTATTTAACTCTATATTTACTAAGCAAAACATACCAGATGTATCTTGATAAGTGTTAATTATTCTAGGAGAAATAATTGTATTATGTATTAATATGGCTACTCCTCTCTTCTTTTGCTTGTATTGAGAACTTACTAATACTGTGTAGTTATTAATATTGAGATTGTTTATATCTTTATCCAATAGATGTGTCTCCTGAAGAAATACTATTTGTGGATTGTGTAGATTTATGTATTTATATAGACTCCTCCTTTTGATATTATTATTTAATCCATTAACATTTATAGATAGATATTTCATGTGTTGGTTTATGTTTTATTTGTATGACAGTTAATATACATAGATTTAACTCTTGGTTTGCATTATATGTATAATTTACACTCTTGTTTACATGGAAGATCTGCTTATCTTCTGTAGACACCAAAATAGTATAAGAAACTTCTAATTTAACTAATTCTGATTGATTACACCTTTTCTTACCTCTATGAGGTAATATACCTCTTTGCATGAATAACACAAGTACCCACACAAACCTTCTAAATCTGTGACTAGTGTTTAAACTAATCTCTCTTAACCTCATAACTTAGTATGCAATATTTACATATATTAACGAGTTGATATGATCAGCTAATAGACAATTATATGCAAATTTGTGTGAAAGCAATAATATTTATACATCAATAACCTGCTTATACTTGTTAAAGCTTACTTGCAGAGTTTCTTATTATCACGGTTACAAAAACAATTTTCCAATTACATTTAACAAAATTTGTTTCATCTTAGTACAACAATTCACATATCAATCCAACTTGACACATGTGCTTTAATTCACACTGCAAAGACTCCAATACCTTGTTAATTAGTTATTTTGGTTAAATTCTCATATTACTTATGTTCTTTTTAGATTGTAGTTTCATTATACTCGCAATTTGTTTAGGGTAATTTTCCACCTCTAGAGTCTCTATCATGTAATATCTTTGCTATAAGAATATTATTTATTCTATAGTTATGTGAATATTTCCCATTTTCTTTCTCACTCTTTATGAAATAATTAGATTTATTTATTCTTTAACTTTTGAGAAAGCAGTTTTCCAAGTCATATTCCAGAACTCTTTACAAAAACTGTGTCGGCTTATATGACAATATATGTAAATATATATACATAAACTTATATATAACGGTCTTTACATATCGTAAGATTCAAAATACTGAAGTAAAACATAGTGTAGAGATAGGTTCCCAACCCACAGTCTGGCCAGACTCCGGAAAAGAACCCCGATGACTGGACAGGAGAGAGGAAAATCAACCCGGGGATCATAACAGTCACCTCGTCAAACAGGTGTCTAGGTAAGCAAACAATATGGAAAGAAACAGCCAGAGAACTGCCATGACTAGATTTATACAAACCCCAAGGTTGATATTCTAGTAGTAATCTAGGAACCCACACAGCTGTTTATGATTCTTATTGTATATATGTAATATTCTAGTATTAGAAATTCTTAATATTAATCTATATAACTATGTATAGAGTATTGCCTTTCTGTATATCTAACAATATTTAACTTTTTTCTAACAATAACTATGCGTAGGTTGCTATTTCTGTTAGTATATAGAGAACCTATTAGAAAATTTGTTTAGTGTCTGTTTACTAAATCTAATCATGTTTTATTTTATTTAGTTTTAAGTGTGTTAAATGTTTAGTAATAATCAGTAACACAAAAGGGTCAACATGTAGCTTCGTAGTTCAGATGCACTAGCACTTCAAGTAGTGCTCATTTTGGGATTTACTTCCTTGTCCAGGAATGCTGCAATTACGTTTTATTCAAAGGACATTATACGCAAGCATGAAGTGCTCGCAATGAGACATAAGACATTAGGGTGTTGCTTGCGTGTGTATTTAAGGCTACTGTCTTGTGGACGGGGCGGGAAAAGTAGTGAAGATTTTTCTTGATTTTCAAGGCATCGCTCGTGGTAATATTTATTTTTGCATATATTCATCCATGTTATATGCAAGACATTCCTATGTTATATGTGAGACACACTACATGACACCTGCTAGTAAAACAAACAGCACCAAATGCTTTACTTCATATAAAATATTCAATATGACATTCTACTAGTGTAGAATAATTTACTGTAATAGCATGTAAGTGTTTAAACTCTTAACTAACTATAACCATCCAGCACAACTCAATCATCTTCTATATACACATTATTTTTCTTCTTCTAGTTGAAGAGTTTTAAGATGTGCTTGTTTTAAGATTTATTTCCTTGCCTAATGATATTGCAATTACATATTATTTAAAGGGCGTCATACACAATCACAAAGTGGTTACAATGAAAATTACAACCTTTATATATTACTTGTATGCGTATTTGAGACTGCTGTCTCATGAACGGAGCAGGAATAATAGTGAAAATTGTTCTTATCTTTCAAGGTATTGCTCGTGAAAATATTTTTCTACTGCATAGCTACAACACAGTTCAAGGATATTCAATAAACAGAACAGTATCCCCTCTTCCAGTAAGGAAACTTTGTATATATACGTTAAAAACACAATAAGAGTCCAGGAGATGTACCGGGATGCTACAACATCATAATCCATACAACCAGACATGTGCACACACCCAAGTTGTCTTTCTATCTCAGTAAAGCAAATCATTACGACAGTGTTAATGGATTAAGTACTTTAACTATGCAACTCATTTAACATAAATATATTATTTTTCAAAGAATACATTTGTCCCGCTCCCCTCCCTGTCCCTATCGGAAAACTTAGATTAGACATATTATATGAATGGTGCATTCAAAGATTTTACAACAAATTGCTAGTATAGTTAAATATATGGTGAGATGGTTATATCTGTTTGAGCAAGATATACATTTGCATATATCTTGAACATATTGCTATATACATTTTATTTGTTGATGCCTAAATCAGAGACGTAGAGAAAGAAAACATTGTTATCAAGTTTCAAATATGGATAGACCTAAATGATAATGTTAATTTACCCAGTTTATATTTATTCTAAATTTTAAGTGAGATAAAATAAATAAAAACTGTACCTGATATATTACTGTGATTAATGACTGGAAGATTTCTTGTTAGTTTTTGTGACATTGTTTAAAGTTTTGTGGTACATGTAACATATATAAGTTATTTGTCCTTTAGTTTTTTTTTCTTCTGTTCAACAGTCTTCCAGTTTACTTCTGCATTTCTTTTTGGTGTACTATTTGTCCAATCCATATATTCTTCTTGTATTAAAATGTTGTTTGTAGTGAGATATTTTATTGCTGATTCCACTGTTTCAAATATTTTTATTCCCATTGGAAGGAATATACAAAGTCTTGCTGGAAACAAAAGATGGGTCTTCAGTTGTTTCTTTTTCAAGATTTTTATTATTGGCATGAATTCTTTTCTTTTGAAAACCACTTTTATAGAGTAATCATTGTCAAATCTAATTAATGCATCATTGTATTTAATGGGTGAGTTAGTCCAAGCATTTTTGAAGATGAGTTCCTTGTCTTGCGTGGCGAAAAGTTTAACAATTATTGATCTTGGTTTGTTTTTGATTAAAGATGCATTTCCTGAAGTTGACAATGACCTGTGTGCACGTTCTATTCCAAAAGAAAGGGCGTCCGGTAATTTTAATACATTTGGGATCCAGGTAGTAATAAAGTTAATTATATTATCCCCTTCCGCTTTTTCTGGCAGACCATATATTCGGATATTATTTCTTCTCATTCTGTTTTCCATGTCATCTATTTTCTCCAGAAGATGTGTATTTTGTTGTAGTAAAAATTCAGTTTGTTGTTCTTCTTGCAAGAGTCTGGAATCAATGTCATTTAAGGACTGTTCTATGACAGAAATTTGACCTTTCTGTTGTGTGAACATTTCCTGAAGCTGTTCAAGTTGTTGAGTACATTTTTCTTTAAAAGAGTCCAATTTATTATCCATCTTATCTATTTTAGTTGTCAACGTTTTAATATTTAAAATAAGTGAATGTATATCCTTTTTGAATGTGGGGTCCTGAGGTGGATTTCTGAGATGACTCATTCTGAGTAGCTGATGCTGCTGTTGATTTTCTAGTAATTAAATTGACAGGAATTTTCCAATGAAAGTTGATAAAAATTGTTCTGATGATGTCTCTGGGTATTAGAAAGTGGTTAGTAGCGAAGATATCTTCTTATTGTTGTTTTTTTTTTCTCAAAATTCCTGTCTGAAATATTATTGAGGAAAGAGAGCTGTGAGAAAGTGCTGTTACCAGGTCGCCATCTTGGCCACGCCCCCTTGAAATTTTTTTTAAGGGAAAGGGGAGTAGGACAAACCCAGAGTCATATATTTGCTTAAGTCTATTTTCATGTTGTGGAAAGATAATTGACAAAGTAATATTGGATACGTTATTGTCAGAACTGGACAGGTTGGGACTTAAAACCATATACCAGCATGCATATTTTGAAAACAGATCTATTACCATCCATGTATGAATGAAAAATTGTGCTGCAATATAATTTATATAGATTTAACTTCAACATTTAATAGGGTCATACGCAAAACTCTGATCAATAAATTAGTACAACTAGGTATTGATGTACTCTTGATAAGATGGAAAGCTGCATGGCTTACAAATATGACATGGCAAGTATCATACAGCAACTGGACAAATGAAATCCTTGGTTACAGTCAGGATGCCCCACAGAGCTCTGTCTTAGGCCCTTACTTGTTTTGATTGTATCTTTCAGACCTAACATTTTCATCTGAGATGTTCTACTGTTTATATGCAGATTACCTGAAATTGGCTAAACTGATTACAAGGGTTACAGTTAAGGCAAGTCTGCAAATTAACTTGACTAGATTGACCCTTTGGGCAAAGGAGAATAATATGCTGATAAATACATAAAAACCTAAGCATATGACATTTGAAATACATAAACTGAAAGCTGAATATTTAATACAGTACACAGTGTTTTAAACTGTAGACTCATTTAAGGACCTGGGTATATGATTAGATTTAGCTATGAGTTTTTCTAATCATATCAACCAATTGGTTAATGATAGTTGTAGACCTATAGGTTGTATAAAAAGATGTCTAGGAAATCAAAAATGATGAAGTCATTGTTTGTTAGTTACATTAGACCCAAACCTGAGTATGGAATAACAATATAGAAACCCTATAAGAAATCAAGCATGAGTAAATTGGAAAGAGTACAGCGGAAATATACTAAAGGCATACATGGGTGTGAAAATTTAAGTTATTATGAAAGACTAAAATATTTGAACTTGTACAGTGTCTCTTACAGATATCTAAGAGAAGATATTATTCAAGTATATAGGGCATTTAGAGACAACTATCTCTGGGAATGTTTGGGGTTATCAAATTGTACTAGAGAATCATCGGACAACCTATGTAGACGATTCTATAGGAATGAGAAGTGTACTAATTGCTTCTCTGATAGAGTAGCTGATGCATGGAACAGACTGCCAAATTACATTAAAGTACTTGTTTAGATATTTTTAAGAACAGCCTGGAGACTTATTATGGAAACAAGTGTTTTGTTATATTGGCAAATTAGAAGGGCATTAATGCCAGTGCTTGAAATATTTATATGTATGTAGCGGGGATAATTTCATGCCATCCCTGGTAAACCATTGTGTTTTGTTGATCATGTCCTTCCAGAATGACAACTATTTGACCTCCTTTGAGTAACAACAAAAACTAAGTCAATTATTGAAGTCAGTTATTTGTTACTCATATTTTAGCATAATCCTTGGAGAAGGTAGGGTCATACCTGCCTGGGACACATAGTCTGAGAGCTCTATCATATGAATCTTTATAGGAGGTATGTCTCAAATCATTGACACTCACATGTACTTTGACAGAATCATGCCGGTTGTTATTTGCTGCTCAAGGAAGGTGAAATCACTCCCCTTCAACTATTTAAATGAATTGACCATTCTACTGCATTCCATAGTACTGGAATACAAAAGTTATCACCCCTTTTCAATCTGTCTTGCTGTTTTAAAAATAGTGACTTAACTTTTTAGACAAGTAAAACTTACGTTACCTACTTTCACATCTAACTTTTCTAGTGCACACTGCAGTGCTTAGGATAAACCATTTTTTTCATCTTACCTTTAATCATCCCTGTGACTAGCACTTGCTCTAATACCTGCTGGAAATCAATAGGAAGCCTTAAACTGATACAAGCACTCAACTCTCCTTATTAATAAGGAGAAATTCATCATAGGCACTAAACAGCCTATAATTGCAAAGTACCTTGCTAAGGTAAGGGAAAACAGCTCCTGTACTTTAAAAAAAAGCACCAAAACGGGCATATCCAAGGGTCAGCTTCCAGTGATTTCTCCTGTCCACCTGGTGAATCTGGGCATACTGGGACAATGCAGCAATTGCCTCATGTACACAGACAGCCCTCTCCTCCTACCACCCAACACTACATCCTGTGAAAGATGCACCTACATAGCCAAACTGGAAGCAACACTCTCTCCACCCAAGATTGTGCCAGACAGTAAAGAGAAGGATAACACCTGCACTACACCTCAAGCAACACATAGCCCTTCTAAACTCACACCACCAACACCCACACATAGCAACACTAAATCCACATATGCGGAAGCCCCTAACTGTAACCTGCCCAAGCAACAAGGACCTCCGAAGCTGAAACGCAAACAAACAACAATCACAACCAAAGTGTCACATAGATTACAACACCAGTGTGCCACCCAGCAACAGCCCCTAAGGCAAGACAACGTACCTAACACTTTAGTAATAGGTGACTCTATAGTTAGGCACACTGATGTCCCACTTACCAGGCTGAACAAGGAGAACATTACAGTGAGCTGCCTGTCAGGTGCCAGAATCCGCCACATAACTCATGCACTGAAGTCACTCCACAACAAGTACAAATATGACTCTGTCACTGTCCATTTTGGAGTGAATGACTTGAGATGTACCTCCCTGGACTACATGAAAAGAGACATGGAAAAGCTCTCGAATCATGTGGCCCAGGCAGGTATGACCCTAGCCCTGAGTAGCATCCTGCCTTCACCCAGAATTATACCACAATATAAGGACAAAATGATTGACTTCAACAATTGGCTAAGCTTCTGGTGTCATTCAAAAGGGATCCAGTATCTGTCTGCCTGGGACGACATGATCAACAGACCATGATGCTTTGCCAGAGATGGTCTGCACCTGTCGCCCCTGGGATTCAGGTTACTGGCTAAGACTCTTGCCACCCCTATAGTGCCTTTTTTAGGCAAAGTTCAAAGGACAAAACCACCACCGTAACAGGTACAAGCATGCAAAATCTGAAGGTAATGCTACTCAATGTTAGAAGTCTAAACCTCAAAATGCACTCTCTTGAGGCACTCCTAAAAATGGAGAACATCAATATCTTTGCAGTAACTGAGACCTGGTTCAAAGCTCCAGAGAGCACCCCTGCAATACCAGGCTACAACTCTTACCACACTTTTCGGCTACCAAACCAGGATTGGAACACTAAAGGTGGGGGAATGTCCATATTCACCAAGGATATTCACACCACCAGGTTAGTTGCCCAACACAATGCATCTGAAATTCTTCAGGTGCAACTAACACTAGGTAAGACTGCATTCCAAATTGTAGCTTGCTACAGATCCCCCACCATGCCCCAAGATTCTCACTACACCTTTCTAAACATACTGGAAAATATTAATATACAACCAAACACCCTAATACTGGGTGATTTCAGCTACCCTGCCATTAACTGGGAAAACTACTCGTGCACCAACACCTTTGCCCAACCGTTCTTGGAATTCATAAATTCCAATGCCCTGGATCAACTAATCCATAGTCCCACTAGGGTCTCCAATATCCTAGACCTGGTCATTACCAACATGGGAAATCGATGCTCCACACCTATGGTCACCTTCTCATTGGTCAGATCATACCATAAGCTAATCACCCTTAACTTCCGCATCCCACCCCCACACCCCAGTAAGGAAACCTCCATAAAAAACTTCTCCAAGGCCAACTTCATGCTACTCAAGTCAGAAGTTACAAACTTCATGACACCCATGCAGATGGGAACTGAAAGTTTGACTGCTGAGTCCTACACTAAGGTACTGTATTAGCACATCCACTCATGCATGAATCGTGCCATCCCAAATAGAACCAAGATGCTCTCCTCCAAAAAAAGGAAGCCAATCTGGTAGTCCCCTGCCATAAACAAACTTTACAACAAAAGGAAAAAACTGTTGCAGAAAAGAGGAAAATCCTAGGATGCAAAAAATAACCTTACCAGCCTCAGTAAGAAGCTGACATCCCTCATAAAATCCTCCAAAGCTAGTTACAAAAATAAAATTGCCAAAGATTCCAAAGACAACCACAAGGCATTCCATAACTATGTCAAGAATCTAAATGGCAATGCTCAAATTTGCTCTGAGCTACAACAGAATGGCATTAAATATACTGATCCCAAGGATATTGCCAATATCCTGGCAGATCGATTCAGTGCCAACTTCACCCCCCTCTCACTCCCTAAATGGCCCATCCCAATACTGGAAGATTGCCAAATTCTGGTAATAACGGCCACACAAGTAAAAAATGTACTCTCCAAAGCTAAGAATGCAGCATCCATGGGACCAGTTGATATCCCGGGCTGTGTACTACATGACCTACAAAATGAATTGGCACCTCACCTAAGTGTCATGTTTAATCATACCCTCACCACAGGCTTCGTGCCCACTGAGTGACGCACAGCTACAGTTATTCCACTCCACAAGGGGGGATCCACCTTGGATGCCAGGAACTAGCATCCCATCATTCTGACGAGCCTGATCTGCAAGGCCATGGAACGTATTATCATGGAACTTAAAAACAAAGACATTGGCAATCTTAAAACACTGGACCCTACCCAGTTTGTGTTCATGAAAGGCGGATCTTGTCTCCTGAACCTTATTGACTTCTTCGAATCAGTCTCCAGAGTTGTGGACGAGGGTAAGGAAGTCCACACAGCCTATCTGGACCTCGCCAAGGCCTTTGACACCATCCCCCACTCTGGAATCATAGATAAACTTACTAAGCTGGGCATTAATCCCTACATTACTCAATGGGTTACCAATTGGCTTACTGACAGAACCCACACTGTAAAAGTAGCTGACTCCAAATCCAGCTCCAGACAAGTGACAAGTAGAGTACCTCAGGGTTCAGTCCTGGGACCTCTCTTGTTTGGCATCTACTTCTCTGAAGTACAGGCCAACACTAATGGACTCTGGCTAACAAATTTTGCAGATGACTACAAACTGAGAGCCATTATTGAATCCCCAAATGATGTGGATACTCTACAAAAGGGCCTTACAGAAACAGATGCTTGGTGCTAGAGCCATGGGCTCAAGCTCAATGCCAAGAAATGTATAGTTATCCCCTTTGGGAAAAAACATGTACCCGTGAATTATCACATAGGTGGCAGTACACTAAACACCGAAAGTGTGATAAGAGACTTATGGACACAGGTGGACAGTGATCTCACCTTCAATAACCACATCGCCACAACAGTCAGGAAATCCTTCTATGTGGCACACGTCATCACTAAGGGCTTTTCATCCAGAAAAAAGGAGGTCATTGTCCCACTGTACTCATCCCTCATTAGACCCATTATAGAATACAACGCCCCATTTGGTATGTACCTTTCAAGACATCTGCAACAACTGGAAAGGCCGCAGAAATACCTCACTAAAAGAATCACAGGCTGAAAGCAGATGCCCTATGCTGACCACCTTAAAAAACTCCAGCTATACTCTGTTGCATATCGTCTACTCCGAGGTGGTCTCTGCTTAACATACAAGGCCATGTCAAACCCAGAGCTGTTCGACATGCTACACTTAAAGAAATCCCAATCCCTCAGAGCTACATGCTCCAGGGATCTAAATCTTGTCATCACAATAAACAAAACATGCTGGAGGGATAGGTTCCTGACCCAGAGACTCCCCAGACTCTGGAATAGACTGCCCATACATGTCAAGAAGATCACCTCTTTGGCCCTCTTCAAAAGGAACCTTGAGGATTGGATGGGAGAAAGGAAATTCACCCCGGGGATCATGTCAGTCACCCTGCTAGTCAGGGGTCCAGTGAAGTAAATAGTGTGGGAAGAAATAGCCAGGGAATTGTTATGGCTAGACTTGTATAGGCCCTAGGGCTGGTAGCCTAGTACCAACCTATGAACCTATGAACCTATAAGGGCTTGAGTATATGTATGTTCCGATGGATCCTGGCAGCATGCTTATAGCTAACTGTCATCTTTTTTCCTTGTTCAGCCTGGTAAGAGATACATCTACATATCTTGTAATGGAGTCACCTATAACTAGATTGATTGGTTTAGTGGATGCCTACTTTACAGGCTTACCTTTCATGAGGGACTACTTGCACTATGTGAGGTGATAGGCTTAACAGACGGGCATTGTTGCTAAGGGTACTTTGTTCGTGTGCTGCATTTTGAAGGTTTTTGAGGTTTAGACAAGTTAATCTTCAGATCTTCAGCATACAAAGTACTGTAGATTTGTAGTATGAAATCACGGTGAGGTGTGGTATGTGGTGTGCAGCTGACAATCCTGATGGCTGAGTTGTCTGTCTGTCAGATTTTAGTCTCTAATACCTTTATATATGTGTATCTCTCACAAACTACATTATGCTGTCTGAGTAATAGATGATCATCAAATAATTTGAGACAATTTTGACATTCCTCAAGATACCCATCTCAATCAGTTTGGCTACAGAATTTGTAGGGAAGTGCTGGTTGATGGTTTAGGCAAGAATGATTTAGGGGGCTGGGTGGACTATAATTGCTTTGGGTTGGGTTAGTTTAAGTAAAACCACGAAAGAAGAGAAATGCCAAAACTGCTGGAGCCACCGACGTCAGCAAACAAAATTTTATTAATCCACCAGGAACACCACTAAAAACAAATGTGTTTTTAGTGGTGTTCCTGGTGGATTAATAAAATTTTGTTTGCTGACATCGGTGGCTCCAGCAGTTTTGGCATTTCTTTTCTTTTGTGGTTTTACTTGTGCCAAACACCCTATTTTTGGTTTAGTTTAGGTAAAAATATTAGTAAGCAGCAAGGGGTGCCTAAGTTCTTATACTAGGATGTACAGATATCCTGGGTAGGCTTTATTGCAGCTCAGAGTGTGATTTATTTCACTTTGCACAGGTTACAGAAGTCACAAGTTTAGATTGCTAATGTTGCATGGATTAGGAAGGATTACTACACAGAAAAGGCTTTTGTGCAGGTAACCCACTATACAACAGGTCCAATGGTGAGTATACCCAATGCAACCTTTTTCTTCCATGTTTGATGAAAAATCTAAGAGTACATAGCTTTCTACACTTTTCAGGGTCTTGCATAAAAGATCTTGGGCAGGATTAGCACAGTAGAAATTATACAGAGCAAGACAGAGAGGAAATCAATCCAAAATAAAGCCAATAAATCCAATCAATGGAGTTCTGCAACTCAGAGCCTGTATCAAATCACAGTTCTCTCACAATGATGACTCTGTTACAAGTTTAAGGTCCAAGATAGCGTAGAAATTCAGAAGTTTAAATTTTACAGTGAGTCAGGGGAACCTGTAGTTACTATAGCAATGAGGAAGTAGCAGTATGGAGAACAGTACTACATGTAACAGTGAAGGAATGGGGCCTTTAACAATTTAACAACTAAAAAGGTACGTAAATAAGCAGCAGTTGTAACAAACAGAATTTTCTGTAAGTGCAGCTTATCCAGGCAAATAATAAACAGAACATCTAATCTTTTCAACAGAAGTTGAGTATAAACAGTTTGTTTGGGCACAGATCCTGCAGCAAAATTCACACAACCATCACTATTGTGAAATAAAACTACAATATTATGATACCTACCAGGCAAAAATTACAAGTAAATGCAAGTATGGCAGAAAAGCAGTGAAAGAAGTATAAATATGTACACAAGGCGCAGATCCCGCAGTGTATCATAATTCTCCCTATATTGAAATATAGCTAGAAGACTATGGCAAAAGTAAAAAAAAAGTATTAAGTCACAGGCAACTTGCAGTGCAATTTAAATAAACAAGAAAATTTAAATAATAGATTTTTATTAACCTCTTTGATTAAAAATCTCAGTTCAAGGCATTCCATGCTTCTCAGACTCTTGAGTAAAAGGTGAAAACAAATCACCTAGAGCCATTTTTTACACTGCTGGGTAACTAGTGCTGACATGCCTTGAAGTCTGTGTTCTATATTTTCCTGTCTAGATGATACAGCACACCGCAGCTGATGCCTAAAGTAGTAGGTGTCTGCAATTCTTCCTCCAATTGACACTACCTGTGCTGCTGCCATGAGTCCATTCTTGGGTAGTTTCAAGTGGAAATGCACATTATATTTTGGGCCACAAAGACATAAGGAGAAGAACATCGATAATCCACAGAACCAGTGGCTGGAGATCAGGACTGAACTTGTATTTTGTGCATGGGAGTTGAAGACCTCAGCCATTATGGGAATTGGTAGCTTTTAACACTCTTCTTGCCTTGTTTATTTCATTGTTTGCTTCTAGCCTTTAACAACACATACTGCCCTGCTTCTCCTTTAACAAACTGTACCACTTCTCTTTACTTAAATATAAACAATCTATTTTCAGTTTACTCTGTAAAATGTATATATCTTTTTGCATTTGTTTTATATCATCTTTGTATGTATAAATGCATGGCAGAAGCACCTCTGCTCCTGTTTCATATTGCTCTCATTTACTTGTATCATATCACCATTGATTAGTAAAGCTAATGGGTAGCAACATTTTTAACAATTTCTTCATTTCTGTTGGTTTACCAAAGTGACCATTTATTTGAAGATATATTCTTATCCCTTTATATGCCTCTTTTAAAACCTGAAACAGCAACAAAATGATGCATCTGCAAGTTCTTCCATGTACTATGTCTTTCTGATGTCACAGCTTAATATTTTCATACCGCTGTCTCTCCTGTTATCAAATCAACCATCTCTCTTAGCCTCACAGACAAGTAATTGCATCATTTGTGATCTCCTCATACAAGTGCAATCACAAATGAGTGAAAGTTCCTGAATGGAAATGGCATTTAGTAATAGAAAAAAAATATCATAAGAAAAAGATGATTTTACATGGAGATGAACTCCCCCAACACACCTAATACAGAGGGCTCCCCTTATATGTACCAAATCCAAAGTCACACAATCACAGTGAAAGGAGAATTCCCTAGTATATTGGCAACTCAGTCTACCAAATGTCAGCTGGTCAAAGGCTATTCATTGTGTCAGTTACAAGTGTTTTGAAAACAAGCCTGGCTGTCATCTTATCATTATTAGTAAGCTTTTAACATCTCTGTTCCTATTTAAACCTTTCATCTGTAATACCAAATCTTTTAATACATGTGCCACTTTCAACTATATTACTTCCATTAAAATTCTGTAATCTTGTTGGCATTGTGCTATAGGTTTCCAGTCATTAACTATCCTTTTCTCCATTGTTCCATAAATAGCACAATATCATTAGTAACTCTGCTGTCTTATTCCATTTTATACCATTCATTCATTACCTTTAATAACAGATTTTTTTATTTTGTCAGTAACTTATAATATTCGTATCCAGTACCATCTAATTGCATAACCTACTTCTCTATTACCTCTCTTTCATCCTCTTGAACCCCTCAATGTTCTAGTGCTGTATACTTTGCTGCCAAGCCCCACCTTGTTATACTTCATTGCAATGCATGTTAAGTATACAGTCTTGAAACTCTCCATAATTTTACTGATTATTCCATACTTGTTCATTTGTTTCTTCTTGCTTTTTTACAAATTTTTTTTTCTCCACAAGAAATTCCTCACTTTTTTCATATTTCTGTTTACTTATTTCCACCTGTATTCCCTCGCCTTCTCTTAATTACTGTTCTTTCACAGTATTTAAAGTATATCTAATTGCCTATACTCTCACTTATGCATTCATAAGTATGTTTTAGGCTAATAGCCCTGCAGTCTTTACAAGCTTAGCCCCCAAAAATTGCCCAGGCACCATGCCACCCAATGTTAGTTCACAGTGCCCCTATCCAATAAGGCAACTGGAATGATCCCTGGAGTGAACTTTTTGTTACCCATCCAATTGTCAAGATTTCTCTTGAAGAGGGCCAGCGAGGTGCTCTGCTTAACATGAACTGGAAGCTTATTCCAGAGTATGGACAGTCTTTGGAGAAATGAACCTGTCCCCCCAGCATGTTCTGTTAATTGTGGTAATGAGGTTGTGATCTCTGGAGCGTGTGGCCTGAGGAGGACTGGGATTTCTTTAGGTGTAGCATTTCAAGTAGGGCTGGGTTGGACATGGCTTTGTAAGTCAAGCAAAGATCACCTCTAAGTAGACAAAACAGAGACTGAGAACAGCTGAAGTTTCTTGAGTCTGTCCATGTAAGATGTGTTTAAGGCCTAGGATCCTTTTTGTGAGGTACTTTGTGGCCTCTCCAGCTGTTGTAGGTGTCTAGTCAGGTACATACCAAACGCTGTGTTATGTTATATTCGATGATTGTTCTAATGCGGGATGAGAAGAGAGGGATGATGACCTCTTTCTTCCTGGATGTGAAACTTTTGGTTATAAGATGTGCCATGTAGAAGGTCTTTCTGATGACAGTGGCAATGTGGTGGTCGAAGGTGAGGCGGCTGTCAACCTGAGTGCCCAGATCTCTTATGGCCCTTTCAGTATTCAGTGGGCTCCCATCAGTGTGGTAATTCATGGGAACTGAGTTTTTTCCAGAGGGGATGATAATGCATTGTTTTGCCGTTAAGCTTCAGGCCATGGTTCCGATACCAGTCAGTCACTGGTGTCAGAGAGGCCCTCTGGTAGGATGTCTGCATCACTTAGGGAGTTGATAATGACTCCTAGCTTGCAGTCATCAGTGAACTTGGTCAGCCAAAGTCCTTCTGTGTTGTCCTGGACTTCTGAGAGGTAGATGCCAAACAGGAGAGGGCCCAGGACCGAGCCCTGTGGGACTCCACTCATGACTGGTCGACAGTCTGACTTGGAATCCGCAACTTTCACTCTGTGGGTCCTGTCTGTGAGCCTTATCTTTCTTAGCTTTATCTATCAACTTATCATTCCTTTATACCCACCTATTGTATTGTGTATACAGCATCCAGTTTTTCCTTTGCAACTTCACCCACCGCCTACCCCAAGACTTAAAATATTGTTTGAAATCAATATCCCAATTTCACATGACTTTGACCTCTTACAGAACTCATTCTTACCATTTCACATTCCTTTCTCCAGTGCAATCTTTTCTCACGTTTCTCTGACTTTAATCCATATGGTCTGAAAATAGCACATTAACAGAGCCCCTTTTCACATCCTTAAGTATCCTTGATTTCCGATAATGTCCTTTTTTACTTTTCTTAAGCATAAATGTTCTATTTTGCATATGTGTATTAATCCATATTTGAAGAAATTCTTCTGCTTCTTTTTTTTTTCTCAGATGCATTCTAAAGTTCCCTAAACACAATATCCCTACATTTCTTAAAAAAGAAACCTTTGATTTTCTTTAATAGGGTGGTAAATGCATGCACACATTTTATTCTTGCCAATATAAAGAAATGCTGTTTAATAGAAATCATCTCTAAAGACATTTTCATAATTTTAAAATTATTCTGTCTTCCCCCTAGACCTGCAATTTTCTGATTAGTTTTTTGTTCCTCTTCTTCTTCCGCATCCTCAAAATTGAAGTCAAACCAAAAAATTCCACCGAATTACATTTAGTGCAAGATGGTTTGCAGGTAGTTTTACTGTGCCTCTTATCCCTACACTGTTGACATCTCCTTATATCACATTTGCATGCATCCCAATGAAAAGATTCATAACACGTTGTAAGTGAACAATTGCATTGGTTTACTTTTTTTTTTAATTGGCTATGATCTCTCATCCTCCAATCCAGAGGCCTATGTGGTCAAACATGTTTTGCATTTTCAATAACCTTGTCCACTTTATCTTGTAGAAAACAACAAATCTTTGCCATGATCAAAACATCTCTCATGAATTGGAAATATATATTGTTTATTTTTAACAGATATGTTTACTGCTATATAGCCACTAGATACTTTGTGACTTTCCATTTACCAAATTGTATCTACATAGAAGAAATCCCTAAGGTTCATAACACAAAATCCTTGAGACAAAGCTCCCTAAACGCACTTTTACCCTCACTTTTACATGGTGTCTCACTATTTCTTCTGCACTGCTTTACCAAAGCATGCCACTACAGAACAGAAAAGCTTCCAGATATCATATTACCTGACATTTCTGTGGCTTTTTGATGGCATCACTGACCTTCCAGACATCTATTTCCTGAATCAGTTCACTTTAGCTCTTCACATTCCAGAGTGAGAAGATTTGTACATTTTAGTTTCTTCAACCCTGTCCTTCAATGGCTTACTGCTTTTGCATTGTACATTGGGCTGGTTAAGCATCCCAATCAAAACATCTTAAGGTGCACCTTTACTATATAGTCCTGTTCTCTGAATACTAAATTTTCTGCCATTTTCTCTATCAGCAAATTTTGTTCCCTTGCATTGGCCACATTGGATCATTCCTCCTGCTCCAACCTTCACTCAAAATGCACTTTCTAGCTTCCACTAATAAAGGAATATAGGAGTTTTCCCCAGTGCCTAGCTAATTTTCCTAAGTCAGTATGAATACCAACGCAGGCCTTCCCTGAAAATAGACAAAAGGCCTAGTAGGAAAATGTATAAAATATGAATCGAGCATTTACTTTGCATATTTCAGTGGTACAAAAGGCAGCACACTTTCCTTTGGTAATAGAATATTGGAAGTCTGTGAGTTCTATTCCCACTGCAGGTGCATGGATTAATTTCTAATGTTAACATTGCAGTACAGCATAAGTGGGGGTTGGAGAGTGGACTACAGTACAAAATGTGCCATCTTCTGGAAGAGACATTAAACTGAGACCACTTCTGCTTGACTTGGTGGTAACATAGGTGGATGCAAGAGGTCTCATGGCATCTGTCAAAAACAGTAGAGAAAGTTCTCTGATGTCCTGGTCAGATTTACCCCTGTAGTATAAATACCAGTTTGGGTCTCCTCTAAAAAGAAGTCACTAACCTAGAGGGACTAACCTGTTCAACAAAAGAATAAGTAAATTAAAATAAATCTTTATGACATCTCAACATCTGTAACTTGCAAAAATACTACTGTGCTTTATTAGACAACTATGTGCACCTGTTTCCACCTCTCTACTGCTAAAATAACAGCTAAATCATGAATTTTATATTCTCCTCTATTCCTCTTATCTTCTCCTGTGGTGTACCATCACATCTCTTCCTGATATAGACTACAAAATCTTATCATTCTATGATTTTTATTCTGACAAGTAATAGATTGAATTTGCACTACATCTGTCTGAAATACTAAAAACTAGATTAGGTTCTATATCTTTTCCTAATACTTGCACCATGTTATATTTCTGTAAATATATTTGTTATATATGTGATATATCTTTACCTTTGTTCAAAAATTGTGTGTAGAACAAAATGTTCATTACTATCCTAATGTACATTGCTATGTTTACTAGGTATGGAGCTTTTCTCCCTGGGCCTCCTCTAAAAAAGGATGTGTGTCCAGTCGGACTTTCCCGGTGATCAAATGTAAAATAAAATAAATAAATATTTATATAGCAGAATCTGTTTCCAATAAAACATCAGACAATGTTCAGTATCTAAATGAACAAGTGAAATGAGATATCCTTAATGGCTTTAAAAGCAGTAATTCAAAAATCAGTATCTTAGTATTAAACAGGTACTGCAAAGCATTTCTTTGGGATATTATCAGTCTAGTTTGCACATGTCACACACTTATTTTGCTTCTAGTAAATCAGTTGTGAGTGCTGCCTGACAGGAGTCTCCAGGGAAGACCAGCATGTAAGCTTCATGATTGTTTTGTTAGTTCTGTGCTAATGGTGAATGTATGGATATACAGATGAATCAAGCCCTCCATTTATAGGTTCATAGGTTCATAGGTAAGTACTAGGCTAGCTGACCTAGCAGGCCATTTTATGCCTAGCCAGATTCCCTTTTTGTGCTCAAAATAACCTATCCCATTTGGTTATAGATTGGCATTACCCATCCCATGAGAATTATTATATATTACCATTAATAAGAATATCTGGGGTCATACTATAGATAATTTGAGGGGACCTTTGCATGGGACAAAGCATATAGGAGCTGTCACTTTCCATTAGTACTACAGTGGGTAGTCTTGAGATAAATTTTATGTTTTCCATCATTAGATCTAAGTTGTGCTTCAATATGGACAGGGATGAACTTTGTTTTATGTGGATAAGGAGTCTGTTCCACAGCAGCACTATCCTCTGTGAGATATAATTGTCCCTCCAAACAATTCTGTTGATGTTGCTGAAGAGGTTTATATCCCTAGACTATTTCTGATGCCATTTGACTTGTTAATGTGCAGTAAATCCATCAGTAATGGGTCAGAGGATGCTTTCTATGCCAGACACATGCCACCTCTTAGCAGTCTGTAGGATACTGACTATAGTGACAGAGCTTTGAGTCAGTCCTTTCCTTGGTCAGCAGCTTGTCTATATGGTTAGGTTCTTAAATATACTGGATGAACTCCAAACTAACAAAAATTTCATTATCCTAGGGGGCTTTAACAACCCAATATTAAACTGGAGTATGTATACCTCAGCTGTAGATTATACATAAACTTTCCTTGTTTTCATAAACAAAAATTACCCTGGACGAAATTGCCAAGTGACCCACTAGAATACAAAATATTTATGACCAGTCCTTATCAACATGCCAACAATAGCAATGGATTTACCAACAAACAAATAAATCAAGCGCAGGGCAACAACAAGCTGGCTCGGCTCCTTTCTGGTACTCCAGTCTTCAGTTACATTTGGTCACCAGCTGGTAACATTTTCCTTCAAAATCTCCAGGCATTAGATGCAAACATAAACAAAATGCAGAGACTTCAGATATACTAACCCTATGCAGTTCTATTATGATAACTTAAAATTCAAGCTTAACTGTATTACCCAAGATAATTTCATAGCAAGACGTTACTCAAACAAATTATATGTGACTAGTGGTGTTTGCCAGGGCTCTGTAATGGAACTCCTTCTCTTTGGCATCTATATTGCTGATCTTTAAATCACAAATAGGGATCTCTGGCTAACCAAGTTTTCAGATAACTACAAACTTGGTGTTATCTTCCAATCTGAAGCGTAGTAGCTTCAAATAGAACTCACACATGGCAATAACAGGTGCTAAACAAGAGGTTAAAACTAAATTATAAAAAGTGCAATACCTTCACATTTAGAAGAAAATCCCTTCTTCAACTATTTTTGTATAGATAGGACCCCACTTCAAAATTAATGTATGGTGAGGGACTTTAGAACATGGGTAGATAATTCTGTTGCCTTTGACTATTATGTTGCGGCAGTTGTTAGGAAATATTTTTAACCAGTGAGCTGATTAGAAAATGCATTTCATCTAGTTCTTTTTCTTCTGTATTCCTCTTAATCAGACCTACCATCAAACACAAAACCCCTTTTGATATATATCTTGCTAGACATATCAAGCAACTGGAAAGTCTTCAGAGATTCCTAACTAAAAAATACCTTATGCTTACTAGGGGTGGATGGAAGCATTGTCCCATTTTCTGTGTCCTACAGACTAAAGGCAATCTAGGCCTTACATTTCTGGTCATTTAGGGTCCAGTAGTCCATGGCCTCTTATATCTCCACAAATCAAACAGCCCACTGACACTAGAACTATGGAGGGAAACCTATTTCTGCATATAAACAAAACTTAGAGGAGGGACATACTGGTCATGCAATACTTATACCTTCATTGGAACAAATTTGCACTCCAAATTAAGAAAAAAAAAAACACATTTTCTTACTTCAAAATAAAGAGATATGGGTATCCACAAATTCCCCCCCTGGTATGACTGGCTTGATGTTCTTTGAAATAGGAGGCAATAGACTGGAATAACTCCAGAGTATAAGCAAAGGAAACTATTAGAGTAGGCAAATAAACTAATTGCAACTACTTTCTTTTGGACTTTAGAGGAAGGCAAAGAACTTTGAGAGGACCAATGCAAGCAACTTGTAAATATCCAGATTCCTTACAGATGTTTGCTAGAGGTTAGGATCAAATGTTATTCCCTGGAGCAGAGATGCAAAAATATAAAAAACAAGTTAACTAACTGAGAAATAAGACAAAACAGTGATATGGTATATGTCTATCCTATAGTTGTAAAGGCATGGAATATGCAAGTGTATAAATATTGTCACACTTTCCTTCATCAGCACTTTGAGGGGGACTGGATGAACCACGATACATGCCAATGATAACAGAACACAGAATTAGTGAAAATAAAAACAATTTAGTTTAAAAGTGAGTCAGTAGGTATGCAATAAGAATTGTTTTTTTTTATTATTCTGTATTAATTTCAGTTTCTTGTAGTACCATTTGAATTCAGTGCTTTTTAAAACAAAAATTATCAAAGTATGAGTTACTTATTAGTGTGTTTTAATTTCCCCTATCACCCTCATCTGGAATTTACATACAGAATTGTTATACCAGTCTTTTAGACCAAATACCTGTCCCAGGCAAGTAGTCTGCCCAGTCTGCAGATTATAATGTGATGTTTATAAAAGATACAATTGAAACTCTAGTGCTGCTCTCATGTGACTTAACAGTGCCCTAAACTTTAGGAAAGGTTTGTGGTTTTTCACCTCTAAGACACAGCATACTTGCCTATGTTCTTGCTCTTAAGGAACAGGCCACAATAGTGCTGCCCATATAGTAAACTTAAGCAATTAGTGTTCTTAAATCTTTCATGCTTCCTGTTTCCTGATCAGAAGAATTCTGAGGTCCAGAATCACTGAAGCATCAAAGCATCTACAACCCATAACATCTAATTTCGTAACATTGAGACCAGAACATCTAAAACCCATAACATTGAATTTCATAACATCTAGCAGTACAAATCACGTGAAAATAACATCCCCTCCAGATATAATGACATATAATGACACCAAACACACTTTTTACTATATTTCTGCAGGGGGGCTTGATACAGTGGGGTTAGGAAATTAAGTTTTTCCTGCTGTAGTGCGATCTTGAAGTTGGTATATTTAATTTACGGGGGGTGTGGAGGGTGGAGATCCCCACTGGCGAAACTGATGGAATGTGAAAAGATTGCCCCCTGGATTTACTAAACTTCCATGCAGGACTAGCTTAGTCCTGCATGGAAGTGACCATTTAGGAGCAGGATGGCAGCGCTCCATGCATATTAATAAGGCTTGCTGCCTGAGCTCCTAGGCTTACACGGAGTGTGTAAGAGTGCAGGGGGTGTATCTGAGAGAAGAACTCTCAGAATAAACATGCCCCTGCAATGTATAACAGTAGAAAGGGGTATGCAATGAGTGTGACCACTCACAAGTGACCGTATATCCCCACCAAAAGTCCCCCTTATGTTTAACAGCAACAAAATGTAGTAATAAAATGAAGAAACCCTATATTTTTTTAAAAAATCCAATTGAAGTTAACCATAGGTGCGCGGGTGTGCCCATCACTTAGCTACGGTTAAAGCATCTTAAAAGGCTGAAGAGGATAACAAGGAATATATATGCAAATGAACCAGCACAGCAATAATGTAGTGGGCAGAGCATTCCCCTAATGAGCAGGCATTCCCGGTTTGTGTCCCATTCCAGCACATTTTATTTTACATGGCAAAAGCACATTATGACCAATATTTTTTTTGCATAACCCACTAAATAACATATATTTATGAACTGGAGTACTGCAGTAAATGCACATATGAGGTGTCAGTATCATAAAGAATAAGGCACTAGTAAGCAGGTATGAGCACAAATAAACAGCAGTGAGCATATTTAAGCACTAGTAAGTGGCCTTAAGCCTGTTTTGTTGGCAAGAAGCAATGCCTACACTGGCTAAGCAATTCTAAAGCTAGCTCTCAGTAAGCAGATGTAACCGCAGGTTAGCAGTGCTCACTGTCATTCAAACCAGAGCAAACACGTGTACAACTGCTCAAAAGTGCCTTAATCACTCTGTATCCAATGGTCTTTGTTCTGCCCAACAACAAAATAAACAGCCATACAGGTCTCGAACCCAAGAACTTATACACCATAGTTACAGTATTTATCCACCAAGCCATCACAGAAGTACAGACAAATGAGGTAGTAGCAAACAAGTGCTCACCAGAAGTACTCACCATAGTATAACCAAACTGAACCTGTGAAAGGCATCAGTATACAGTCATATGTGCCATAACCCACTACATAACATAAATATGTGAACTGGAGTACAGCAGTAAGCCGAGAAGTGAGCTGTAATAGTAATAGACTGTTGAAGCCCCCAATAAAACACAAGGACCCCACAGAGTGTATGCACACATCAATCAGGGATACCAGGCATACATATAAGGTGTAATGAATAATAACACAATGCCCAAAAGGCATTATAATGAAGGTCTAATGTAAGCAACTCTAAGCATTGCACAGGCCAGCTTAGGAGGTGTGAGCAATGTGCAGACCAGCTAAGTCATTGTGCCCAGTGGTATACCCCTTTAAACAATGCCAACTCTAGGTAAGCAGGTTTGCCCATAGCGTAGCCTTTTTAAAACCAGCCAATCACAGAAAAGTATATTGGCCCTACTTAAATCCAAGAGGTGGGAATACATCTCATAACTGGTGGTAGCTTCCCTTTGCAGGCACTATGGAAGTAAGGGGAGAAGGAGTGCACTTCTGGGCACAGTGCTGGTGCATCCAGGGGTCCAAGGTCATGGCAGGACTCCTAGTTAAAGACCATGCACAGAGACTGCTGCAGGGCCAGTACCAGGGCTCCCAATATAAGGCAGAGGCCTGGGACCATCTCGCCCATGACCTTACCATGCCACTGTTATAGCCCAAACTTGTGAGCAGGTCAGGTACCACTATGCCGACCTGAAGCGGCAGAAGGGGAACCTCTTGGAGTGGCTCCAAGAGGCCAGAGCATCAGGGGATGTTCCAGACATGTGTAAGTATCACCCCAGTATGTGTGTAATACTTGCTAGCTCAGGTATATCATGGATAGGTATGGATAAATATTCCTCTTATGTCCCCCACAGCTGCAACGGAGCATGCCATAAACCAGAAGGCCCACATCTGCCACCTGGCGAGATTGCAATGCAAGGCAGGTCAGTAATACTTATGCTTTTACTGTCATAGGAAATAAAAATAAAAGTAGTAGTAAATTAATTGCTAGTATAAAACCTCTATTGCTCAAGGCAATTACTGCATACACTAGAGAATATGGCAGGAAGAGTCTCATATTGTTTGTATGTCAATAAAATTGTAATATCCTGACAAAACAGCTCTAACTGCTGGACTGCATGTGTCTATTCTGGTATCATATGGTAATGTAGATTTGCAATCATGTAATAGTACTGTTGTATTAAGCACTGTTACCCACACCATGCACCATAAATTGAATATGTAGGAATGCCTGTATATGACAGGTGTAATCCCCACAGGCCATTTAGTACAACTGAGAGACACAGACAGTAAACAGGGAAAATGCAGACAAATACCAAATAGCACATTCAACTGAGATGCGAACTGTTGTTTTTTTAGCACACACAGCCACAGTTCGAATCCTGCCAGTTGTAGTAGTCTGCATACAGAATCATACCCACAATTGTACAGATATGTCCAGAATGTCTATTAAAGTGGCCCATATCTATTGCCTATCAACCTGTCTCCCTGAGAAATCAGTGGGATGATCCCAGACGTATAGGCAGCAAACAGGAAATACAACTGATTAACACACTTCTATGACATCAAAGCTGGCACACTAACAACTCCCCAATACCTTATGTGACTAAGAAGCCACGTATGTCCCATTTATACCTCAACTTGTTAAGCTGTGGTCAGAGTGTGTACAGTAACAGAGTGAGATGTATGTGCATAATAGTAATGTGGAACCTGGTACTGTGTGTGTGAACATTCAGGTAGTGCTAATAAACATTCATCCTGCAGGTCTGTCAGATACTAACACTGTGCCCAGAAATACAAGAATGATATGCAGTTGGTCTGAATAATGAGGTATTACACATCACTGTCACCTACACTGTCCTACAGCATATAACTGTCTAGGAATTCTGTATAAGAGTGTTGTTATACAAGGTCAGAATGCATATGCATATGCATATGCATAGGGGACTAATAAGACAGAAATCAGATTGGAGATATACAGCAATATCAATATAGCAGACGCAACTGTGATGGGCAGTGTTTAAGTTGTAGCAGACACAGCCATGATCTGAATCCTGGGAGTGGAATTAGACTGCATATAGATTCATACCCCACAACTGTACATATGAGGCCCGAATGTCCAGTATATGTGCCCATATCTGCTGCCTGTCTCCCTGGTAAGTCTGTGGGATGATCCCAGATGTGTAGCCAGCAAACAGGGAATACAAGTGATTGTCAACCATCGTGAGAACACACCTGTCACGGCAGCAACCCCCAAAACTGTTAGGAGAGTAATATTTCAAGTATATCCTATCTACACTCCCATGTTGTCAAGCTGTGACCAGAGTGTGTACAGTAACAGAGTGCATAATACTAATGTGTAGTCTGGAACTTTGTGTGGCAACAGTCAGGTAGTGCTAATAAACATTGCTCCTAAAGGTATGTTGGATATGAACACTGTGCTGAGAAATACAGACCAATATAACCTGTAGTGGTATTGTCCACCCTGGTATTGTAGGGGATTGTAAGTGTTGCAGTTTCTCTGAATAATAAAGTATCACTGGTCACTGTTGCCCACACTATGCTACATAATATAACTGTGAAGGAAAGCATGTATACGTGTGTGTCAGTTCACTAAAGGTGGAAGAAGGCAATATTCTAGATATGTCCTGGCACACCAACATGTAGTCAACACATGGCCAGAGTCTGTGCAGAAAGAGTTGGATATCATAGTGGAAAACATCAACCTGGAATTCAGACATAGGTGTACAAACAGTTAACCAGTGTTAACAAACATTCCCCCCACAGGTATACCAGGTAAGAAGTACATACTGCAGGTAAAACCTGTTCATGTGTAATGATGATGACAGCAATATCACTGTCTAAAATAAGGCTATAGGGCAGTGTAGTAAGACTTGTAAGGTACAGATAGCACTGACTAGGAAAGTTTTGTGGACTACAGAAATATATTACCTGTTAATTGCCATCTTTCTCTCCCCCCACCTTATCTCCAACAATAATCAACATACCCACCCCAACTGGTATGTACTGACTCTGATAATGTCCAATTGTTTGATAAATATTTTAATTGTTTCCATGCATGCGCCATATTGAATTATTCCAACATTGCTGGCATGGTGCCATCAACATACTTGCATGCTGTTCTTATTACCACTGTGGTCCCATATATGCATGTGTTTTGTTTGCTATGCAACTCTTCCGTATCTGGTGTCTGGGTTAATGGGAATATCTATGTATGCTGTTATACCTAACCCTGGAATGTGTTGACTATTACTAACCCATATATGATGAAATCTAAACACTATAGCATGCTTGGAAAGGCCGGTCCCAGTGGACCCACCTGTCCCACCTCAGCTGGCCGAGGCATCGGGCACCAGCATGTCTGGGGCCCAACCCCAGACCTCCCTGTCCATTGGTCCTGCACCACATTCAGGTGGAACAACCTCAGAGGATAGGGCTCACCCCCCCGGGAGTGGGCATGGACAGGCACCTGTCACCCATCGTAAGGTAGGGGTCGTGGTGCATAGAGCGATCAATGAGCAGTTCGGTGATCTTCTATGCCAGCTCGAGGGCTGCATGTTATGATTAGAAAGTCAGCTTGGCTCTGTGGCTAAGCCCCCAGCACAGCCACCTTTGGGGCTGTGAAGGTACAATGGTGACTGCCCATGGGTGGGGACGTCAGTCCCATTGTTACCCCTAGGGGACTTGTGGGCTTCCAACATGTGCCATATACCACCACTGTATTTATCTTGTGTGTCTTGTCTGTTAACCTACCCAATCTACCTCCCCAAATATACTTACGATCCCTCCTCAACATCCCATTCTCACCTGAAAAAAAAGGGCAATCTGTTCCCACAAAAAAATCTCGCCCTATACATAGCTGTCAATTTCACAAATGTGTCCACTGGACACATGTAATCCAGTCTAATTGGCATCACAACTTATTATTGTTGTCCGCACCCCTCTTCCAGGGGTGTGAGCATCCAAATCTACCTCCAAAAATCAGTGTATATGCACAGTTTTTGCTGTAGAGAAATGGGCAGCTGTGGACCTTTCCTAGACCCTTCCTGCACATCCTTAGCTATTTTCCCTACTGTCTTTCCCTCTTTGTGCTCCTTTTTCACCAATTTTTTATCAACCCTTTCTTCTTTTCTTTTAAAGAAATTAACGTAGGGGTAAGAGGGAGTAAACACTTTTAAGCAGCAATAAGCAGGTCTAAGCCTGTTTGCACGGTGGTAAGCACTGCCTACACAAATGAAGCAATTTAGAAGCTAACTGAGTATAAGGAACTGTAACCAGAAGTTAGCAATGCTTACCTCCGCGCAAACACACGCAAACCTGATTACAACTGCTTTAAAGTACCTTAATCACTGTGTTTCCAATGGCCCATTTTCTGCCCAGCAACAAAATAAACAGCCTCTGCAAGCTCAAACCCAGTACCCTGCACACCATAGGCAAAGTGATTTACCACTAAGCCATACCAGATATACATAAATCTGATGTTTTCAGAAACATATCCAGCCCAGTCATGCAACAAAACAGAGAATGTATACCAACATTTAGATGTATGTGTGTGTGTAAATATATTAATATCTAAACAGATACAACATATCTATATATGTAGATATATATATATATATATATATATATATATATATATATATATATATTTAAAAATATATACATATATATGAACATTTTTACATGCAGATGCCTACATTGACACATATATATGTCTACACCTATATGTCTACACATACACAGCAAGTTACATATATGTATGCAGATATACATCTATGTAGGTATATACGGACATAGCTCTCCAGACTGCTAATGCTTTCAACTCTTTTTTCTCTGAAACTATTCAATCCCTAGCCAAACAAATGAACACCAACAACTCTTATATTCCAAATAATATAGCTAACTCCTCCTATAACTTCTCTCTAAAACCCATATCTACTTCTTTCATCTATACACTCATTCACAAACTGAAACCTTGCACCCCTTCTGCAGACAAGCTCCCTTCTCTCTTCCTTCAGAAAGCTGCCAAAGAAATTGCATACCCTATATCCTTACTTATAAACAGAACTGTCCAAGAGGGAACCATCCCTGACATCTGGAAAATCTCCTATATTATCCCACTACATAAGGGTGGTAACTCCCTTGACCTTTCCAACTTTAGACCTATCGCCCTACTCTCACCCCTAGCAAAAATCATGGAAAAATGTATTCATCAGCAACTTGAGCACTATCTCTCTCTTCACAACATAATAGCAAACTGTCAGCAAGGCTTTAGACCTCACCACAGTACCACCACTGCCCTTCTTTCTTTTGTAGATACTATCAACAAAAATCGAAACAACAATACTCTCTTCCACTCTCTTCATTGATCCCTCTAAAGCTTTCGATATGGTCAACCACTCTCTCTTAATCAACATTCTTGAATCTCTCTTGTGATAAATTCGCCATTAAATGGTTTAAATCTTATCTTAACAACAGACAACAAGCAGTAATATGGGAAAACCATATCTCTTCACTCTTGCCCATTTCCATCGGAGTTCCCCAGGGCTCCATTCTTGGTCCACTTCTGTTCTCTCTCTTTATTAACGATCTACAGACTGCAATCCCACAAGCAACCTGCATACAATATGCAGATGATTCAACCCTTATCTGCTCGGCACCATCCTCTACAGAACTGATCTCACTGACCCAAAATACCTTTAATTCTGTAGAAACATGGTTTTCTAAACGGTTTCTCCTTCTAAATGCCAAAAAAACAAAACTCCTCCTCTTCTCCCCCACCACTCAGTCCCCCCCTCTAAACTTTACCATTTCCTCAAATAATGGTACTCTCATCTCACCTGATCTCACTACAAAACTTTTAGGAATAACCATTGACAATAATCTCTCCTTCGATCAGCATATTAACAACAACATCAAGTTAGTTAACAGAAAAATAGGATCCCTTTATCGCATCAAACCTTTTCTAACCCCAGCAACTAGAATCAAAATTGCACAATCTCATCTTTTATCAACTCTCCTATATGCTTCCCTATTTATACTAACCTTAAGAAAAGTAACCTCAACAAACTTGCAACCTGCTATAACAACATAGCTCGCTTCGCCACTAGTAACCCATTTAGGACCCACCATTGTATAAACCTAAAACAACTAGGCTGGCTCGAATTTCAAAACTACCCTATAATTCCTCAACTCACTATTGCCCACAACATTTTACACCTACCTGACAACACCCCAATACTCTCTCAACTTTTAATCCCTTACAACAATCTCAACTCACTTCACTCCTCTTGTAAACTCATGACAAAATCTATAAAGGCAAACAAAAAGAGCAGGTGATTCTTTATTCACTAACACAATAGGTAGAAGTTGGAATCTCCTACCTAGTGACATAACTCTGACTACATCCCTGCCACTTTTCAAACAAAAAATTAAACACTACTTCCAAAATCATTGGCTGTGTTCCTGCAATACACCTGACTAACCATTTTCTCTTACCCTGTTTCCCCCTCCACTCTTTTCTTCTCTACCCACCTCAGTTTTGTTTCTTTCACTGTTTGGAGATTAAAGTATGTACTTTTGGTACAATTATGTATATTTAATAAACTGCTTATTGTAAACTTGTTTCTTTTTTAAATTATCTTTCTTTTTGTTTTCGTAATATCTGATCTTAGCTATTATCTTAGAGTATTAAATTTTTTTTTATGTAATGTACTTAGTATATAGTGGAGCTTTTCTCCTCGGGCCTCTGCTGAAAATGGACATGTATCCAGCCAGACTAGCCCGGTCAACAAATGTAAAATAAAATAAATAAAATATATATATATATATATATATATATATATATATATATATATATATATATATATATATATATAGGTATATATGGCCATACATCTGTAGATAGCAATGGTAGATTAACAAAAACAAATATGTCCACATGCACCGTTAATGGAGTTGAGAGGCCACAAACAATATATGTCTTGTACAAATAGGCATACCCCCGCCACAGCCAAACACATCAGGTCTGCAATACACTACCAAGTGTTGCAGATCCCATAACCAGGACCTGACACAATATTGGCACAAGAAGATAACAGTACTACATCCCTCCTGTATGATGTCAGGCTGGTATTGGTAACATCATGGAGTACAGTCTGCCTCCCATAGGAAATGTAAAATGTGGAAGCTATCACCATCCCCAGGATACATATACACAGACACATATATGCAGATACAGATATATATATATGTATATGGGATCCGTACAGATCCCAGATGGCACTTTCTGCCAAAACAGAAATCACCGAACATACTAAACCGAAAGTTCTGTTCACCGAAGCAGCACTTTCGGATAAGTATGCTTGTTGTGGCGGTTACACTACAGTGTGGATAAGGGAACATTCCCTTTTCCCCACTGTAGTGCGACCTCGGAGTGAGAATTTTAAAGTAGGGGGTGCAGGGGGGCTTGCCCCCCTGCATAAAAGAAGGTTTGTTTTTTTATCTGTTTGTTTTTTTTCTAACACACTTTAAAGAAAATGTTTTTTTTGGTGAAAGCTCCTTCAATAAAGTGTGTTCAGTTATTGTGGATTCGGACTATTGAACTTTCGTTCAATAGTCCTAGATTCATATATATATATATATATATATATATATATATATATATATATATATAGATAGATATGTGTGTGTGTGTGTGTGTGTGTGTGTGTGTGTGTGTGTGTGTGTATATATATATATATATATATATATATATATATATATATATATATATATATATATATATATGTATATATATATATGTATATATATATATATATATATATATATATATATATATATATATATATATATATGTACATGTGACTACACATACACATGCAGAGATATGCACATTAAGATACATATGTAGAAGGTGAACACAATATGGAACAGCCACTATGCCTGCAGTTAACATCTGAACAACTGGACACTGTATGGGCCACCCATGCATATGACAATCGTTGCCTGCAACATATGCCCACAGAGAGGTCATAGGAAAAAAACACCACACACAGGTTTGCAGAAATGGAAAACCTTTATTTGTGTACTATTACAGTTTTATATGCCATGTCATATGGCTGTTCTGACACTGACATCCATATAAACAGAGTAATGCAATTATGAAACAGTTATACTAATACAGTAGTCTGGAAAAGTTTACAAATGTTGCTGTCCAGGCCAAGCACTTCATGTTGTACAATAGTAAAGACAGACTGGTCCACAGGATTCCAAACAATCAACAGTAAGTAATGCAGGTGTATAGTTCAGCAGTCTCTATCTACACTCTGTACAAAATCACTTGGTGGTAAAGACTTCAGTTGACCAAATGGAATGTAACTGTTACATAACAAGGCATAACTGACACCATCACAAGCACACTAGCAAACAGAACAGTTTGTATGGCAGGAAGCAGTAGACCTGCATTAACCCAATTTATGTAAGTCATGCAAATATAGGTGACGTACATGGTACTGTACATCCAGATACCTTAAGGCAGCTCACCCCTGATGCCCCCACATTTTGTAACAGCCTAGGTCATTTATGGTGCACCCCCCAGACTCAATAATACAGGGCCATATACCACTGTTACATACACTGGCCTCTGGAATGCATAACACACATGTATTGTGTAGGTGAAGCCCACACATATATGGCCCCGACCCCACTGTATGTGTGGGGGATGCAACAGCAGTGGACTGATGGCAGCAATGGCAGTGTGATATACTCACAGCCCACTAAAGAACAACCCCTGACAGCATGTCATATGTGCAAAGTTTGGTATGTAGGTGAAGGACAGAGACTGGAACCCAGGCCCATATGTGGAAAACAGTTGCCATACACTAAACAAGATGCTGGTGTTACAGGATAGTCTGCAACATACACTTAGTCAGGGAATTGAGGTTAGAAACATAAATGGATGTAGCCATGCACTGATAGCACTCAACACACACACACTGCCAGTGACATATCTGACACAGGACCTGTGCAGTGGACAGACAAAACATGATAGACACACCTCTGGTCACCAAGAGGTAGGCCTATAGTTGAGAGCTATGTGGACAGACTGCATTCCAAGGTAAACTAGTATGTACACACACACACACACACACACACCCTGTAACACCAGTACTATACAAAGCATAACACAACTCTACTCACACTCTGTCTGTAGTTCTGATACCTCCTACAAATATGTAGTTGGCCTGAGTTGCCGGTTCTCCTGTAAGAGGTATTGCTACCTGCTCTCTGTAACACTGACACCCATACACAGTAAAGATGTCCATCACACAAGAAAGGTAAAGGGATCATGCCCACATGATGTAGAAATTTATAGTAGGTGGTTGCCATGACAGTGGTAATTGGAAGCACTACACAGCAAGGTGCATGCAGTTAGCAAGTGTAGGACACTGACTGGTGCAGAGGCCATCACCTGATCAAGTGCATCTCCTACTAAAGCCAGGCTGTAATCTAATCAAAGCAGCTCAATCCTCTCACTGGAGACTAACAGTGGAAGACACGGGCATTTAGGCAGCTGCCATTCATAAAGACATCATTCCCACAACAGGTATGTGAAGTATATGTACATGTATTAGAATGTAGTACGTGGTCTATCATAATGGGATAGTTGATGTGGTGTTGTTGTGATGATGTTCAATTTAACAACTGCTATGGGCAATAGTGTCTGTCCCTGTGGGTAGTGGGCCATAGCTGTTAACTGTGCAGGTCAGCACTGACAGACAAGATGTAAGCCATCAAAGTGTGTGCTGTGTAATGGGAAGTATGTTTATTATGTGGCCAATAGCTGGTGGTGGAAGTAATGCTATTATGATGGACATGTGGGAGCCATGGTCCACCACTAACAGGATACTCAGGTGAATCTGTAATGTAGCATGCCAGAATGCCATAGGTGTGTAATAGGGTTACCTACAATCAGGTCCCAAATATACCACACTAATGTCAGGCCATGTCCATATGGCACCTGTCTGTGTTGTAGCAAGGCAGAACAGTGCAGCTGTGTAGGAAGGTGTTGTGAGACTGTGGAACTGATGTCTGAATGTACCCCATGCATAGGTATGCGTATGTGTACATGTGTTACATATATAATATATAAGGATATATATGTATATCAGCATGTATGTCCAGAAATAAACATATACCCATGTGTAGACATATAAATGTGCACATACATATGACATCACATATATCTGCACATATATAGATATATACCTATATGCACATGTCTACATATGTACAAACACACACACAAACATATGTGCCTTTTTTAGGCAAAGTTCAAAGGACAAAACCACCCACCGTAATAGGTACAAGCATGCAAAATCTGAAGGCAATGCTATTCAATGCTAAAAGTCTAAACCTCAACATGAACTCTCTTGAGGCACTCCTAAAAATGGAGAACATCAATATCTGTGCAGTAACTTGACCTGGTTTAAGGCTCCAGAGAGCACCCCTGCAATACCAGGCTACAATTCTTACCACACTTTTCGGACACCAAACCAGGACTGAAACACTAAAGGTGGAGGAGTGTCCATATTCACCAAGGATATTCACACCACCAGGCTAGTTGCCCAACACAATGCATCTGAAATTCTCCAGGGGCAATTAACACTAGGTTAGACTGCAATCCAAATTGTAGCTTGCTACAGATCCCCCACCATGCCCCAAGATTCTCACTACAACTTTCTAAACATACTGGAAAATATTAAGATACAACCAAACACCCTAATACTGGGTTATTTCAACTACCCTGCCATTAACTGGGAAAATTACTTGTGTAACAACACCTTTGCCCAACAGTTCTTGGAATTCATAAATTCTAATGCCCTGGATCAACTAATCCATAGTCCCACCAGGGGCTCCAATATCCAAGTCATTAGCAACATGGGAAATTGATGCTCCACACCTATGGTCACCCCCTCGTTGGTCAGGTCAGACTATAAGCTAATCACCCTAAGCATTCACATCCCACCCCCAAACCCCAGTAAGGAAACCTCCATAAAAAACTTCTCCAATGCCAATTTCATGCTACTCAAGTCAGAAGTGACAAACTTCATGACACTCATGCAGACAGGAATTGAAAGTGCGACTGCTGAGTCCTACACTAAGACACTGTATGAGCATGTCCACTCATGCATGAATCATGACATCCCAAATAGAAACAAGATGCTCTCTTCCAAAAAACAGGAAGCCAATCTGGTGGTCTCCTGCCATAAACAAACATTACAACAAAAGGAAGAAACTGTTGCAGAAAAGAGGAAAATTCCAGGATGCAAAAAGCTCCCTTACCAGCCTCAGTAAGAAGCTAAGATCCCTCATAAAATCCTCCAAAGCTAGTTACAAAAATAAAATTGCCAAAGATTCCAAAGACAAACACAAGGCATTCTATAACTATGTTAAGAATCTAAATAGCAATGCACAGATCTGCTCTGAGCTACAACAGAATAGCATTAAATATACTGATCCCAAGGATATTGCCAATATCCTGGCAGATCGATTCATTGTCAACTTCACCCCCTCTCACCCCCTAAACGGCCCATCTCAATACCGGAAGATTGCCAAATTCTGGTAATAATGGTCACACAGGTAAAAAACGCACTCTCCAGTGCTAAGAATACAGCATCCATGGGACCAGATGAAATCCCGGGCTGTGTACTACATGAATTACAAAATGAACTGGCACCTCACCTAAGTGTCATGTTTAATCATACCCTCACCTCAGGCTTCATGCCCACAGAGTGGTGTACAGCTACAGTTATTTCACTCCACATAGGGGGGATATACCTTGGATCCCAGGAACTACCGCCCCATCAATCTGACGAGCCTGATCTGCAAGATCATGGAACGTATTAACATGGAAATTATAAACAAAGACAATGACAACCTTCAAACACTGGACCCCACCCAGTTTGAGTTCATGAAGGGCTGAGCTTTTCTCCTGAACCTGATTGACTTCTTCAAATCAGTCTCCAGAGCTGTGTACGAGGGTAAGGCAGTCCACACAGCCTATCTAGACCTCGCCAAGGCCTTTGACACCATCTTCCATTCTGGAATCACAGATAAACTTACTAAGCTGGGCATTAATCCCTACATCACTCAATGGGTTGCCAACTGGCTTACTGACAGAACCCAGACTGTAAACGTAGCTGACTCCAAATCCAGCTCCAGACAAGGGACAAGTGAAGTACTTCAGGGTTCAGTCCTGGGACCGCTCTTGTTTGGCATCTACTTCTCTGACGTACAGGCCAACACTAAGGGACTCTGGCTAACAAAGTTTGCAGATGACTGCAAACTGGGAGCCATTGTTGAATCCCCAAATGATGTGGATACTCTACAAAAGGGCCTTACAGAAACAGATGCTTAGTGCCAGAGCCATGGGCTCAAGCTCAATGACAAGAAATGTTATCCCCTTTGGGAAAAAACATGTACCCAAGAATTACCACATAGGTGGCATTACACTAAACACCAAAAGTGTGATAAGATACTTAGGGACACAGGTGGACAGTGGTATCACCTTCAATAACCACATCGCCCCAACAGTCAGGAAATCCTTCTATGTGGCACACATCATCACTAAGGGCTTTTCATCCAGAAAAAAGGAGGTCATTGTCCCACTGTACTCATCCCTCATTAGACCCATTATAGAATACAATGCTCCATTTGGTATGTACCGCTCAAGACATCTGCAACAACTAGAAAGGCCACAGAAATACCTCACTTAAAGAATCACAGGCCTAGAGCAGATGCCCTGTGCTGACCGCCTTAAAAAATTCCAGCTATACTCTGTTGCATATCATCTACTCAGAGGCGATCTCTGCTTAACATACAAGGCCATGTCAAACCCAGAGCTGTTGGACATGCTACACTTAAAGAAATCCCAATCCCTCAGAGCCACATGCTCCAGGGATCTAAGCCTTGTCATCACAATAAACAAAACATGCTGGAGGAATAGGTTCCTGACCCAGAGACTCCCCACACTCTGGATTAGACTGCCCATATATGTCAAGCAGAGCCCCTCTCTGGCCATCTTCAAAAGGAATCTTAACAATTGGATGAGAGAAAGGAAATTCACCCTGGGGATCACATCAGTCACCCTGCTAGACAGGGGTCCAGGGAAGTAAATAGTGTGGGAAGAAATAGCCAGGGAATTGTTATGGCTAGGCTTGTATAGGCCCTAGGGCCGATAGCCTAGTAGCAACCTATGAACCTATGTATGTAAAGACATGTCCTCTATATCACTACCAATGTGATGTGTGATATGTGTGAGGCAGCAGCACACATAACAATATACACAGATATCTACAGCTGGCAGTGTGTGCACCATGGATGGGTATGTCACATGTTAGTCTCTTGTTGGCACCACATTGTCCCCGTCTGTGAAGTATGCAATGGGAATATGGGGAGGTATGGCAGGTACACATGTGGAGGTGTTCAGGACTGGTAGATATAGAGGACAGTCTACAGAGGTGGTATGTGACACATGTGGTGGGTAAACACCATGGATGGTGTGTATGGTCTGTGATGTGGATGCTCCATGGTCCCCAATATGGGCACAATGGGAACAAGCCTCCCACCCACTGCCACTCACAACAGCAGTCCACGTCCTGAAAGTGCCTGTTCTGGAGTCTGAGCAGGAGGAGCATGTTGGCTGTGTGAATGTGTACTGGTTGCCTAAGACTGATGTAGCAGATCCTTCATGTGTCTGTGGAGCCCGGTATGGAACAGACCCTAGACCTGAGCTCAGGTGACAGGAACATGTCTGTGTGTGCCCTGGGGGCCAACATTCCTTGGGTGGTTCCACCTGATGGTATTGCTGTAACAGTACACCAGGAGGCCTCAGGTTAGGACACACATGTGATGTGGCCAGGTATCATGGGCAGATGGGTGTGGAGAGGTGGATCAGCTGGCCAATAGAACATATACATGTCATTGTGTCACTGTTATAGAACATTTGTTGGTAGTAATGGTCTACATGTCCAACAGCATGCATAGATATCCTCAATAATACAGACTGTCAGATGTGCAAGCAATCATAGAACCACTGGCATATATGTAACCCTAGTGCCCCTGACAATGGCATGCAGGTAAATAGTCTGTAAGAGGCCAGCAATGATAGTGTCCACACAGGGGACATGGCTACAATCACATAGCAGAAAGTGTGGTACAATACAAAATCTGTCCAAATGGTAGTTAATCTGTAGTCATAGCTAATGAGTTGTGTGTACAGTCTGTTGAAGTTGATATGGTGGGGGGTGACAGAGATGTGTATTATGAACTGTGGTAATCTTGCCCTATGAGTTGCTCAGACCTGTTTCCATCTTTATGTCTTTCAGCCAAGATGGCAAATGCACGGTTACCCACCTTTTCCAATGCTGAGAATGACATGGTGACAGCACACATAATCCAGAACTATCCACTGCTGTTTGGCAGGCATGCACATGAGCAGCAGGAGTGGACCACCCTATGGAATGACCTAGTCCACAGGGTCAGTGATGTTGTACTGCACAACTACAGTTATGAGCAGTTCTGGCATCATTGTACTGACCTGCTCCGCAATGCCTGTTGGTGTGCTGCTGCAGTCCGGGGTGATCACCTCAGCACAGGGGGAACCATGCCATCCATCCCCCGACATGTTTGGAGGAGCTCCTGGCCAGCCTCATAGCACCTGCCTATCCAGAACACTGACAAACACTGGACCCCTTCATGGAGGTGGATGTCACCCATGCACCAGCTGAGGAGTATGCAGGTAAGGACACTGGGCACATCAGTAGACCACTGTTGTGTAAATATCCACAGTGGTACAGGTAGATCATGCATATCTGACATGTCATAGATATATTGTGTTGCTGCATTGTAGTGATAAACAGATGTCCAGATGTGGTAGTATTGTGGGAATTTACCATTGATATATGATAGTACTACACCCAGTCTGTAGCAGTGCCACAGGTGTGGCCACTGGCATTGCATCTTTCACCTTCTTACGTAGGTCCCTCCGGGATAACAAGGCAACAGCCTGTAGCTAGTGAGTATGTCTTATGTAGATGCATGCCAACACACCGGGCATGTAATGGTGATGGTATATTCCATGCACACATCTAACACACCTACCTTGATTGCATGCTGTGCATGTGCATGTATTGTTGTTGTGAAATGCATGGTCTCACAGGGGCAACCATGATGGGGTATTGGAAGGGTATGTCACACATCTGCATGATAACTAACATCCTGTTATTGCGGAATGTGTCCACAGAGAGTAACATACTGTTGGTAGACATGGCCTACAGTAGTGACATGTTTGAACAACACCCATATAAAGTACAACACCAGTATATATACCTGTAGGACAATACCAACTGCTGCAGAGATACACTATGGCATAAGGCATTACAGTAGTCCACATTATCACCTGCGTCTAGGCTGCAACATGTGGTGTTCAGTGTATGGGACACTGCAATGTGACACAAATGTGTAGGGCTTACCTGTCATGCATCTATATAAAAGCTGAGGGAGGGGCGTCTCAGCATGACACACCAGTGCACTGCAGCAGGGATCATAAGGATAGTAGGAATGGCTCTATCTGCATATAGTCAGGTTCAGGACCTATGGCAGCCGTAACCCTACCCACACTGCAATAGTGATGGATATTGCGTGAACTCCATGGGATGTGCACATGAGTAGACCTTGCAGTCATGCAGAATAGGGGGACATGTGTAGGGTAGACTGAACATACACTGGCAAATTCAGAAGGCCCACGCTGGTATACCCCTGTCATGAGCAGTGACTGCTGTAGTACACACAACAAGAGGTGTGATAAACTGTCATGATAAGGATGTGCACACATATGCCTACATGGTGTGTATGCATTGTGGTCAGCATCCGCACACCTAACACAATCTGTAGACACTGCATGTGAAAGTACAGGACATATGTCACAGGCTTGTGTACTGCTAAGATATGTGGTGATGTGGTCCCATGGCAGATCAAGGATGTGTGTGTAAAATCAATAAAGGTGTGTACACCCTCCATAGCCATGGTATTCTCTGATGGTTGTCAGTGTAAGCATTTCTGCAGTGATCATACATGGTCTGTTGATGTTGACAGCTGTAAATCAATGACAACAGTCAACATATCATCCCAGGTATGTGTTGCTGAAAAACATAGGGCTGTGAGAAGTAAAGTTGACATAACTGACACACCACTACACATTCCGCAATGGGTTGTACACCTGTGAGTTGTGGTGCACAGTACATGGCAGGGTGCCGAACAGGTGCACAGCAATACTGTGTACATGGGTGCAGTGGTATCCAGGGGCATCACCTAGTGACACAACACATGCATCACACACATGTATATTGTTGCTAGCATGAATTGACTATAGCTGAACTGCATGCGGTTCTGTACCATATGTTCTGCATGTTGGCAGATGGGTAATAGGAGGACTGTGTGTACGATCATTGTGCAACTTCACATGTATGCAAGTGTGTGTGTGTGTGTGTGTGTGTGTGTGTGTGTGTGTGTGTGTGTGTGTGTGTGCATCCTGGTGGTTAGGTAGTTTGTCTGCAGGGTCACTCTAGTGAAGTGGTGGGAGGTAGATGCATGTATGATGTGTGTGTGCATGTGTCAGTGTGCGTGGCCATGTATGCACATGTGTGATTGTGGGATGTTCATATGGCTGTACCCCCCTTTGGGACCGTGCAGTACAAGGACACGGACTGCCACATTACACACCAAGAATACCTGTCATGTGTGTAATCACAGGGCAGCAAATAGTATAATATGATCTGTAGCATGGAACAGGCATGCAGAAGGAAGGTAGACTCCATGTAATCATTTAATATCGCAGTCAGCAGAGAGGCAACCAACAGCCCACATATGCAGCTTTACAGATGCATTGGGGAAGTAATAGTCAACACTAGGGAGTATATCCAGATATTACAGGTGTTACATGATGGGCTGACGGAGCAGCATATCTGGCATGTACTGCGCATTACATACACATGACACACCAGTGGGAGGTATTATGGATACAACATATTCCACACATATAGGGGCCATGCACATAATTTTCAGCCATACAGAGGGTGCACACCGAATGATAGCAGTGAGGCCATGTAAATCCAGTAGACACAGGTCAGGCAGGTAAAGTAGCAACAGGCCTTGTGTTGTAGCCACTTGTTTGGGCATTTAGAGGACTGTGATGTTAATGAGTGGTATCAATGTGTGTATGTTAACAAGTGTGATACAGGATGGGGTAACACATGGACATATACATCGGACTGACTGTAAAGCCATGGGCAGGTAGGTATTACGGAGGTGTGTGTGTGTGTGTGTGTGTGTGTGTGTGTGTGTGTGTGTGTGTGTGTGTGTGTGTGTGTGCATGTGTGTACTCTTAGGCAATGCTTTGCAGGTTTTAAAGTGCGTTTATTGTTTCCCCCACAGGTGGTGAGGTGGGTCAGGTTCTCTCCTGCATGCAATCTGATGTAGGTGTCCATACAGACACCAGTGATGATGATGATGATGATGATGATGATGATGATGTTGAGGCACAGGTGGGGTTGTCAGGGGCCGACACTGCACCATTTGACATCCATCTATTAGCCACCCAAACCCCACACACAGTGCCTATACACACCCCATCACCAGTGGCCATAGCAGAGGGACAGCTGGCATTCATTGGCAGTGCATTGGAAAATGTGGTAACCATGCCTACTGTGTCCGGTTGCAGTAGGCATAGCCGGATGTCTGGCAGGCTGCCACATAGGCAGATGTCCCAGGGTGCTCGTGGTAGGTCCTCTGGACATCATGCCCCTGGCAGAAGCAACATAGCTGCTACCAGCAGAAGCATATTTCAGGCTGTAATGGTGGTGCAGGCATGTATTGAGCATTACACCAGACAGGGCCTTAGGCTGCAGAGGGCTGCTCTTGTAACTGTAAGCGACAACCTCTGTGAACTGTAGGGTGCCATCTGTGCTTCTACCAAGCAAGCAGATAGATGGTATGATGAGATGATGGCCCTCATTGGCTGTGGTGTGTCTGTGCTTCAACATGTGGTGGGGCTGTGGCGATGCCTGCATGGATGTGAACCAGCAACACCAACAGCTGGCAGTCAACACTGACGTGCTAGGACAACAAGGGGCTCCTGTAGTGGCAGTTGCAGCCTCGGCAGTGTGGGAGGTGTGCTGTCCACACCACACTACAGCAGGCCAAGTGCACGTGGTCCTGACCAGTCCCAGGAGGGATCTGGTACCAGTGGACAAATGTAATCAGCAGATGAGAGTAACACATTGATGCCTGTACCCGGACATGCCCACAAAAACCCTGACAGGCACAGTCCATCTGTCCATGGCAGGAGGCAATGAACTGCACACCCTGCCAGGTATGGCCTGCAACTGTCCATAAACACCTGTGTAGGGCAGCCACATGGCAGAACTGTGTGCATGCATACCCACACACTATGCAAACACACCTAGGGCAACCCCACACCTACACACACCCCATCACCTCAGCCAGCTCCCCAGAGTACACCCCTCATCCACACACATGGTGTCAAATGTATGGCCCACCCTCAGCCTCTGGCAAACCAACACCACACCCTGGGGATATGATGATACATGTGTCCCATCCCTGTCATCCATACCATCAATGCAGGAACAGGCTGATATGGTTCTGATGCACACGGTGACTGTACAACAGTGTACCATAGTCCTGCAGTGTAACATGTTGCAGGGAGTAGAGTGTGAGGCATATTTGGCAGGTAGTGTAGCCACCCAGCAATGATGTCTTATAGCTATTAGTAACACTGGTTGGTTGTGGTCTCTAAAATGTTATCCATGTGTGTTGTAGGTGTACATGTGTCAGCACAAGGATGGTCTGCAGTCATAATGCACAACAGGATATGTTACTGTGCTGACACTATGGCTGTGACATGTCAGGGGTACAGTCAAACACATTTCACAGGTTACTATTCCGGTTATTGCCTGTGCTACATGAACAGGTGGCCTGCTGAGGCATGTATAGCCGCAACCTGATGTAGACCCATCCACATACATGCACACTGTTACTTACCAACACTGGGACTAGACCCCTACCTAGCTATGTTGTGATACTGACGTGTGTGGCTTACATTGCACACACCACACAGTGTTTAGGGTGAGGTGTGACCCAGTTTACAAGGTACATGCAGAACATCTCCCAGCATGCACAGTATGCTAATGGGTATGTAATGGGTGTATTTGGATAATACATAGTGTGACATACCATCATATACACATTTACAGACACATAGCCAGATACACATCTGAGATACCAGGGCCTATCGCTGCTAACTACCTTGACCATGTCTCCAATGTGTTAAAGGTAGGCTGCACACATCACATGAATAACTGGCTTGGATTGTGGTAACAGTTACCTGTATGATTGATGGTGACAGTAGTAACCATAACGTGGTACATAGGTTCATAGGTTCATAGGTAGGTACTAGGCTATCTGCCCGAGGGCATTTATAAGCCTAGACAGAGTGTGTCGGCTTTCACCACCCCATTGATTAATTATCTGAGCCTCTGTCAAGCGGAGCCAATGAAGTGATCTCAGGGGTGTACTTTCTGTTACCCATCCACTCGTCAAGGCTTCTCTTCAAGAGTGTTAGTGAGGGGCTCTGCCTAATGTAGTTAGGAATTTTGTTCCAAAGCATGGGGAGTCTCTGTGACAGGAATCTATCCCTCCAGCATGTTCTATTTATTGTTGTGGTGAGGTTTAGCTCACTAGAGAGCGTGGCTCACAGTGACTTGGATTTCTTTAGGTGGAGTATGTCCATCAATTCTGAGTTGGACATGGCTTTGTAAGTCAGGCTGATATCACCTCTGAGTAAGCTATATGCCACTGAGTACAGCTGGAGTTTTTTCAGTCAGGCTGCATAGGACATATGTTTGAGGCTAGTAATCCTCTTGGTGAGGTGCTTTGGTGGTCTTTCAAGCTGTTGGAAGTGTCTTGTGAGGTACATCCCAAATGGGGCATTGTACTCTATGATGGGTCTGATGTGTGACGAGTAGAGGGGCACTATAACCTCTTTATTTCTAGATGCGAACCCCTTAGTAATTAGATGGGACATATAGAAGGATTTCTTAACTACTTTGGCAATATGATTGTCAAAGGAGAGATTACTATCTACCTGGGTCCCCAGATTTCTTATTACCTCTTCTGTATTAAGGGGGCTGACGCTTATGTGGTAATTCGTGGGTGCATTTTTTTCCCAAATGGGATGACTATGCATTTTGTGGCATTTAGCTTGAGGCCATGACTTTGACACCAGGTGTCTGTCTCAGTAAGGCCTTTTTGGAGGATGTCTGTGTCAGCTGGAGAGTCAATTATGGTTCCCAGTTTGCAGTCATCGGCGAGCTTGGTTAGCCATAGTCCTCCTGTGTTTGCCTGTACTTCTGAGAAATATATGCTGAACACCACTTGTGACTGTTTTAGAGTCAGACCTGGAGCCCGCTATTCTTACCGTGTGAGTTCTGTCTGTAAGCCAGTTGGCAACCCATCTTGTGACGTAGTGGTTTATGTTCAGGCTGGTGAGGTTTTTCTATAATACCCGAGTGAGGAATGGTGTTGAATGCCTTGGCGAGATCAAGGTAGGTTGTGTGAACCACATTTCCCTCATCTATGGCCTTGGTAACTGTCTCAAAGAAGTCAACCAGGTTTAGTAGGCATGATCTGCCTTTAACAAAGCCGAACTGGGTCGGGTCAAGTGTTTGGAGGTTCCCAATGTCTTTGTTAATGAGTTCCATGATGATGCGCTCCATAGCCTTGCAGTCCAGGCTAGTCAGGCTTATGGGGCGATAGTTACCAGGGTCAGTTGTGGCTCCTCCTGTGTGGAGCAGAATAACCATTGCTGTGCACCATTCTATGGGCATGTAGCCTGTGGAGAGGCTGAGGTTGATCAGCGTGTTTAGGTGGGGGTTTAGTTTGTTCTGTAGTTCATGCAAGATGCAGCCTGGGACACCATCCGGCCCCATTGATGCTGTGTTTTTGGCTTTTGAAAGAGCTGTTTTCACCTGTGCTTCTGTGATTTCTGGGGCACTACACTTTTCTGGTATTGTTGTGGGCCCTTTTGAAGGTGAGAGAGAGGTGAAGTTTGCACTGAATCTATCTGCCAGTATGTTGGCAATATCAGTAGGTTGTGTATATTTTGTGCTATTTTGCACTATCTCAGAGCTTATCTGTGAGTTGCCACTTAGATTTTTGACATAGCTAAAAAGGCTTTATGGTTATCTTTCAAGTCCTTGGCTATTTTTCTTTCAAAGTTAGCCTTGGATGATTTTATGAGGGACCTTAGTTTCTTACTGATACTGATCAGGGATGTCTTTCCTTCTTGGGATTTGCTTTTTTTCTGAACTAGTTTCCTCCTTTTGTTGTATAACCTGTTTATGGCAGGGGTCCACCAAACTGGTTTCCTTCTCTTAGGGGAGTGAGTCTTGGTTTTGCTAGGGATGGCACGATCCATGCATCCTTGTAGGTGCTCATAGAGTGCAATTGTAAAGGATTCTGCATCTTGGGCAGTGTTATCCTTTAGCGTGGGGGCTGTGAAACTTACCACCTCTGACTTACGTAAGGTGAAGTTTGCTTTAGAAAAGTTTTTCACTGTGGTTTCCTTGGTTGGGGGAGGTGGTGGGGTGTGGACATCCAGGGTGATTAGTTTATGGTCTGATCTAACCAGTGACAGGTTGACCGGTACGGAGCACTTGTCGCCCATGTTGGTAATGACCAGGTCCAATATGTTGTGGCCTCTGGTAGGGGAGTTTATCAGCTGATCCAGGGCATTTGAGTTGATAAATTCCAGGAAGCACTGAACCTGGGAGTTTGTACTCAAGTAGTTTTTCCAGTTAATGGTAGGGTAATTGAAATCTCCCAAGATCAGGGAGTTCGGTAGGACCTTCATGTTTTCCAGTGTCTCCAGAAAGGCGGAGTGGTGGTCCTGGGTCATGGAGGGTGATCTGTAGCAGGCCACAATTTGCACTGCAGATTTGCCCGATGTTAGTTGCACATGGATGATCTCAGAGGTATCATGCTGTGCCACTAACCTGGAGGTGTAGGTATCCTTGATGAATATGGATACACCCCCTCCTTTTGTGTTTCGGTCCATGTTCTGTGGCCGAAATGTGTGGTATGAGTTTTAGCCCATTAGTGCTGGAGTGCTCTCTTGAACCTTGAACCAGGTTTCAGTTACTGCACAGATGTCGATGTTCTCCATACTTAGGAGTGCTTCGAGCTCATGCATTTTGAGATTTAAACTCCTGGCGTTGAGTAGCATAACCTTCAGTTTTTTACTTGTGCTGTTTACGGAGGTGGGTTTGAATTTTGAGCTTTGCCTAAAAAAGGCACTATGGGGGCAGCAAGAGCCTTGGCCAGTATTCGAAAGCCAAGGGGTGACAGGTGCAAGCCGTCTCTTGCGAAGCAACGTGGCTTGTTGAGCATATCATCCCAGGCTGACAGAGACTGAATCCCCATTGAATGACACCAGAAGCTTAGCCAATTGTTGAAATTGATCATTTTTTCTTTATACTGAGGTATCATTCTTGGTGAGGGCAGGATGCTACTCAGGGTCAGGGTCATACCCACCAGGGCTACATGATCAGAGAGCTCTTCCATGTCTCTTTTCATGTAGTCCAAGAAGGTATGGCTCAAGTCGTTCACACCAACATGAACAATGACAGAGTCATATTTGTACTTGTTCTGGAGTGACCTGAGTGCTTGTGTTATGTGGCGGATTCTGGCTCCCGACAGGCAGCCAACAGTAACCTTCTCCTTGTCCAGCCTAGTGAGTGGGGCATCAGTGTGCCTGACTATTGAGTCACCTATTACTATTGTGTTAGGTATGTTATTTGCCTTAAGGGCTGTGATTGTGCGGCACATTGATTTTGTGTTTTATGTGTTGTCTGGTTTGTGACGAGAGGTGCAGGTTTTGTGGGTGTCTGCTTTGGAGCTCTCTGATGCTTTTGCAGGTTTTTATTTAGAGTCTCCGAGTATGATTTAGTGTATTTATGTGTATCTTTTGCCAGTGCTGGTTTAGTAGGTCTATGTGAGGCTGGAGGTGTGGTGCAAGTGTTAACCTTCTCCACATGACTGTCTGTTCCAGTCTTGAGTGGAGATACCTTAGCCTCCAGTTTGGCTATACAATTGCATCTCTCACATATGTTAGTGTTTTGTGGTAGGAGGAGAGGGCTGTCTGTGTACATGAGGCAGTTGTAACATTGCCTCAGGATACCCAGATTCACCAGCTGGACTGGAGAGTACACCTGAAGTTGCCCTTTGGTCATGCCTGAATAGTAGGGTGAGCTGTTTAGTCACTTGGTTGGTGAGGGGTGGATAAAGAGCCTTGCCCTGCTGGGCAGTCAAGTGTCGGGGTATATTAGTGCTTGCTATTAGGTCTGAGCAAGTGCTGGACTGTAGGATGCTTTTTGAGTGCTTAGGATGAGAGTTAGACTAGTTTCAAGTGAAAAACTGAAGGAGACTTAGTGGAGCCAGGAATAATTTAACCCTAGATAACTGGTGCTGCCCGGTGCACAAAACCATGCAACGCGTTTTTTAAACTACTAACTTCTGGGCTGGAACCACTCCTCCAGGGACAGATGGCTGCTCAAAGTTCCCCTCTATCACAGGTGAACAGAGAAACTTCCCTCTATCCAAATAAGGTATGGGCAACTCAGAAACTTGTAACACAGCCCTGAATTCAGCACTAGCCTGAAAACTGGACTATACTAGCTTAGAAAGGTGGGAAACAAGAAATGTTCAAGTGAAAAACTGAAGGAGACTTAGTGGAGCCAGGAATAATTTAACCCTAGATAACTGGTGCTGCCTGGTGCACAAAACCATGCAACGCGTTTTTTAAACTACTAACTTCTGGGCTGGAACCACTCCTCCAGGGACAGATGGCTGCTCAAAGTTCCCCTCTCTCACAGGTGAACAGAGAAACTTCCCTCTATCCAAGTAAGGTATGGGCAACTCAGAAACTTGTAACACAACCCTGAATTCAGCACTAGCCTGAAAACTGGACTATACTAGCTTCGAAAGGTGGGAAACAAGAAATGTCTTTATTTTTTTTGTAAAGATAAGGCAAAAAACAGTAAAATGTACACTTAAAACAGCTTTAAATGACTACAAGTGATCAGAATAGGCTATCACACTTTAGTGTGTAGCCTACAACAGTTAAACAATTTATTTAAACAAAAACAACTTTTTAAAAGTGCAGGCAGTCAAATAAGTACAAAATGTGAAAAGAAAACAAGCTTTTAAATCACAATAAGTGCTGGAAAATCAGTGTTTAGGCAGAAAACAGTCAAGTACAGCAAGAAAATACAGAAAACTGATAATCACTCCAAAGTCTCTCTTTTAAGCTAGAAGGCTTATATAAGTTTAAGGCTTTCTAGTGCTTTCCAGTAGGTTAGTTACAGGAAAGATGGGAAACAAGTGCAGATGTGGTCTTTTAAACCAGAAAGTTGAAAGAGATGGACAACTTCCTGAATGGTCAATAAACTACAATTCCTGGGCCAATAACCACTCCTCTTGTGGTAGACAGGCTACCTAGTACTTACCACTCCCACTGATAAGCTAGAAGGCTGCACTCCAAGGGCTTGGGGGGCTCAGAAGCTTACAAACAGTCCTGGATACAGCAAATCTGTACCTGGACTAGACTAGTTACGAGAAAGGTGGGGATCAAGCACATACACGGGTTTTAAAACCAGAAAGTTGAGAGAGATGGAAAAAAAACTGCCCAAATGGCCAACAATCTACAATAAGATAAGCTAGAAGGCTTCCCTCCAACACAGAAAGGCTTGTGGGGCTCAGAAGCTTACCAACAGTTGTGGATACAGCAACTCTGTATCTGGACTAGGCCAGTAACAGGAAAGGTGGGAAACAAGTGCAAGAGCGGCTTTTAAACCAGAAAGTTAAAAGAGATGGGAAAAACTGCCCAAACGGCCAGTAGCTACAATTTCTGGGCCAGAAACCACTCCTCTTGTGGTAGATAGGCTACCTAATGCTTACCACTCCCACTGATAAGCTAGAAGGTTTCCCTACAACACAGAAAGGCTTGGGGGCTCAGAAGCTTACAAGGAGTCCTGGATACAGCAAATCTGTACCTGGACTACACTAGTTACAGAAAAGGTGGGGAACAAGTGCAAATGCAGGATTTTAAGCCAGCAATTTGAAAGAGATGGAAAACTGCCTAAACGGCCAATAAACTACAATTTATGGGCCAAAACCCACTCTTCCCATGGTAGATAGGCTACCTGATGCTTACCACTCCCACTGATAAGCTAGAAGGCTTCCCTCCAACACAGAAAGGCTTGGGGGGCTCAGAAGCTTACAAAGAGTCCTTGATACAGCAAATCTGGACCTGGACTAGACTAGTAACAGGAAAGGCAGGAAACAAGCACAAACACAGGCTTTTGAATCAGAAGGTTGAAAGAGATGGAAGAGCTTCCCAAACGGCCAATAAACTATAATTTATGGGCCAGAAACCTCTTCTCCTGTGGTAGATAGGTTACCTAGTGCTTACCACTCCCACTGATAAGCTAGAAGGCTTCCCTCCAACACATAAAGGCTTGGGGGGCTCAGGAGCTTACAAACAGACCTGGATACAGCAAGTCTGTATCTGGACTAGATAAGTTACAGGAAAGGCAGGAAATAAGCTAGGAATTTTTTTTTAACAGAAAAGCAGCTAAAACAGCAGTAAATACAATTCAAATGCAGTGCAGGCTAGCACACGTATATCAATATTATGGCAAATGCAGTTTAATTAAATGCAATTAAATTAACAAATGACTAAAAAGCAAGTGCAGAAGGCATTAAATTAGCAGGCTGCTAACAAGCAGTAATAAGTGCAGAGTAAGAACAACTGAAAAGATAACAGCCCGCAGAACAGCAACTAAGACAGTTATAGTAAGAGCTGCTGAATGTATATATATATATATATATATATATATATATATATATATATATATATATATATATATGTATATATATATATATATATATATATATACATATATATTTTTTTTTTGAGGGAGGGAACACAGCAGGATTAAGAGGCTACAGGGATTGTCCTTCTCAAATGCTCTCTTTGTACACAGTAGGAATGCCTATGATCTCACTGCACTCAGTTGACTGAGCAAATGCGATAGGCCCAGAAGGAGTATCCAAATACAAACTTACAAGAGGGACGGGCAGTTTCAAAGCCACCAAGACTAACACCAAAACAAGAACAGGGAGGGTGGGTGGGAAAAACAGTGGAGACACAAGAGACAGAAACAGAAACAATACAGCACCACTACAAATAATAGGCAAGTGTATAAAGTGGCAAAATATGTACTTATCAGTTTGAAATAGATTCCAGCTCTGCACAGCAAGTCTATCAGCTTTCCAACAGTTCACCAAAATGCAATCTGTATTGGAATTACAATGAAATACACCTCAGGCGATGAGTAACAGCTAGGATGTGGGCTGGCTCAACAAGCCCCTCCCTGAAACTAGCCTGAGCTAGCTGAGAAAAAAACACAGTGGAGACACAAGAGACAGAAACAGAAACAATACAGCACCACTATAAATAATAGGCAAGTGTATAAAGTGGGACATATACCTGGTGTACATGGGACATATACCTGGTGTACCTTGGTGTAATAACAGTGTACACAGCACCCACATCTCCCACTGGATATTGTACTCCCTGAAACCCATGATGACACTCTGCCATACCTACCATCACACATTGGCCATGACTGTGATACAACCCATAGTATACCCCAACATTGGTACTACAGGGATATGCATCTCATACACATGCCACATGTGTAGTAGCCTGCCAATCAAGCATAGGTTGCTTGTACATATCCCAGCTGGATACCTGCCATCTGCACATCTGTACAGGGACTGACAGTCATCAGCTTGGCAGGTAGCTATGCAGTAGCATGAGTGCGTTGACAGACCAGTAAGGCGTATATACTATGACACAGCTCACACACCAGGGATTCAACAGGGAGCATTAGGTGTCCAGCCATGCTGACAAGTGTGCCTGCTGTCAGTACTACATTAAGCACTCTGCTCTTGCCTAGGTTAGCACTGTCAACAGTAGTACTGCCATGATACACTACATGCCAGTGTGACAGCACGTACCCTGAGCTACTACACCTGTATGTCACACATTCACATGGATAACAGTGCTGTACAGGCCTCATATATGTCTGTGTCCTGCACATGACACTCACACCCCTAGCTACTGTAATTACAGCACATAGGTGTATGTATTTTACATGGCATTACATACACGTATTACAGGTTATCAGACTGGGTTGTGTGTCCTGGTTACCATGGCTAAGCAATGGTTAGCAAGTATTAACATTGCTGCAATATAATAGCTAGGTTGATTTGCACACTGGTAAGTGATGCCTACACTGTGTAAGTGCCAGTACCCTTACCCATAGCTTAGTACTGCTTAGCTTCGCACAAACCCACACAAACCCACTTAAAGCTGCTCAAAACTGCCTTACCACTTGTATCCGACAGTCCTTGTTCTGCCCAGCAACAAAATGAACAGCCCTTGCAGGTCTTGAACCCAGGACCCTTTACACTAAATTCAGAACACTTAAACCACTATGCCATGACCACTGTGGAGACAGCTGTTGTTTTACCAATATAGCTGTCAATACACATATTGAATAGTATTGTACAATTGCCTTTAGTTCCTAATTTGTGTAGTCCTTGTTATTAATATGACTATTGCATCGCATATGTTGTTTTATCATTATGTGCACATAGCAGATAAATACTGTGAGATACATGTCGGAGGCTATACACAACCATGACTTTTACTCATGACAGGAATATGGTTGTATACATATCATAGGTGTATATATGTCTACATGTACATACACATGTATACTCATACATATGTCTGTATACACATCTGTATAGTGCTACATATATACGGCCATGTGTACATCTCTTGGTATGTATATATGTATACACATATATGTATATATATACATATGTGTATATATAGGTATACATATATGTACATATATGTATATGTGTATATGACTACATAAGTATGCGCATCCTATGTGTACAGATATGCCTAGTTATGTTGGTTATATAACTATATCTGCCTACATATCTATTCTGATATACCTACTACTGTCAATATATCTGTAGATATCCATATGTATATGTGCATATGTATCACTATCTGTATATGTGTAGACATATATTGGTCTGTATATGTATATATCTGGGTGTGTATATGTATATCTATGTACATATACATACCCATCTATATATGTTGATATGTATATGTGTAATCATATGTATAGTTATCTGGATAATTATATGTACATATATTTTCACCATATGTCCTGGACATGGAGTCTAGCCCTACCCCAGCCCCTATAGTTCCAACTTTGTAGTGCAAGGGGATGTCAGGTATATATAGCAGATATATTAGTAGACTATTACTACTGTAACTGGGATTGTCTTCACAGACATGGTGTGTGTGGGAGGCCACATCTGCTTTTCACATGTGTGCCATTAACTACTGACAGACATCAAAAGAACATCATAGTTAAGTACCGCTGCTAGCATGTAATGCCCCTGTGGACTGCAGCAGGGATATTGGCCAATATATGTGGACATTCTGACATACTCTGTACAGTCCAGAGGTATACGCAGAACCCTTTAGTGCAAAACATGTGTACCATGCCTGACAATATGGATGATGAGAGCCATGTAGATGGGTATAACACATAATGACTGGTATACATTTGCCACCATAGTTTATGCATTCACACACCCCTGTCTAGCCTGACACATAATAACCACTGGTACTACCCACTAGATATTTACGCACATCTGTACAGCATCCTACTGCTCTGTCTGACATACATGACTGTTACGGGAGGCCTGGCAGCAGTACATCTGGCAATTATCTGCACATGACATCTCACTGGGTAAGTACACTAAGCTGCTAGGCATGTAACAATGCACTGTGCAGGCTACAGGCATACTGGCTGAACACTGGCATACATCTCCTATGGGGGGAATGCACATGACCTGCATATATAGCAGGCTCTACAGGCATGTCACAGCACAGGGTAAGATACACCTGTGTGAAAGTGCATACCCACAACCAATGTGAACACAGCCACATATGGTAAGCTAGCATAATATTACAGTATATGGACTATCTGTTCAACACCATCCTCATATGTGCCACTCACAGACTAACCCTACATATACTGTGCTGCTTCACAGATTTGTCTGATGGCTGTCTGTGGTATGGGACATCTGTGTATGGCCCTACAAACATGTAAGCCAATACATTAACACACAGTGGAGCAGCATGTAACATCAGATAGGACGGGACATAGAACAATGACATCTACCACAATCTGTACACAGGCTAAAGTACAAATTAACAATACACACACTGTTGACATTCACCATAAGTACACAGACCTCAGTACTGTACAAACATCCACAGAGTGTTCAGGTTATGTCATCAAATATAACCCCTACTGTACATAACATCTGTAGCAGTCTGATATCTCACTGGCTTGTTATCAGATATGATGACACTAATTATGGCATACAGCACATATGCACCTCTTAATGCACGACATATGTACAAAGGTTGACAGAGTTGTGGCTGGAAGCACATACACAGGGCCAATAATGACATGTTGCTGATAACCTCATACATTTACTGTTGTAACAGGGTTTGTTGCAACATATGTCCTATGAGGGATATGAAGTCAGTAACTTTCATGGCTTTCACCATCTACAGACTGCAATCCTCACATTACCTTCTGCAGTTCACAGGTAGATGCTCTGTGGGTAACACATGAAAGCAAAGGCACAACACACTGCCCAGTCTGCAGATGACCCTACAAATGGGGATCCCTCAAACATAGAACTGACATGGCAGGTATTAAAACATATAGGACAGCCATATCCACACACACACTGTTAAACCAGAATTACTCCAAATGCAGTACAGCAGCACTTACAGTATGTAGTCAGGTCAGGCACATCCCCCTCCTGTGTGTTGCCCTGTTTCCACAGTGTATGTTGTTAGAGGTAAATCCCCAATCCATCTGAGATGCTGTTTGCCAAACAACAGATCTAGTTCCTGCTCACAGTGAATGAAAAGGGCCAACACCAACATGATGTCCCTTGATATTGGAGTGTGTTTCCATGCAATTGGCTATGGGAATGTTACCACAGCTGTTCCACATGCTATTAGCTAGGGGAGGGCTGCAATTCGTGCAGAGGCCATCAGCTGATCATGAGCATCACTTAAAATACACATGCTGCTGCCTAAGCAAAGCAGGTGTAGGTCTCCACATCCTCCAGGGTGGGAGTGAGAGAGACAGATAGAGGCAAAGACAAGTCAGGGAGGGGTGGGAGTGTAAAACATAAACATGTTGTGTCACACAACTACCAGCACAGGGTATCAAACCCCTGATGACTATGTAGTGCTATCACAGTTCTATGAAGTTATTGGATGCACCACATAGGTTACCTGTTGTGGAGCCCTCAGAACATATATGTGATGGTAAGTGACATCTGCAAAAGGGATATGGTAGTTATACGGTAGGTGATGTACACATGCCTGTCTGCATGAACAGTTGCCAGCGTCAACACAGCCACACTCTCACAGGGACGCACACACATTGTCACACTTGGCAGGACCAGGATTACAACTCATCACTAGTGAAATTGCCACAACACATTACCATGCAGGTATCACATGCACCACGCAGGTCGTACGGAGGTTATATGAGCAAAGGGTATGGGTAGGTGTCTGACATCAGACAGCATGCTTCAGTATACCAATGAGGGTTGTAGTAAGTGTGGATGTGATCATACACATCATACAACACACACACAAACACACAGGGTGCCAGCACTGACATGCATGGGTGGATTTCTGCACTGGTGTGCGGTGGTCGACTGTGCCAGATGGCTATACAAGGGTAGGTGATGGGTATACCTTGACATCAGGCCACATGACAATGGTCTGCATTGTGGCTCATGGCTGTAGTTTCTGCATTTGCCTGCACAGGTGGGTATTGTATTCCCCATCCAGCCACCTGGGTGACTATTGTGTGTGGCCAATGCTGTGCATCTCTTGCCATGTATGTGTTTCTTAGTCCATGACATGGACGGTGCCTGGGATGTGCACCCCTTCCACATGCATGTACAGTGACATGTGGAACTGTACCTGGGGTGACTGGCCCGGGTTGTGTACACAGATTATCATCAGATGTGCCAGTCTTGGCCACCTGTGGCAGAAACTGGTAATGGACAGTAGGTTTACCCTGCACCTACATTGATTAAATGCTAACAGCATTCCCTGGTGCCAGTGGCATTTGTCCATACAGGGCATGTTTTCAGGCATGGTATGTCCTTTGTGTGTCACATGTGATGGCACCACAGGTGTTGCAGGCGTCCAGTGGGGAACATGGGGATGGCGCACTGTCTGCATGTACATGCCTATTGGACAGATGGACAGGGTGCCATGCCCTCTGTAGCCCACTGCAATCACTCCATAATTACTATCAGTGGCCAGTATGCAGTGTACTTTCCACATACTGGCTGTTGGCTAGGCGTGTGTGTGTGTGTGTGTGTGTGTGTGTGTGTGTGTGTGTGTGTGTGTGTGTGTGTGTGTGTGTGTGTGTGTGTGTGTGTGTGTATGAGACATGGGTTGAGAGTGTGCTCTGGGTAATACTGGGGTTGCTAACTGTGATTGCCTGGCCTTGATGTCACATGTATAGGTATGGATTTGCACCTCAACCTCTTAGCTATTTCACATCTGTTATCCCTGTATGGTGGACATTGTGATATATACTAGGGCCACCATATAAAAAATTTGCAAAACCTATTCCACATTGGGCCCAGGTGTTACACACTCACACCCACCTCTAAACAGGATACGAGCTACAAACACACACACACACACACACACACACACACACACACACACACACACACACACACACACACACACACACACACACACCTGTCATGTCTGGGAGGAGAACCCCTAGCTAACTACTTTATTACACTACAGCACTATGCAATTATATTATGCACCACAGAGTTTACTGGAGTGCTCTTTCACCAAAGGTGTATATCACATCGGATGACATCAGCTGGATTGCCAAAGTAGGACATTCGAATTGTAGTGAGTGTGACTAGCCTAAAATGCATTGCTCCCTACACAGACAGTGACACACACACACAAAACATCCACAACCTACATGTGGTTATAAAATCCCTCACAGAGGTCTATATCACATTACAGCATGGAGCTGTTATAGGATGCACCACGGGGATTACTGGAGAACTCCTTCCCCAAAGGTGTATTTCACAGTGAATGACATCAGCAGGATTGCCAAAATAGGGCATTTGAAATGTACTGAGTGTGACTAGCCTATAATGCAATGCTCCCTACAGACATTGAAACACACACAAAACATCCAGAACTGCCAGAGTTCTAAATCACACTACAGCAGTACACAGTTACAGGCTGCGCTACAGAGATTACTGGGCTACAACCTTCCCAGAGGTGTATTTCTAGGTGGATGACATCCGCAGCCTTGCAAAGCTTAGCATTTGAATTGCAAGGAGTATGACTACCCTGAAAAGCATTGCTCGCTACACAGGCAGACACACACACTTACCATGCCTGGGATTAGAACACCTACCTAACTTCTTTATCACACTACAGCAGTACACAGTTACAGGACTCGCTATGGAGATTGGGGGGCTACAACCTTCCCAGAGGTGTATTTCTAGGTGGATGACATTAGCAGCCTTGCCAAAGTTGAGCATTTGAATTGTAGGGGGTGTGACTACCTTTAAAAGCATTGCTGTCTACACAGAGTCAGACAGACACACACACAAGCACACACACACTTGCCATGTTTGGGATTAGAACATCTACTTAACTGCTTTATCACACTACAGCAGTATGCAGTGACAGGACATGCTACAGAGATTACTGGCTACAACCTTCCCATGGGTGTATTTCTAGGTGGACAACATCAGCAGCCTTGCCAAAGTTGAGCATTTGAATTATAGGAGGTGTGACTACCCTAAAAAGCATTGCTCTCTACACAGACAGAGACAGACAGACAGACACACACACACACACACACACACACACACACACACACACACACACACACACACACACACACACACACACACACACACACACACACACACACACACACACACACACACACACACACACTTGCCAAGGCTGGGATTAGAACTCCTACCTAACTAGTTTATCACACTACAGCAGCACGCAGTTATGGGACATGCCACAGAGATTGCTGGGCTACAACTCTCCCAAAGGTGTATTTCACAGTGGATGACTTTAGCAGGCTTGTCATTGTAGGACTATGGGGAGGGCAGTGTGTGTGCATGGGCCATAACCCATTCATCTAGGGGCTGACATGCCACATGCGGGCACATACAGGGTCATATTTCACAGGCACATGTATACAGCTGCTAGATGGCTACTTCCTTGTACAGTCATGCTGCACAGCTGGCACATGCACCACATAGTCTGTAATGCTGACAGATACTGGTGGCTAGTATCTGCAGTGAGTGACATCTGAACCTCATGTGGTTGGGCCCTTTGGCTGTGTGCTGGGTGGGACAGGCCTGGATGGTTCCTTGTCACAGTCACCCTCCTCCACACATCTATGTACGTCTACCTTTGGCTTATTATAGTGTGCTGTCCTTACATATATGTCTGTATTCCTATCCACTGTGTGTGCAAGGCATGAGTGGTGGATACTGACGAGTGTCTGCACTAATAACTGCGACTGCCAGATATGTCTGGTCCACTGGTGTTTGCAGACATGGTCTTCATGTGTTAAGTGTGTGAGCATGCCCAGTATGCCTATCTGTATTTAATTTGTGGATCGAGTCCAGGTGGTTTGTACTGCAGTGCTGACCTTTGTGTTGTACACCGACAGGTAGCATGCTGTTTCTGCAGGGCATCCATCAAGCATTTGGCATTGACTGTTCCTACATTTCTGCATAGGATAAGGGGGATCACCTGACTATTTCTACATTTCTACACAGAAATGGGGAGGCACACCTGACTGTTACTACATTTCTACGTAGGATGGGGGGCACACCTGACTGTTATTACATTACTACATAGGATAGGGGGAGGCACATCTGACTATTTCTACACAGGATTGGGGGGGCACACCTGACTGTTATTACATTACTATATAGGATAGGGAGGGCCCACCTGACTATTTCTCCATTTCTACACAAGATTGGGGGGGGGGCACACCTGACTGTTATTGCTTTACTACGTAGGATGGGGGAGGCACACCTGTTTATTTCTACATTTCTACACAGGATTGTGGGGGGGGGGCACCTGACTGTTATAACATTACTACGAAGGATGGGGGGATGACTGTTGTTACATCACTACGTAGCATGGGGGAGCACAGGTAATGTCATGTTTGGCATCCCTTGTACTGTATGTGCAAGTCAGAGAGAGGTGTCATTCCCTGGGTCTCTACTGTGTCAGTGTATGTGCTATGCATTGTCTCTTTGCCGCAGCCTCGGGCATACTATGCACGCCTCCATCTGCCTACTGGGGCAGGCTCAGGTTGTTCCTCCTCAGAGTCACTCTGTGCCTGTGCAGGCCTTGGCATTGGTGGGGGGCTGTGTGGCCCTGCCCGATGCTGTTTCTGCTGCAGCTGTTTCTGCAGGATCATATTGGGTAGCATGGCACATACCATAACAATTTGGGTACATGTAGCTGGTAAATACTGCAAGGCTCCACCAGATGTGTCCAGACACCATAACCTGAGCATCCCAAACACATGCTCTATTATACGTCTGGTCTGTGCGTGTGCCTCATTATGGTATTCTTGTTCGGGTGTGTGTGCATTTCTGATGGGTGTCATCAGCCATGACTCCAGTGTGTAACCAGCATCCCATGCTAGGTGACAGTAGGGGATGTCCCCATTGGCAAATCTCTCGTACAGCTGTGTCAGATGCCATACGTGGGAATCGTCATGGCTTCCAGGGCAGCCAGCACACACATTCATTATAATCCCCTGGGCATCGCATATGACCTGGCAGTTGATAGAGGGGATTCCCCTGTGGTTGATGTAGGCCCTACCCTGATCACCAGGTGGTGCTTTGATGCATATGTGAGTGCAGTCTATAGCACCCACTACATCAGGGTATTCTGCCATTTGGTGGAAGAGGTGCATATTGCTGGCCAACACCTCACAGGTGTTGAGGAAATATACGTGCTCATTAGCATGTGCTGACATGGCATCTATGAACTGGTGGAATACTCTGGATGCTGATGCTTGTGAGATCCCCATGATATCCCCAGTTGAGCTTTGGGAGATACCTGTGGCTAGTATTCCTAGGCCTACACGTACGTTGGTATCCACTGGGATGGGTTCCACTCGGTCAGTTTGGTGTGTCAGGTGTTGTCGGCACAGCTCAACAATTTGCTGTAGGAGGTCTCTGTTCACCCTATAGCACTCCACTATCTCCAGCTCATGAAGTCCCTGGTAGGTTGCCCTGGGTCTGTATACTCTTCTCCATCTCCTCACTGTGGGTTGATCAGCAGCATTCACATCCTCACCACCCTCAGCTTCTTGCACATGTTGTTCTACGTTGCCTTCTACAGCCCTTCTCATTTTGTAGGTTTGTTTGTTAAAATTTCCTCGCTTGTATACACTGGTTGTGTAGAGTGTAGGAAAAACCAGAGGGGAAGGTGTTTGCATAATTTATATTTGTGTTCTGGGCTGGGCTGGCCTGCTGCCTGTATAATTGGCTGATTCTGATACATTTCACCTGTCAGTTAAGCTAGTTCTCCTTGATTACCTTCCTACTGCTGTTTTCCCTTCCCATTGCCTTCCTGTTTAAGCCCTGGTGCACGACACGCAAACAGAGTGCTCAAATGTGCACAGTGCTGCTATTTCCTGGTTTAACTTCTTTTTTTTCCTGTAAAACCTGGTGCGTGGCACGCACACCCACTTAGGCTTTGTAAAGAGTGCTAGGCAGGTTTAGACACACCCCTAGCTTAGCTGTGCTAAGCTAGGAACAAACCCAAGCCACAGGGCTCCAATCCACTTATAGTATACCTGACACACCCCCCCCATGATGTCACCTAACTCCTAGGCTTACACCAAGCTATTTCTACACGTACACTGTTGGGACCTGACTCACATGCTGGGGAAAACTGGGATTCACTATCCTTCCCCTCATTTAGGTTCATAGGTTCATAGGCAGGTACTAGGCTGTCTGCCCAAGGGCATTTATAAGCCTAGCCAGAGTGTGTTGGCTTTTGCTACCCCATTGATTAATTAACTCATCCTCTGTCAAGCAGAGCCAATGAAGTGATCCCAGGGGTGTATTTTCAGTTCCCCATCTACTCATCAAGGTTTCTCTTTAAGAGTGTTAGTGAGGGGCTCTGCCTAATGTAGTTTGGAATTTTGTTCCAAAGCATGGGGAGTCTCTGTGACAGGAATCTATCCCTCCAGCATGTTCTTTGTGGCAAGGTTTAGCTCACTAGAATGCGTGGCTCGCAGTGACTTGGATTTCTTTAGGTGGAGCATGTCCATTAATTCTGAGTTGGACATGGCTTTGTAAGTCAGGCAGAGATCACCTCTGAGTAAGCGATATGCCACTGAGTACAGCTGGGGTTTTTTCAGTCGGGCTGAATAGGACATATGTTTGAGGCTAGTAATTCTCTTGGTGAGGTACTTTTGTGGTCTTTCCAGCTGCTGGAAGTGTCTTGTGAGGTACATCCCAAATGGGGTATTGTACTCTATGATGGGTCTGATGAGTGACAAGTAGAGGGGCACTATAACTTTTTTATTTCTAGATGTGAACCCTTTAGTAATTAGATGGTCTACATAGAAGGATGTCCTAACTACTTTGGCAATATACTTGTCAAAGGAGAGATTACTATCTGTCTGGGTCCCCAGATCTCTTATTACCTCTTCTGTATTAAGGGGGCTGCCACCTATGTGGTAATTTGTGGATGTTTTGTTTTTTTGCAAATGGGATGACTATGCATTTTTTGGCATTTAGCTTGAGGCCATGACTTTGGTGCCAGGTGTCTGTCTCAGTAAGGCCCTTTTGGAGGATGTCCGTGTCAGTCAGAGAGTCAATTATGGCTCCCAGTTTGCAGTCATCGGTGAAGTTAGTTAGCCATAGTCCAATTGTGTTTGCCTGTACTTCTGAGAAGTATATGCTGAACAGTAGGTGTCCCAGGACTGAGCCTTGCAGGACACCACTTGTGAATGGTTTAGAGTCAGACCTGGAGACCACTATTCTTACCTTGAGAGTTCTGTCTGTAAGCCAGTTGGCAACCCATCTTGTGATGTAGGGGTTTATGTTCAGGCTGGTGAGTTTTTCTGTAATACCCAAGTGGGGAATGGTGTTGAAAGCCTTGGCGAGGTCAAGATAGACTGTGTGAACAACCTTTCTCTCATCTATGGCCTTGGTGACTGTCTCAAAGAAGTCAACCAGGTTTAGTAGGCATGATCTACCCTTAACAAAGCCGAACTGGGTTGGGTCAAGTGTTTGGAGGTTGCATAGGATTGCCTGGTAATGCATAGTTGCATGTCTCACACTGAGCCTCCCCCTTAGCTACCAATACTCACTGGCCATGTTGTCTTCTGCCTGCCATTGACTTGCATGGCAGAATACTGATTTTACTTAGAATGCTTAATTTAGGTTAATTTTGTTATTTTGCCACTGATCCTGTTTGCGCGCTGCTGCCCTACTTTTAAGCAGCCGACATCGGCTAAAAAAATAAACGTTGATTTTTGTGGGGTTTTTTTTACTGTTTGCAATGCCAGTAGCCTTATACTTGGCCATTGGCATGCTTACTACATGATATGCAGCCTTTATTTGGAGCTGTCACAGCTCCTTTTTGGATTTTGCAGAAATGTACTCGGTTACTAACCGGGTACATTTCTGTAGATAGCACTAGTTCTGCACGGATGGTTGCAAGCTTCCTGGATTGCAAAATCAACTAATTTGCATGGATTCCTCCTGTAATTATGGTGATTTGCATACAAGGGCTTAATCTGTGCAGGATTAGTGCAGGAGCACTCGTACACGCCCCTGTTCCTGGATTGCATGGCAGGCATATTACCTGCTTGAGCTTCTGCACCAATCTTGCACGCCATGCAAGCTATAGAGAATCCAGGGGTGCAAATTGCTTGTCTTCTCATGTGTGAGATTGTGGTACAGTGTAGACTGTGAAATTGCCCCTTCCCTACTGTAATGCGATCTTGGAGTTAGTGTATTAATATATATATATATATATATATATATATATATATATATATATATATATATATATATATGTATATGGGATTCGTTCAGATGCTCGACTGCATCTTTCTCCGAATCCCAATTTGGTGAGCATACTTGCCCAAAAGTGCTATTCACCAAACCAGCAATTTCACGTAAGTATGCTTGTTGTTCCAGTCGTACTACTGTGCAGTAAGGGAAAATTCCATTTTCCACAGTGTATTGTGACCTCAGAGTAAGAATATTAAAGTATGGGGGTGTGCAGGAGGGCTTGCCCCCCTGCATTCAAGTAGATTTTGCATTTTTTTAACATACTTTAATGAAAGCGCTTTTTCAATGAAAGCACTTTCGTTAAATGTGTTCGGTGGTAATGGATTTGGGCTTTTGAACTTTCATTCAGAAGTCCTAGATCCATACATATATATATATATATATATATATATATATATATATATATATATATCTAAATATATATATATATAGATATATATATATATATATATATATATATATATATATACATATATATATATATATATATATATATATGTGTGTGTGTAGGATATTTAGACAGAAAGATATAGCAGAGGGTGTGTAGATGCAAGAGGGCTTGCTCATTACAAAACAAAGGTGATTTTAATGTGTGTGTGTATATGTGTGTATGTTTGTGCATTTGACAGTTTGACTTTCAAACATTTTTGAGTACTTTGAACTTGAAGTTTTGTGTTTTACTCACACAATATATGCTCACACATGCACACACACACACACACACACACACACACACACACACACACACACACACACACACACACACACACACACACACACACACACACACACACACACACACACACACTTCCCTCTTTTCCTCTCATTCTCTCTCTCTAAATAGATCTTGAAAGCTTTGTTTGTTAAAGAGCAGTTAATGTTCAGCATGTTTTTAAGCACCTATCCACCAGCACTATTAAATTAAAAAGGCTCCTGTCTTAAGCAAGACTTTTGTGTCTCTATTATGAATCCATACAGTAAAATGTGTTTAGTACTCGGCAAGAGACAAACAAATTTATGACTGCAATTCTCAACAGAATATTTATTCTTTTTGGGCAGGACACAATGTAGCTTTCTGCAGCCTACCAACAATGAGTCACACTTGGGGAGGGGGGGTAAATGTCCAGATTGAAACTTTATTTCAGTCCGTCTTCTCCCCAGTCTTTTTCCTAAGGAAAATAACTAGGCCCAGATATAATATTAAACACAGATGGCAGTCTGATTTTTTCCAGCCCTGTGGACAGGCAGACAGATGGAGAAACTATGTGAATGACAAATTAAATATGTCTTCTTTTTAATTACTTATCACCGTGAGATAAGACTGCTTCAGAGGTAGCATCTCTGTCATTAAGCACTGCTAAAGGGTTGCAACTCCATTGCTAAGGAAATGGCTTCCATATGTGTGTGTCGGAATGCACTTCTACTTTAAGAACCAGCCCATGGCTTAGATATTTCTAGAATTAGCAATTGCTCGGGGCTATGTTACTTTTGGGACACTGACTTAATTTTATATGGAATCTTAAAAATAGAAACTGCATTGATTTAATGAATTCTTTGTTTCTGTAGGTCTTTTCAAAACTCAGGAAATGAAAATTCTGGTCTTTTGATGTGGAGCAGTATGACACAAATGTCAAGAGAAGCACACTGTCATTTCACAAACATACAGTTAACCCATTTTATGCTGAAGTAATACTTTTTAGTTAGGTTAATGCAGTTGGCTTGTAATGTATTAGACTGTGCAAACAACACACACACACACACACACACACACACACACACACACACACACACACACACACACACACACACACACACACACACACACACACACACACACAATAAAATACAACAGGTGACATGAAGTTTCTTTTAACCGAAAAAAGCTATTAAACTTTTGAGTTAATAATACCATTACAAGAACAATTACAGTGATTTCTGAATTATACAATCCAAAGGAAGTGTCACTGAATAGATTTCACTAAGCCAAAATGAAGCACCAGTGAATAGGATTAGTCACAAACATTCATCATCTGTGGTGAAATGACTGATAGCACCTTAACAATACTGAATTCTTAGTGAATTTATTTGTGAAAGTGTGGGCATAGGATATAATAGGATATAATATGAAATACTTCTTTGGTAGATCTCTCTCTCTCTCTCTCACTCATTCTCTCTACATATATACATAGATATACAGATATCTGTAGGAGGATACCCTTAAATGGTCAGTTGCAGAACTGATTGTGTGCTTATTCCATTGACATGACTGGTTAAGTGAATCGATGCAGGAGCAGACAGTATTGAACTGAACAGTGAAATCTGCTTGAGGTGCTCTCAGCATGATAGTTGCAACTGTCCACAATACACTACAGTACTGGACAGATCAATCCAACTGCATAGATCATAGAATAGTGCAATAACTGGGCGGAATCCTCACCTAAACAGATATGCACTCTCCGAGTTAGTGTATCAGTCTATATCTATCTATCTATCTATCTATCTATCTATCTATCTATCTATCTATCTATCTATCTATTTATCTATCAACACAGATAGACAGATCAGATATATATATATATATATATATATATATATATATATATATATATATATATATATATATGTGTGTGTGTGTGTGTGTGTGTGTATTTATATAGATATAGATACAGCTATATAGAAATGGTTACAGTCTGCAAGTGGGGTTTGGATATGTGTCCTTACCCCACTGTTTTGTGATCATGGACTTGGTATATATCGAGCCTTATTCATGAATGGCTATACTATGTGCAGCTATTGTGTACACATTGCAGTATGTAGCACTCACATTTTGCATGCTATTTTTGTATTCATTAAATGGCTCTGCACTTAGTGTAGAGCTACAAACAAGGATAAAATGACAGCATAAGTAGCCAAATTATATGCTAATTAACCAATCCAGCATGGTGGAGCTATTCAAAAACTATAAAGCAATCATGTACACTAAGTGTAGCCATTTGCCCTGATATCCAAAACTCTTTGGATGAGAGTGACAATTACATTTAGAAAAAAAAAAAACATGCCACCATTATAAACCTGTATGTTCAACAGAATTTAATTCATGGTGCTGCTGCTGCCAATCTCAGCCTAAAAGAACAAGAGTTTTAGACCCCATTTAACTTATCATGGACTACATGATACAGAAATTGTAGAAGAATACAAGGTGTACAGGGAAGCACTAGAGGAAACATACAACCACTGCAGCCCTCACCTGAGGCACCAGGAAAATTGAGGAGAGGCCATCCCAGTACCAACATAGATATGCATAACGTTATGTATACCAGCTATAGGTACTTTCCAGAAAAGCACAGGGAATATATTGGGGGAATCACAGGCCCCAGCATCCAGAATATTACATCACTTTCTAAATGCAATGCTACAACATGTAAGGGAGCATATCTGCATCCCACATACCCCAAAGGAGAGACAAAAAAACATGCAGCAATTTTATGCAATAGCACACTTTGCTGAAGTATTGATGGCCATACATTGCACATATATAGAAATAAAAGCTCCAGCAAGTGAACAAGGAAGGAGATATTTCAACAAAAAAACTGTCAGGTTGTCTGTAATGCCCAAGATATAATCTACAATGTCTGTGCAGGTAAGCCACGCAGTTTTCACAACTCACACATAAGGGATACCCGCAAGCTGTACACATGATTTGCTAGGGGTGACTTTCCACAAGGACATCTCATGTGGGGTGCAGGTTATGCACTAGATTCATTGCTCATGACACCCATGAGAAACCCACACAACCCAACCAAGCAAGAATGCAATAATGCCCACGCTCAAACTAGGACTGTCATAGAACTTGTATCTGGCTTGCTCACATCAAGGTTCAGGTGTCTAGACACCTCAGGAGGTGCCCTGCAGTAAGACCGAGGAACCTCTGCCAAAACACTTAACATTCTGCTCCATGTTGCACAATATCACTCTCAGGAAACAGCTTCAACAAGGAAACTAGGGGCAGGACCACAGTTAATAGTACCACAGTCAGAGTTAGCAGCTCCAGCAGATATATATCAGGAATCTGAGGGAGAACACCAGCTGTAGATACTGTTGGCAGACATAGGCATGTACAGCATGCCATGGCTTTGGCTAAGTGGCAAAGGATAGCACACACTGAATACATAAATTAAAAAAAAATAACAGCTTTAACATATACAAATATTAAACATGATGCCTGCCAAACTGCAGACCCTTGACTTAACCATGTAATAGTTGTATTCTGTTAGCATGAGATAGACAACACCTCAACAAGATGTCTGAATCCACCTTATTATCAAGGAAATCTGGAACCTGTATAGAAAAAGCAATACAGTTAAATAAATAATTACTGTGTTATGCAAATTCTCATATGTCCTTAAGCTGATACATTTATCAGATATACAGTAATGTCATTAATAGCTTATGACTGATGTTTGCAATACACAGCTATGGATTTTGCCCACTAATGTGTATCAAGCCTATAAGACAGCCACTGTATATAAACCAGTGAGTAGGCCAAGGGTAGCATCATTTGCACAAGTATACTTTGACTGCATGAGTAACAAAAGTAACACAAATACAGTGACGGTCAGGAATTACAGAAGCAATCATGCACAACAGATTATGAACTATGATTAAAAGAATTTATTCTGTATTACATATTCATTAAAGGAAGTTTCTGTGCAAGCAAGTAAGCATTAGCTATCTACTCTGTGCATCAGGCAGCAAACAGAAATCATAAAGAAATGTGCAAAGGGCAAGATACAGTTGTCATCACTTGCAAAGTTAGGGGTGGGGCAGGAGGGCAACCTGTCACCAAAGAAGTGAGTGTGTGCAAGAAAAAACAAAATGTATTCCTTAAGTATCCAATTTGCTGGGCCTCTTCCAAGATATATTTAGCAGTCAGTCTGTGTTTGCATTCATCATTTGTGTATTTTGATTGCTATTATATTACTGTTCATGATATACATGTATATAGAACACATTTGTCTAAGAAATGTATCAGCGTAATCTACCGCCTTATCTATGGTTGTCCAATGACAACAAATGTTAAAACATGTCCCTTTTGGCTGTGATGACACAGTTGCTGCACAGCTCATGCCGTGTTTATACAGGATGAATTGCAGGATACAGAACTACAGTCAGTTATCGCATATGCATTCCCTGAATATACATGATATATTCAATAACTGCACAAAATGTGAATAGCTCCTAATGTATCCCCTGTCCTTGCTAACTGTAAACTCAATTCAGCATATCAACATATTTACACCACTTCCTTACAATGTTGCATTGTGTCTCTCTCATAGCCATTGTTAGCATGCCCATTTTTAAGTTATGCACATGAGTATACAACTGGAAACAGATTATCTGTTTTTACCATCAGTATGGACGTCTTTCTGTTGAAAGTGTTTCTTTGTGACAACACATCATCACATTTAAATGCATTAATCAAGTACATTTTTTTCATTTATCATCTTCTCATACTCATCTTTGTACTATTCTCATTGCATTTAGTTTACATTCTCCAGATTTTAATTCCCCTTCATCTACATTCTTACAATTAATTTCCCCTTACTTCATTTAAGCTGTCAGAGCATGGTTTCATAATACAGTTCAATACAGGCAAGGAGTTGTGATTCCCAGGACAGTTTCCTAGACACCAACATTGCTGCTGACCACAAAACAGTGCATACAAATGTGTAATGATGAGTAGCATGCATATTCAAGGAGCACCGCTGCCCATTGCGCTAATGCTCTGTAATCATATTGTTAATAAATCCCAGGGATAATATGTAGGGGTGCAAAAATATTGTTTTTTTACTCTTTTTCTCTAATTCATTCTTTTTATTTTTGATCCATTAAATCATTTGTTATTATTTGGTATTTTGTCTATTCTGTAAGTGGTAAGGCACACATATTGCCACCACCCCCCTGCAAAGACATTGTTTATCTCAAATATGATCAAGATACTGATGAGCTTTCTCAATACACTGATTCCAAATCTGTATTCAAATTTATCTTATTTTACTTTTGTTTACCAGTGTAGTGCATTGATCTCAATGGACCATTTAAAGGCATAACCTATGTGAAAATATCACAGTATAAAGAAGAAGTGAAGTTACATGCATGTTATACAATGATACAGATATACATGTTGTAAGAGCAAGGCTTTGCTTGAATGTAATTGTTAGACATAAAGTAAAATAAAAACACATTAGTACAGACCTTGCATAAACATGAATATGTTCATTCAGTCCTATGTCAGTAGAAGGGAAAATCTAACTTTTCTGGCTAAGCATGAGACATGCAAAAATAACAGCTCTAAAGGGAAAATTACAGAATGTTCCTTTCTCAAGTGAGAGTTATGTGTACTTGCAATGGAATGCTAGATAAAGAATAGATAGTTAGGCACAGTTAAGCACCTGCTAGACAAGGCTTTGGAATATATACATACAAATATTTCAAGCATGGGCATTAATGCCCTTCTAGCTTACCAATATACCAGAAAACTTGTTCCAATAATAAGTGTCCAGGCTGTTCTTAAAAATATCTAAACTAGTACTTGTTTTAATGAAATTTGGTAGTTTGTTCCATGCATCAGATACTCTGTCTGAACCAATTAGTACACTTCTCATTTCTATAGAATCTTCTACATAGGTTGTCTGATGATGCTTTAATAGTTTTTGATAACCCCAAACATTCTCAGAGGTAGTTGTCTCTAAATGCTCTATATACTAGAATAAGATCATCTCTTGGATATCTGTAAGAGACACTGCACAAGTTCAGATATTTTAGCCTTTCATAATAACTTAAATTATATATATATATATATATATATATATATATATATATATATATATATGTATGTATACAGTATATATACACTACTAGGGCAATTTGTTCAGGGCATTGGGGGATCTTCTCCCTACTGTTTTCTGTTTTGAGTTCCTGATGGGTCATGATGAGAAGAGGGTATAATGGAGGAGATAGAGGAAGGTGGAGTATAGTATGCAGTCTGTGAGTGTGTCATTAAAATGCTGAGGAAGGCTTGGTTTCAGAATGTGAGAAGTAGTAAAGAAGAGTTATAATGTTTTGGATATAAATTGTGTGGATAGTTGATTACTGCACATTGTAATCACAAAGGTCCAGCAAGGTGATTTGGAAGATGATTAAAATGATTGATGAATGATGTCAGAACCATCTGACGAAGTGACTGTTTTTTGGTCAGATATGAGAGTAGAGAATTTAAATGAGGAAGTTGAATTGTTGGGTGAACTAAGTCTGGACAGAGTGGATACGGTGACTGGTGAGACATAGAAAAGTAAAATTAATAAAAAAGGTACTGTCATGGAATTTATGGTTGAAAAAGAACTGCTTTGACTTATGCAGCAATATTGTCACAAGAGTAAGTAAGAAACAGGGTGAATGTGAAGTTAAAATAATTCAACTGGTGGCAAAAATTGAGTCAAAAAAGGAAGAAATTCATGACAGATACTTTTTGAGACAACTTAATTAGTTCTTTAGGAATTAAACCTGAAGAATTAAGAGCTTTTATTCACATTGGGATTGAATCATTTTGCGAAATGACTTTTGAGACTTTTGATAAAGCAGAAATTTTTTTGATAATATTTGAAAAAAAAAATCTTTCCCTAATCCATAAAATAAATATCTGGTTAGGATTGATGAGAGAATATATAGATGAAAAATAACATTACAATTTTAAACAGAAGACCTAGATGAAAATGAAAAGGGAACATTTTTGAGTGACAATGTAGGACAGTTTATAAAAAAAAATTACAAAGATCAAAAGTTATGGAATGGGGGCTGGGAAGTTATGGTGAATTTGGATGTGAAGATTGGTGTTATTGTGCATTTGCTAATTTTGTAATTATTAATGGAAAGAAAGGGATAGTGAAATATGTTGGGCAGACAAAACATGTTTTCAGTGTGTTCTTGGGAACATTTAATTAGTGATTGCCTTAAGCAAAGGTGTTTTCAATGGGAAGAAGCTGGACATATCAAGAAGGAGTTTTTAGTGAAATGCCAGATACATATTACATTGTCAAACCATAACAAGCTTGAACACCGTATTGTCAAACCCATATGTTTGAACTTGGAAAAGTTCAAGCGTTTCAATGGGGATTGCCGTTCAGTGCGGAAAGGTAAGATTTCCCTTTACTGCACTGTAGTACGATCTCCGAGTTGGTATATTTAAAGAGTGGGGGGGTGAGGGGGCACAGCCCCCTATGTGAGGGGTGCAGGGGGGCTTGCCCCCCTGCTTACAACCGTCAGGTAGTTTTTTTTTTCTGTTTTTTTTTTTTTTGACATTTTCAAACTTTTGAAAGTTCAAACGTATGGGTTCGACCATATGGCGTTCGGACTTTTTAAAGTTCGACAACATAATATGAACCCGGCTTGGCAAACATACAATGAGGTAAGTCATTTCTGGTTACACTGTAATAAAATGTGGAGGGACAAGACATATTAGGAACATATTTCTTTAAGTGAAAAAGAGTGGAGTGATTTAGGGGTAAATGATGAAGGTGTGATGTTAGAAAAAAGGGAGGCAGAAGGTAAAAATATTTACTTGATTTCAAGTTTAAGTCAAAAAGATGTTGAGTAGAGCAAGGAGAAGAGGCTAAAAAGGATGCAGTACGAAAAAAGTGTTGCAAGAGACGAAAATTATACAAATGAAAAAACTGCAAAACTGGATAAAGGATGTAACAATAATGTATTTGAATGTTAATAGTAGAATTAATGATAAAAAAGATTAGGTGAAGCTAGTTTTGCAAAAATTAAAAAAAGTGATGTTTTTGAATTTGATATTAAATTAATAAATAAAGAACAAGGGGACAAGTTGAGGTCATAATGGAGGGATTAAAATAGAGTTTTGGTGAGGTTGTTTGTTCTGAAATTGTGGTTATGGTAATGTGGCTTGAAATTAGAATAACATATTTTGTTGTTAAAAAAGCTTGGAGATGTGTGATTTGCTATGTAAGGAAGGGGAACAATGTTTAGAAAATTATAAGTTTATATACTTACATGCAAATCAAGAAGAGGGTTTATTTAAGGATTAAGAAAGTATATGATACATTTGATTATAATTATTGTTGGAGGGTTTCATTGCAACTTGTTATTGACAGTAGGTAAAGTTAGTAAAGATATTATAAGCTAAAGAATAATGATTCAGGATGGAGTACTTAAAGTAAGAAAAAAGGGAAAGTATATTTATACAAGAGGATATGGTAGGACTTAGCTAGATTATATTGTTTTATTAGGAGAATTGCAGGAGAATATTGTGCAGGTTATAGATGTTCATTGTTCAGATCATTGTGCTACAAAGTGAATTATATCCAAAGTGGGGAATTAATAAAGGAAGGAAAAGAGAGTAAGAAGTTATACAGGTAAGTTGGGAAAGAAGAATTGTTTAAAAAGGAAATGGATAAATTGTGAGAAGATCATTTAACTATGATTGTTTTTTAGAAAGATTTAAAAATTGTGGATGGTTTATAAAGAAAGGTATAAAATTATTTCTGCCTTAAGAAAAACATGAATATGGGGATGTGGTATGTGAATATGATGAAATGCTAAATGGAAGAGAAGAAGATGAAATAATAAATCAAGAACTGGGGTTAAGAATTCAAAACATAAAATATATGATCTATGATTTTTAAACAGAAATATTTGTTAAATGGCTGAAGTGAGGAAGTGTCTCCCTTTTAATGAAAATAATTAAATTTGATTAAGGAAGGCTTACTGGCAGTAAGAAGCAGAAGGATGAATTGTGTCAAAATATGAAAGACATAATGAAGGAAATTGAGATGTATGTTAAGAGTTTACATAAAGAAAAGAATATGAAGGAAGTCATATTATGGATAGTAAGGAAAGCTGCTGAGTGTTTATGTAAAAACATTTAAAAAATAGCAATGAAAAAATACAACAGTGTTTTGCAGGATATAGAAAAGTTGATATCACTTGGACCTGGTGGGTTGGGGTATGAGCGTTATATAGAAATGGAAGAAGGAAAAAAAAAAGGCACTGTTAAGAATTATGAATGATTTGCTAAAAAGTGGAATAACAAGTACATAGTTAAGTGAAAGGATTGTAAAATTTATATATAAGTAAGGAGAGAGAACAGAGATAAGAATTTGGAGGCCATTAACTTTGAATAATACAGATTTTAAAGTTTTTTATGAGAATAATGAAAAAACAATAAATGAAATTGTGAGACAGGTGATTAGGAAGGGGTATATGGGGATATTAAGAGCAGTAGTAGATAATATTAAAGAAAGAAAGGGAAGTGGTAGTATGTCATGTAGAAAAATCATAAGATATGATTAAATGTATGTTAGAAATCATGAGGTATTATGGTTTTGGTGACAGATTTATAAGACTGTGTATGAAAAATCATGTGTAAGGATACACGTGAATGTATGGTTTAGTGGGGCAATCAAGATCAGTAGGAGTTTAAAGTAGGGATATTCACTTCATTGTATTATTTTGCATCAGTTATGAATACAATAATATAAACCTCAGAAACAACAGTGGTTGAAGGAGAAACAAGTTTAGAAACAGGAGTGAATATTCAAATGCATATTTCTGATGCAGATGATCTGATGGCTGTTGCTAATGGGAAAAGATGGATAAAAGAAAATATAATATAGATAGGTGGTGGATCAGTAAAGTAGGTTTGTGTATGAATAAGGAAAAGTGTAAAGGATATGGAGAAAAGGTGAATATTGCAGATGTATCTGTCTGTGACAGAGATAAGTTTGTTAGAAACTAAGTCTGGAGAATATAGATTAATTAAAGAACAATGTGAATATATTTTTTCTCAAATTATAAGAACATTTAATTGATGGAAAATTTTGAGTTAGTCTGTTTTAAGAAGGTTTATTTAATGCATTCATATATATTGGGAAATCGGGTCATTTCGGCTGAGATTTTCTGTTACCAGTAGTGACAGAGAAGGAGTTGCTACAGATTATATTCAGTTTTTATATGGACTCTGTGATGAAAGGAGATACTGCCAGTACAGCTAGCTGGGATTTTGTAAATAATTATGTCATTGGTGAATATCGAAATGATTTATGTAAGATCCTTGTGTTACAAATGTATTAGAACTGTACATCGTGTGTATATCAAACTGCTTGTACAAACGTGCATGTGTTGAAAAGGTGTTTGTAAAATGCTTGTGTTTAAAACAGACACACAGTGTGCTCTACTGGAAGAGAACAGAAATGTACATGACTATTGCAACTGTTTCAATGTATATATTTTAACAGTGGAAACTGAAATACAAGAGATTACCTTCAGTCCAACAAACTTCAGAAAAATAACTAAAATTAAATTATTTATTTATTTATTTGATTTTATTTTACATTTGTTAACTGGGGGTGTCTGACTGAGCTGAAAATGCCCTTTTTCAGCAGAGGCCCGGGGAGAAAAGCTCCACATAGAAAAATTACAGATACATTTAAATATTTAGACAGGATCAGTATACACACAAATTACAATATACATGTTTTTACAGTGGTATGCAGCACATCAACAGTTACAGTGGAGAGAACAAACAAGAACATATTAATTTAAAAATAAAGGTAATTAATAGATTTGTGGTACACTGCTGAAATTTAAAACATAGGTAAAATACATACATAGTACAGAGGTATAGTACATACATTGTACATTAACCAGTGTTTATGAGTAAGAGTGAAAACTATTATCAAGTACTCTACATTTAGTATGTGTACCTTATCTGCTTTTACTAGCCTGGGGAGCAGTCATGGCACTGCCAACTTTGCTTGAGATGTTGCCTAATGAGGTTTTTAAAGGAGGCTTTGGACAATGTATTTTGTATGCTGCTGAGGAGAAAGTTCCATTTTTAGCCACTGAACTACTATATAGTGTGTCTCCAAAGCTATTGTAGCTGTTGGTGACTTCTAATAGTAGTTTGCTTGATGATCTAAGAGGTCTTTTGGCTGAGTGATGTACTAGGTTTTTGAGGGCAGGACACATATTGGGGAGGTAATAGATAGAATGACAGAGGCAGAGCTGATTGTAGGTTAGGAGGTTGGGCAGTTCAAGCCAGTGGAGCTGTCTCAAAGCAGTACAGTAATGAGTTCTATATTAGCAATTTGCAGCAAAGTGGGCAATTCTGTTATAGCAGGCTTCCATTTTGATTAGTTCAGTTATGTTGAGATTAGTCAGAATGGGGGATGCATAGAATATGGTGGATAGAAGTTGGGAGCAAGCAATGGCTGATCTTGTGTTGTTGGTAAGAAATGGTTTGATAAGGTAGAGTGATCCCAGTTTGGCATGTACTTTTTTAATACTTAAGTTGAGATGACTATCACATTTTAGATGAAAGTCTATGGTTATTCCCAATAGCTTAGCTTGTACCACTGGAGCAATTGGAGTAGCATTTGTGGAGTAGATAGTGAATTGACTGTTATCAGTGTTTTTGTTAGAACTGGTTATAATCATAAGCTGATTTTTCTTTGGATTGAGGATAAGTTGGGCTTTGGTAAGGTAGTTTTCAACATCAGAGAATGCTAGTTGAGTTGATTGCAGGAGGGTGGGAATGTTTTGTGCAGCACAAATTAAGGTAGCATCATCTACATAATGAAAGATAGATACATGCTGTGTGGAGGTATGGAGGTCATTTGTGAAGATTGTGGATAGTAGTGGTCCTAAGACAGAACCCTGTGGGAATCCTATAGTTATGGGCAGCTGAGGAGAGAGAATTTTCCTATTTCACAGCTTGGTACCTGTCAGTTAAGTAGCTTTGGAACCAGATAAGAGTGGAATTTGATAGGTGATATTGATTTAGTTTGTTTAGCAGGATTTGGTGTGAGACTGTGTCAAATGCTTTGGACATATCCAAAAAAAGAGTTGACACCTGCAGGCCTTCATTTCTGAAATGGTTTACTGTGTCTGTGAAGCAGAGGAGGGCTGTAGTGGTACTATGGGCAGGTCTGAAACCATGTTGAGTAGGTAACAGGATGTTGCTGTCTAGGAGATATTTTAGCACCTGAGTATGGATTAATTTTTCTAGGATTTTGGACAGAAGGGAGAGTATAGCAATGGGTCTGTAGTTATTAGGTTCAATGGAGATCCCGCCTTTATGTATAGGTGTAACATAGGATATTTTCCAGAGTTTGGAGACATAGTTTTCACCAACTGATCTATTTATGATAGTGGAGACTGGGATAGCGATATCATCTGCTGTGAGTTTCAAGAAATAGCTGGGAAGTAGGTTCTCTGTTGTTGATGAGGTTTTTAGTTTGGAGAGCATGCTTTTGATTGAAGTGGTGGACACTGTTGTGAGGGTAAAGCTTGTATCAGTGCTATTTGTGTTGGGGGGGATAGTGAGGTTGGAACTGTCCTGTGATACTAAGGATAGAATTGAGTTCACAAAGTGGGAGTTGAATTGTGTTTTGATGGGAACTTTAGTGTCAGAGGTGGTTAGTTTGGGGGTAGCCTTTTGGGTGGGTTTTTGTAGCTGGTTTACATTTTTCTAAAATTTTGGGGGGTTGTGTTGGTATTTAGTTTGTAATGTTGTGAAGTATGATTTTTTTGTCCAGCCTAATGCATTTTTTGCATGGTTGCGCAGTTCTTGCTACTTAGGCTTTGTGTTTCCTTGTTTTTTGATAGTAAAGTCAGACAGTGTTTCTGGACTTGAGGATTTGTTTGGTTTCTTTACTGAGCAAGGGGTTTGTAGAGGTTCTCACCTTGATTTTGTGCAATGGAGTGACAGTGTCTAGGTATTATAGAAATGTTTTGTTGAAATATGTTACAGCCTGGTCAAGTGGGAGGGTTTTTAGGGGGGGCAGTCACAGTTACAGGGTAAAGTATTGAGGACCTCAGGAGAGAAATTTTTTGTGTTTCTAGTGGATTTATAGTTAGTAGTTTTGCATATGCTTGTTCTACTACATATACGGTATATTGTGTTGTGGTCATTTAAGGTATCTGGGAGACTGCCTGTGTGGGGGTAAAATGTGAAGTTGTTAGTTAGGACCCAGTCAAGGATGGATTCCCTTTTAGATTTTTTTATCACATCTAGTTGGAATTTGGACTAGCTGCTGGTAGCCATGGAGATGTATTAGATTACTTGGTGGTTCTGATATACAGGTAAACCAATCTAGGTTGAAATCCCACAGAAAAAGGGTTTCTTGTGAGTATGTGGAAGAACACCAGGATAAGAAGTCTTCAAGACTAGCAGGTGTATTACCAGGTGGAATATAGATCACAATTCTGGTAATGACCTTTATAGGGTGAAGTTGGAGTTGTGAGATAAGTATGTCCCAATTATTGGGGGAGTGGTAGGAGTTTGGTATTTGATGTAAAGTTAAGTTGGATTTATACAGTAAGGCAGTTCCACCCTTTAGGAAGTGGTCTGTCTTGTCTAATAATATTATAGTCGGTAGGGAGAACTTCTGAGTTAGCTATGTTTTTATTTAGCCAGTTTTCTGTTAAAGCAACTATGTCTGCCATAAATTACTTTATGGCTAGGCCATAAAAGATGGTGGGCAGGATTCACGAAGCCTCCATGTAAGAGATACATGGCTTACACGGAGGCTGCAGTTAAACGGTGTGATGTCAGCATGTCATGCATATGCATGAGGGCATGCTGAATCACACCAAAGGCTAACACGGTCCATGGAAGACAGTAGGGGGCATGTCCGTAGGCCGAGCCCTGCAAGCGGACACGCCCCCAGAAGAGTAAAATTGCCCAAAGTAAACACCCACGACAGAGGCCATGGAAATGTGAATAAACACAACACAACATATGCCCCCACAGACTATGAACATAAAATATATAAATGAACATGTTATATATTTTTTTTAAATCGTAAAGATGTTTGCCCGTGAGTGCGCTCGTTTGCGTGGGCATGCCCGTAGCTTAGCCACAGTTAGCAGTCAGTGGAAAAGGATATAAGAACCAAATATGCAAAGTAAGCCAAGAAGCAATAGCATAGTGGTAGAGACGTTGGCTGAAGAGCAGGCATTCATGGTTCGAGCCCCCACAACACCAATTTTTATTTTAGTAAAATAAGCACAAAACAAGTCTCTGACAAACATGTACACATATAAAATCATAGTTCATGTAAAATGTAATGAAATAGTCCATTTATTTTGAAGAAATGTGAGATAACAAAATAATAAAAAATGTCATATGTGCCTATAGCTGAGCTACAGTTTAACAAGGTGAGTGCATCTGCCCGTAGGTGAGCAGTGGTTTAACAGATGTAAAATGAGTGCCCAAAGGTGAGCAGTGGTTCAACAGGTGCAAAACGAGTGCCCATAGGTGAGCAGTGGTTTAACATGGTGAAACTGTGTGCCCCTAGCTGATCTGAGCGTAATATGCGTGCTGATAGCCAAATGAGGCATAAACCAGTGTACCCCGTTTGCGCGGAGCTGCGCACCGAGCCAACAAGCTAACCGACGGGCAACGTTAAGCAAGCCATATCAAAACTGCCTTTACACAGACACACCCCTCAGCCTGTCTAGACAGTCATAAAAAAATAAAAAGCAGTGGCCAGGTTTGAACCCAGGATACTATGCACCATAATCAACGTACTGAACCACTAAGCCATGACAGCAGTACCTATAAATGCAGTAATAGCATATATATAGGAATGAATACAAAGTTGAGCATGACAAAGCAGGTTTTGTGAAGTTGATACAATTCCAAAATGGCCAATCACAGATATGTGCGGGAAAAATGGCATATATAAGCCCCATAGGTGGGAATACACAGCATAAATGATTGTAGAACTGACTTGCAGCCAGAATGACAGGAGTAGGTGAGGGCAGTTGCTTTCGAGCACAGAGGTGGGGCGTTGAGGAGTCCAGATACATGGTCTGGCTCCTAGTCCACAGTCATGAGGCCCAACTCATGCAGGGCCAGGTCCTGTGGGGAGCATATAGGGCTGAGGCATGGGACCGGTTGGCTCATGATCTCACCAGTGCCACAGGGATTCCAAGGACTGGTGAGCAGGTTCGTCACCACCATGCAGACCTGAAGAGACGCAAGCAGGACCAATTGAACCTTTGGATCCAGGACGCCCGGCAAATGCCCAACGCCCCACTACTGAGTAAGGTACATGTAATTATGTATGTAAGAAATTAAACTAGCTGATATTATGGAGATGTGTATTCCAATATTACTTCATTTATATTACAGCTGCAGGTGTCCGTTCTGCGAACCGCAGAGCCTATGGCGATAGGCTGGTGCGGTTGCACCACCAGGCAGGTCATTAATCCTCTCCCAGTAACTGTAAAGAAATATAAAAGTATGATAGTTGGCAAAAGAGTGCAGTGTAGTCACTAAGTAAAAGAATGTGCAAGTAACAAGTGTAAGAGTGTTTGCAAGTATTGCTTGAATACAAAATTGTGTTGCAGTCTGTAATCCAAACAGAAAAATGAAAATGTCTGAAATAAATTCTGAAATAAAGATGCCCCACCTGTAATATAATAGTACACAACCTGCAGCAGGCTGAAAAGTACAGCTGCAGAAGATGAGCAAATCACATGTGTGAAATATACCCCTGTTGAAATACTGAAACATGACAGAAGTGAGACTGCTGGAAAGGATTGTAATAACTACAGGTAAAACATGTCAATAAAGCCTAGAAGAAAGTACCATCCTGAATAGTAAAATGAAAACAAGTGAGAGAGCGTGAGAAAGTGTCATGAATCCACCAATAAAGTAGTAATAACCTCTGAATAAAGTATACTGCAGTCAGTACAGAATGAAATGCATGTGAGAAGCAAAACCAAACAGCAAAATCTGTTCAAAGTGTTGCTGCAGCTGGAATGTGTATCCCAAAATCTGGATATGTTGCTCTCAGTCTGCAATATGCAGATAGTATGATTGTCTGACATACCAAACATCCACAGTTGTCTATGTAGCTGAACAAAGCCAGAAATGAATGTGTAGGAAGAACAATAAAATGTATATTGATGTAGCAGTAACAGTCCTATCACCAAAGTGAAGTAGTTATCATATAGGAAACTGTAGTTAGAACAGTAGTGTGTATATATGTGCAGCTATTAGAAATGTACAGCATATGTATTGGTATTCGAAGGTGTTAATATTATTTTCTTCACCCCACCATATAACCACATATAACCCATTCCACATGAAAATGGTATGTGCAATCACAATTAACACCCCTGGACATTTGTCCTGTTGGGTCATAAATATTTGCATGTCCGTTGATGCATCTGCCCTGTTCATACATCCAAACCTGATGGCCTGTTGCCATCAATCAACACTGCATGTTGTTGGACTGTGTATTGCTGTTCACATTATGCATGTGTTATGCTCACTGTTCAATGGTGTGAATATCTGGGTGTTTGGTTAATGGAAATACTAATGCATGCTGTTACAACTAATTGTGAATAGTATTATATGTTACTAACCCAAACTGTCATGACATAATGCAAAACATAGGATGACAGGGAAGGCGGGTTCCAGCGGACCCACCTCTCCCACCTCAGCTGGCGAGTGCATCTGGCACTAGTGCCCAGTCTGGACCCTCCTCTGGTGGCCCTGTGCCACCTGCTGGTGGAAGCACTGCAGGGGATGGGGCTCATCCCCCCTCTGCAAGTGTGGCCAGAGGAGAACCACCACTCACCATCCGTAGCGTCCAGACTGTGGTGCGTAGGGAGATCCAGGACTCTGTTCTTGGGCCCCTACACCAGCTTGAGGCACAGGTGGCACAACTTACGGGCATGCCTGTTGCCCGGCCTACACAGCCCCCAGCACAGCCCTGTCCTGGGCAGTGAAGGAACAGTGGCAACTGCCCATGGGTGGGGATATCAGTTCCACTGTTGCCATCTGTGGGCTCATGGGCTCTGGATATCCAAACCTCTGTCCCCGTCAATTGTGTAACCCCTCCACACATGTCATACACCGCCCCTGTATGTGTCTTGTTTGTCTTGTCTGTTGACCTACCCAACCTACCTCCCCAGCTATACCAACTTCCTTCACCTGACATACCACTCTCACCTGAAAAAAAAAAAAAAAAAAAAAGGGCACTCTGTACCCACAAAAAAATTACGCCCCATACATAGCTGCCCATTCCGCACACATGTCTGCTGGACATGGAAACTATCAATTACAATTGGCTGTACAACAAGTATTATTGTTGTCCTGACACCTCTCTCAGGGGTGGACGGTTTCAAATGTTACACCAAATTACATACATATGCACAGCTGTTGCTGATGAAGAAATGGGCAGCTATGGGCCTTACCTACATCCCTCCTGCAAATCTCAAGCTTGTTTCCTTACTGTCTTACCCTCTTTGTGACCCCTTTTTCACCACTTTCCTGTCTCCCCATTTTCATTTCTTTCAAAGAAAATAGTGCGGGTGTGCGCCAGAGTAAGCACTGTTAAGCGGTTGTAAGCAGGTGTGCGCGGGTGTGCGCAGAGCTGAACGCCAGTGCGCATGTGTGAGCTCCGTGCAAACCAGCGCTAACCCAGTTACAACTGCTTAAAAGTGCCTTAGTCACACTGATTGACAGGTATTGTAGTCAGTTCAAAAGCAAAATAAAATCCCACTGTGAGTCCCGAAACCAGGACCTTGGAAACAGTAGTCTGCATGACCTACCACTAAGCCATGACTCTTATACAAGAACATTGTGCTAAAATAAATATATCATGTAACAGTAGGAATTAATGTAAAGGGAATATAGGATGTGTAGTACACAAAACATGTCATTTAGAATTACTGTCAAAACTAGTGGATTTCCATAATAGTAGTGTGTGAACAGAAACAGCCATGCTAGTTGGTAGCTAGTAGGTAATAATGTCAGTTAATGTACATATATAAATGTATGTATATTTACATATATATATATATATATATATATATATATATATATATATATATATATATACATATAGTTGTAGGTGTCATTGTGCATACACACTTACTACAGGGAACAGGAGAGAGGAATGGAGAAATGTGAATCTACAACACAGCCTGAATCATGAGAGAGATACTAACCTTTACACTCACAGAACAGTGTCCACAGCATACCAGCATGGTCCCCGCCCTTACAATCAGAAAGGGCAACGCCTATCTCACATACCCTTTTATAGCACTGTCCTGAAATCACAGTGAGAACTGCATTCAGTACACAACTGGCTGCATGCAATTAGCAAATGCTGGCTTACAATTGGTGCAGAGGCCATCACATGGACCTATGCAGATACCTACAAAAGCATCCTGTACTAACACTCCACACATGCAATACGTTCATTGCACTGTCTGGAGGCAGACAGAGGGAGAGAGACAGACAGAGACAGAGACAGAGAGTGAGAGGAAAAAAAAAAAACACACGCTACACATGTAGTCTAAGCTGTCAGCAGTGACAGTAGCAAGCCATGCCAGCAGCAGCAGGAAGCAGAAGTAGTGGTAACGCAACCAGCTGCGACAAACACAGGTAATGTAAAGTAGCAGGTTAATAGTCTGCATACTGTGAACCCTCCAAATGTGTCATAGGTCTGTATCTATAGGTATGTCCATGTGATATGTTGTGTGCACGTAGTTCCACCAAAAGGGGATGACTATACATTACATGTCAGTCAGTGTTAGGCCATGATCCTGGTAGCAGTTGTCTGTGTGTTGCCCTCATCAATGGCTGTAGTGATTGTTTTGAAAGGTCAACCAGGTTCAAAAGGCAGGATCAGCCCATCACAAAGGCAAACTGGCCAGGAACAAGTGTCTGCAGGTACCCAATATCGCTGTATATGCGTCCCATGCTGAATAATTCCATAGCTTAGCAGACCAGGCCGGTTATGCTTATGATGCGGTAGTTCCCAGGGTCAGTAGAGGTGCCTCCTTAGTGGTGTGGGACCACTGTTGCTGTATGCCAGTGTTCAGGTACATATCCTGTAGTATGGCCAAGGTTAGATATCAGTCTTATATGCGGTTGTATGTCCTCTTGGAGTGCACGTAGCACACATCCAGGGATACCATCAGGTCACAGTGATGCTGTGTGTTCTGCTTTGCTGAGGGGGGCCCTCACCTGGACATGTGAGATGATAGGGAGGTTACATTCAGCTGTGATAAGTATTTCTACTTGTGGGGAAGAAGGAGGGGGGATACGTGCACCGAACCTGTCTGCAAGAATGTTGCCAATATCTGTGTGTTCGGTGAATGTTAAGTAGGTGTGTATTAACTCAGAGCACATCTGAGGCATCTGGTCCATATGTGTAACATAATTGAAGAAGGCCTTGTGGTTATCTATAGTGTTTATGGCCATTTCCCTCCCAGAGTAGGCCGTGGCCGTTGTTATGAGAGACTGTAGCGTATTACCAGTGCTGACCACAGATGCCTTCCCTTAATGTGAATCTGCTCTGTCCTGCAGTAGCCTCCTGCTATTGTTATACAATCTGCCTCTGGCTGGGGTCCACCGGACAGGATGCCTAACCTTTGTGCATAGGGTCTGGGTTAGAAATGTGTGTGCAAGTTCCATGCAATCTGTGGGATGTCTGTGGTAAGCATTCGCAAAGGGGTCAGCAGTGTGGGTTGTGGCTTCCACTGGCCCAGTGGGCTGCATGGATACTATCTCAGTCCTAACAAGTGAATAACTGTCTAATCACATACATATCACAGTAGTCTACTGTGCTGGTGGTGGTGGTGGGAGATGTATATCCAGGCCGAGTAACTTGTGTCCAGATCACACTAGTGGATGGCGTTCCACATACAGTACCTTGGTATGAACCCCCAGAGTGATGTTGTGCATTGGACCTGTCGCAGTGTGCTGACCGATGGGGCATGCTACTATGTTGTATAGAATGTGGCAGGTATTGTTACACAGGTGGTGGCTGAGCACTGATATCTGGCCATGTACTTGTGTATATACCACGAGACACACACATGCAACATATGGGAGTAGTAGTATATCACTACACTTGAGTATCATGTATAGTACGTGTACCATATATTGCTGACATAGTCTGCTGATATCCTGTTTATGTTCTCTTCCAGGGAGATGGCACGTCAGCATAATCCCGCCTACTCTGCAGCGGAAGATGAGGAGATACACCAGAGCCTGGTGCGGGATTATGACATATTGTTTTCCCGCACCAGCCAGAATCAGCAGGAGAGGGCTGCACTGTGGCAAGACCTTGTCCGTAGGGTAAATGACATCGGCATGCATAATAGGACATATGAGCAGGTACGACATCACTGCAGTGATTTAATCAGAAATGTCCGTCAGCGTGCGTCGGATATCCACAGGCAACAGGTTGCCACAGGAGGTGGGATGGCCACACATTCCCCCCTCACCAGACTGGAGGGGCTACTCCTAAGTGTTGTGGCTCCAGCCCCGGAACAGCAACAACAATACACCTGCATCATGATGGAGGCTGGATCCACACAGCAGCACGATATGGAGCGTGCAGGTAATATGTCATATGTACACTTGACTGTTCTGTACACTGTTAGTTTATGCATGTGTAAGGTGTGTCCATGGTATGTAGCTGTCAACATAGTATGTAATTGTGCAAGTGTGATATTGGCAATATCAGCAGCTGACGTCTGAAAGGCAACTGGTGTACTACTGCACTGTATCATATGCAGTATTAATGACACAGTTGTGCCCACTGACATTAATCTCCTCATTTCTGCAGGTCCCTCCGGTGTTACAGCAAGGCAGGCCATCCATGCTGGTGAGTGTGTTTAACAATACCTATAATAGTCCTGATAGTGCTAGTAATACTAGTGTAACTCAGTAGTGCTCTGTCTGTATACTGCGGGGTGTGCATGTGTGCATGTGTGCAGGTGTGCCTGTGTCCACATGTGCATGTGTGCATGTGTGCATGTGTGCATGTGTGCCTGTGTCCACGTGTGCATGTGTGCCTGTGTCCATGTGTGCATGTGTACATATGCGCATGTGTGCATGTG